>NC_143134.1:36174166-36477196 GCF_059928025.1 Delphinapterus leucas
TGTGTAAAGGAAAAAAACAATCACACTCCCATTTTTGGTCAATTTCTTTCAAGTCCTTTTTCTATGCCTATTTATTTTTACAAAGTATGTGTACAGTTTTTGTATTTGACTTCCTTAATAGAAGTGTTTTACCACTTTAAATCAATTTTTAATATTTTAATATGTCCCTGATATAATGTACTGCAGCTAATGCTAGCCCCTGTCTTTCCCAGCTCCTCCATCTGAATTCTGCAGGCTAGGTTCTTCCCAGATGTTGATCATCTTGACATGGATGCTTTATAATATTCATTGTCATCATTGCTGTCATTTCTTGAATACTTCTTATGTTTCTGTACTTTATATTGGTGGCTTATCTGAACAAGCTTACTTTATCATGTCCTGGTGAATGCTATTATTGGACTGCTATGTCTTCCTTTCTTCCCCATAGCTGAGTTCATTTTCTCAGCCCCTGTAATCTCCACATTTCCTCCATTCTATAAGTCTGTTTTGCACAGGTCCTACCATGCATCTAATTTAGCCTGCCTAATTTTGTCAGTAAAAGGCTGTAAAGAATCAACTGATTCTAGTTCATTGTTTTCTTTCCTTTGAGCAAAAGCTCATTGAAAACAAAGATGATAAGCAGGACCACGGGGGAGGTTGTGTGTGGTTCCTGGTGCACATGGGAAAAGTATTCTCATTTAGATAATTTTCTTCTCTTCTATCTTATGCAAATGATTAGATATTTCAAAACAGGGAAAACACAGTTCTAATTATTTGTGTATTTTTAAAGTGTGAATGCCATTAATGGTCTAAATTGCTATAAAAAGATTGTAGAATAATTATGCTTTTAGCTTGTACCTTTCAAAGTCTTGTTGTCTAATTGATTATTACTTGGATCAGTGGTAGGCCTCCTAGATAGACAAATCAAACTTCAAAATTCCTCACATTGGTGAAGATGGAAATAAAATTGAACTATTTTTCTTTATATTAAATTTTGGACTTAAATTTTATACTTTTTTTAAACTAACTTTTCTAGGTGACTATAACAATATAGACTAGAAGTAATATCCTTTTGTCACATAAGCGGTGAAATTTATTGGTTTCAGCAGAGTGAATCTTGTCCTATGGACATTTGGGGAAGAGATTTTAACATATAGCAATCATTCACTTTGTGCTAGACATTGAGACCAAGGGAGCCTGATACAGTATCCACCCTTCATTCCTAAGCCTGTCCCTCAGGTCATAGTGAACAACTCTGACTCCATTTCCACACTTCATTACTCCCTGAGTATATGTTTTCATCCTTTCTACCGGACAATTATGTTTTTAAAGGTCAGGGCCTATTTATTTATCCTTATATTCCCCATTACTCTCATAGTTCTTGGCATCTAGTAGCAGCTCAAGTATTTATTATATTGAATTGGACTGTTGTTCATGTGAGTCCCTAACTATCCTGGCCTCTTCCCCTCTAAACATATTCCAGTTTATCTGTCTTTTTTCAGTTATGTTCCTTGTATGTTCTGTCTTCCGACTTTGCAAAAAATATATTTGCACAAAGACACAATTTTACATGATTGAAAGTTGGAAAAATATCAAAGATGACCTAATTTTATTATTATTGAGGATGTCAAAGTTTTCTCTTACCAGACAGTTATAACTGAAAACTGTATTATTTATTTTGTTGCTCAAATTGCTCCAGCATTTGCCATTGGGAGTTCTTCCAGTTGACTGAAAGAACTTTGGCATAGTCCCAGCAGTTTGTGTTTTGAGCACTTTCCTACTTTCTGGCACTGTAGGATGCTCCAGGATCATCTTGTATATTCCTTGCTCCACCCCTAAAATCAGCCATTTCTGTTTGTTTGTTTTTGTTGTTGTTTATTTTTTCCTTTTCCATTATGATTTATTACAAGATACTGAATATAGTTCCCTGTGCTATATAGTAGGACCTTGCTGTTTATCCATTCTATATATAATAGTTTGCATCTGCTAATCCCAAACTCCCAATCCATCCCTCCCGCACTCCCCTTCCCCTTGGCAACCATAAGTCTGTTCACTATGTCTGTGAGTCTGTTTCTGTTTTGTAAATAAGTTCATTTGTGTCATATTTTAGATTGCACATGTAAGTGATATCATGTGGTATTTGTCTTTCTCTTTCTGACTTAACTTCACTTAATATGATAATCTCTAGGTCCATCGATGTTGCTGCAAAGGGCATTATTTCATTCTTTTTTATATAAAATCAGCCATTTCAACAAGGATCCCCAGATCCTTTTATTGTAGAATGGTATTAGAAACCAGGCATTGATCTAATCTGCTCATCATTGAAACTGGGGTGTCACTGCCTTTAGGCCCTGTCAGTGTTAGAAAGTAAATGTATGTATATTAACCTGTGTATGTATACACATCTGTATTATTTCTACTATTACTCATCAGCTCCTAACTTAAGCTAAACAGGAGTTCCCACTGGTGTCTCAGACTCTAGTTCAGAACTACATGGTTCATTTTAGCCTCTTCCCCTTACTTATCTGTAAACTCCCATTCCAACAGTGAGAAATCTAGCTTCTACCATTCCCCATCTTTTTACTTATTTTATCAGTCGCAGTGTACAAGTACAGCAGTATCAGAATTGTTAACCAGTTCCTCGAGAAACAACATTACCAACTACAGTATAGTGTTTATATACAGTTCCTTTTGTTTTGTCCTACAGTCTCCAGTCATTTCCAAAGATACTTAGAGCCGTTTCTCCCCATCCCCTCCAGTGGGGTTATGTCATACATTTGTAATACAATTAAATTCTTTTGTCATAGTCTGCATTCCATGCTGGAATTCCCCCCCTCCACCCTCTTAGTTGAGTTTTGTTTTAATTTTCATTTTAAAATATTACATTGATTCCTTGTGCTATGAAGTTCCGTGGGTTTTGACAAGTATAACATCATGTATCCATCACTGTAGTGCTAGACAAAATAGTTTAATGGCTCTAAAAAATTGTGCTTTACCTAGCCACTCCTCTGACCTTTCCAGACCACTTACAAAAACTGATCTGTTTTCTGTCTTTTCTAGAAAGTCATATAAGTGAAATCATACAGGATGTAGGCTTCTCAGACTGGATTCTTTCACTTGGCATAATGCATTTAGGATTTATCCATGATTCATCCATGTTGTTGCATAGATTAATGGCTCTTTCTGTTTGATCACAGAATGGTGTTCGTAGCATGATTTTAACATCTTGGTTGTTTCCAGGTATTGGCAGTTGGTAACTACGAATAGATCTTTTGCCCATTTTTTTTTTTATTTCAGTAGGAACTAAAAAATAGAATATCAAGGTTTAATTTTTAATTTCAAAGCAAAGTTCAGACAATACAGAAGTGTATAAAGGAAATAAAATAGGATAAATGCTCGCTTTTTGCTCCAAACCTAAATCTTTTAAAATACCTGGTGTTAACAAATTGACACATATGCTGCAGGTTTTTCCCCTATGCTTCTAGTAACAGAAATGGATTTTTTCTATAATTTTGAAATGTTTTACATATAAACCTAACTAGACTAAAATTATTTTTTAACTTATCACTGTATTATAGTCAGTGTTCCAGGTCAGTACATTTAAATCTAACTTGTTCCAGCTGGTTTTCATTCCATAAGAAATATGTGCTATAATTTGCTCAACCATTTCTTACTCAAAAGTATTCAAATTAATACCAGTTTCTTGTCTACAAGAAAAATACTACAGTAACCACACTTTTATACACACTGATGGCCTTTTAGTTTTTTTCTTAAATAAAAGTACACTATATGGATATCTATAATTTTATAATTTACCAATATATAAACAGAAAAAAAGCAGTAGGCTTCTTGGGAATGGTAATCATATTCTATCCTGAAACCTATCCTTCCTGTCAGTCTTGCTCTCACTGTCACTCCTGCCCTCTCTCCTCACCATTTCCCTCTCTCATTAAAAAAAAATTAGGTTGTTTTCTTATTCAACCTTAAAAGTTTCTTTGTATATGCTGGAAACATGTCCTTTGTCAGTATGTGATTTGCAGATATTTTCTCCCAGTATGTCTTTTCTTTCTTTCTTTCTTCCTTCCTTCCTTCCTTCCTTCCTTCCTTCCTTCCTTCCTTCCTTCCTTTCTTTCTTTCTTCTTCCTTCCTTCCTTCCTTCCTTCCTTTCTTTCCCTCCCTCCCTCCCTCCCTCCCTCCCTCCCTTCCTTCCTTCCTTCCTTCCTTCCTTCCTTCCTTCCTTCCCTTTCTTCCCTTTCTTCTTTCTTTCTCTTTCTCTCTCTTTCTCTCTCTTTCTTTTCTTTCTTTCTTTCCTTATTTATTTATTATTTTTGGCTATGTTGGGTCTTTGTTGCTGCGCGCAGGCTTTCTCTAGTTGTAGTGAGCAGAGGCTACTCTTTGTTGTGGTGCTCAGGCTTCTTATTGTGGTGGCTTCTATTGTTGCGGAACACGGGCTCTAGGCATGTGGGCTTCAGTAGTCGTGGCTCATGGGCTCAGTAGTTGTGGCTCACAGGCTCAGTAGTTGTGGCTTGTGGGCTCTAGAGCACAGGCTCAGTAGTTGTGGCACACGGGCTTAGTTGCTCCATGGCACGTGGGATCTTCCCGGACAAGGGCTTGAACCCGTGTCCCCTGCATTGGCAGGTGGATTCTTAACCACTCTGCCACCAGGGAAGCCCCCAGTATGTCTTTTCATTCTCTTAACAGTGTCTTTCACAAAGCAAAGGGTTTTGCTTTTAATTAAGTCCAACTTAAATTTTTTTCTTTTATGAATTTTGCTTTTGGTATTGTACTTAAAAACTCATCGCCAAACCCAAAGTCATGCAGATGTTCCCCTACATTTTCTTCTAGAAATTTTATAGTTTCTGCATTTTACATTTAGGTCTGTGAGCCGTTTCAAGTTAATTTTTGTGTAAGATGTGAGGTTCAGTTTGTTGCATATGGACTTCCAATGTGTAGCATCATTTGTTGAAAAGACTGTTCTTTCTCCACTGAATTGCTTTTGTACCTTTGTCAAAAAATTGACAGTATTTTTGTAGGTCTGTTTCCATACTCTCTATTGTTTCCATACTCTCTATTCTATCCCATTGATTGATGTGTCTGTTCTTACCCTGTGTTCATTATTGTAACAGTGAGTCATGAAATTAGGTAATATAAATCCTTCAACTTTTGTTCTTCTTTCTCAGAATTGAATTAGTTATTCTAGTACCTTTACCTTTTCATAAAATTTTACAATATGCTTATGTATGTCTATAAAAAACCTGGCTGGAATTTCAGTAGGGATTTCATTAGGCCACAGAGAATTGACATCTTTACTGTGTTGAGTCTTCCAGGGCAAGAACACAAAATATCTCCTCTATTTATTTAGATTTTCTTTCTTTCATCAGTGATTTCTAGTTTTCTGTACTCAAATCCTGTACATATTTTGTTAGATTTACACCTAAGGACTTCATTTTGGGGGATGTTATTATAAATTTATTATTTTTAAAAATTCAAATTCTGAGTATTCATTGCTGGTATATAGAAAAGCAGTTGACTTTTGTGTATTGACTATGTAACTTTTGACCTTGCTAAACTCGTTTATTATGTACAGGAGTTATTTGGTAGATACTTTGGGGTTTTCTGCATAGACAGTTATGTTGTCTGTGATTAAAGCAGTTTTGCATATTTCTTCCTTTCTAGTCTGTATACCTTTCATTTCTTTATTTGAATACACTAGCTAGGACTTTTAGTATGAGGTTGAATTAGAAGTGGTGAGAAAGGACATCCTTGCCTTGTTCCTGATCTTAGGGGGAAACTTAACATCTTGCTATTGAGGATGATGTTAGCTGTGACTTTTAAAAAATAATCTTTATTAGGTTAGTGAAGTTCCCTTCTATTCTCAGTTTTTTGAGAGTTTTTATCATGAATGGATGTTGAACTGTTTCTGTTCATGTATTAATATGATTACATGATTTTTCTTGTTCAATGTATTAAAATGATGAATTACATTGATTAATTTACATATGTTAAACCAACCTTGCAATTTTGGTATGAACAGCCATGTGATCATGATGTATTACCCTTTTTATATATTGCTGGATTCAGTTGACTAATATATTTACATCTAAATTCATGAAAGATACTCTTTTATAGTTTTCTTTTTTGTAATACCGTTGACCCTTGAACAACATCGGTTTGAACTGTGTGGATCCACTTATACACAGATTTTTTTCAATAAATACATACTACAGTACTAAACGAACCCTGTTTGGCTGACTCTGCAGATGTGGAACTGTGGATACCAAGGGCTGATTGTAAAGTTATACAAGCAGATTTTCAACTGCATGGAGGGTCAACATCCCTAACCCCAACACTGTTCATGGGTCAACTGTATATTTTAGTTTTGGAATAGGTTAATGCTGGCCTAATAAAATGAGTAGGGAAGTGATCTCCCATGTTTTCTGGAAGAGACTGTAAATGTGGTATTATTTCTTCCTTAAATACGTAGTAAAATTCACCAGTGAAACCATCTAAGCCTTGTGTTTCTTTTTTGTGTGTGTGTGTGTGGGTGAAGGTTTTCTACTAATTTAATTTCTTTTTTAGATATAGGACTATTTATATTATCTATATTTCCTTAAGTAAGTTTCAGTAGTTTGTGCCCTTCAAGGACTGGTTCATTTTATCCAGATTATCAAATGTATGGGCACAGACTTGTTTGTAGTATTCCGTTATTATCTTTTCATGTCTTTGGTTTTAGTAGTGATGATACCTGTTTTATTCTTGATACTGTTAATTTGTAGTCTCCTCTTTTTTTTCTTGGTTACTTTGATTAGAGGTTTATCATCTCATTCCTTTAACTTTAGGTTTAATTCATTTTTCTTTATCTAGTTTCCTAAGTTGAAAGCTTAGGTTATTGATTTTAGAACTTTCTTCTTTTCTAAAATATATAATACTAAACATTTCTCTCTAAGCACTACGTTAGCTGCATCCCGTAAATTCTGATGTATTTTTAAAAGTTATTTTTAATTGTAGTAAAATATACATAACATAAAATTTACCATCTTAACCATTTTAAGTGGTTAAATGATATTAAGTATATTCATGCTGTGCAAGTTAAATTGTATTTTCATTTTTATTTTGTTCAAAATATTTTCAAATTTATCTTGAGACTTCTTAACTCATATATAATTTAGAACTATGTTGTTTAATTTCCAAATATTTGAGGCTTCCTTGGTGGTGCAGTGGTTAAGAATCCGCCTGCCAATGCGGGGGACATGGGTTCGAGCCCTGGTCCAGGAAGATCCCACATGCTGTGGAACAGCTAAGCCCATGTGCCCAACTACTGAGCCTGCACTCTAGAGCCCAGTGCTCTGAGCCAGTGCTCTGCAACAAGAGAAGCCACTGCAATGAGAAGCCCAGGCACCGCAATGAAGAGTAGCCCTTGCTCGCCTGTTACTAGAGAAAGCCCGTGTGCAGCAACGAAGACCCAACGCAGCCAAAAGTATATTAAAAATTGATTTCCAAATATTTTGAATTGTCTAGCTATCTTCTATTACTGATTTCTAGTTTTATTTTGGTATGCTTCGAGAATATACTTTGTAAGGTTTCTGTTCTACTTGTTAAATTGTGTTTTCTGTACCAGAATGTTGATGAATGTTGTGTGTGCTCCTGTTGTTAGATGGAATGGTCTATAAATAGCAGTTGTATCAAGTTGATTGATAGTGCTGTTCAGGTCATCTATATTCTTACTGATTTTCTGCCTACCTGTTCTATCAATTACTTGGAAAAGGGTGTTGAAGCCTCCAATTGTAAATACAGTCATCCCACTTATCCACAGTGGTTTGGTTCCATTATCCGCCCCCACCCCCAGATTCCAAAATCCATCGATGCTCAAGTCCCTTATATAAAGTGGTGTTGTCTCTGTGTATAACCTATGCATATCCTCCCGTATACTTTAAAACATCTTTAGATTACTTATAATACCTAATACAGTGTAAATGCTATGTAAATGGTTGTAAATACAAGCTGAAATCTATGTAACTAGTTACAGGTATGTAGCAAATTCAAGTTTTGCTTTTTGGAACTTTCTGGAATTTTTTTTCCAAATATTTTCCATCCATGGTTGGTTGAATCCATGAATAAGGAACCTGTGGGTATAGAGGGCTAACTGTAGGCAATTTGTCTATTTCTCCTTTCAGTTTTATCAGTTTTTGCTTCATGTTTATAAAGTTTATGCTATCAATTCCCAAATTTGGGCATATTATCAATTTTGAGTCTTTTTTTTTTTTTTTTTTTTTTTTGCGGTACGCGGGCCTCTCACTGTTGTGGCCTCTCCTGTTGCGGAGCACAGGCTCCGGACGCGCAGGCTCAGCGGGCATGGCCCACGGGCCCAGCCGCTCTGCAGCATGTGGGATCTTCCTGGACCGGGGCACGAACCTGCGTCCCCTGCACCGGCAGGCGGACTCTCAACCACTGCGCCACCAGGGAAGCCCTTGAGTCAGTTTTTGTTTGTGGTATGAGAGGTCATTAGAGGTTCCTGTTTTTTGCATAGGGATATTCAGTTGTTAGGTCAGCACACTTTGTTGAAAAGAGCATACTTTTTTCTACTTCACTGCCTTTATATCTTTGTCAAAAATCAGTTGTCCAGTAGGTGTGGGTGTATTTCTGGACATTCTTTTTTCTTGTTTCATTGCTCCATTTATCTGGCTTTATGCTACTACCTCACTGTTTTTATTGCTGTTGGAAGTATTAGACTGAAAACTTTTCTTGTTCAAGTTGTTTTGGCTACTGTATTTCCATATAAGTTGTGTAATTGGCTTGTCAATTTCTGCAAAAAAACCTCATGAAATTTTGGTTGAGATTGTGATGGATCTATAGGTCATTATGGGGAGAATTGATATCTTAGTCTTCTGAACTACTAACACAGTAGATCTTGCCCCTTTTTAAGGTCCTCTTTATTTTTTCTCAGTAGTGTTTTACAGTTTTCAGTATACAAACTTTTCACATCTTTTGTTAGATGTAGCCCTAAATATTTCATTATATTTGATGCTATTGTAAATGTGCTTTCTAATTTTAATTTTATTATTTATGATTTATATAAAAATATGATTAATTTTTGTATGTTGCTCATGTAACCTTGTTAAGTTGGCTTATTTCTAGTAGGTTTTTTGTGGATTGCATCAGATTACATAGTTGATGTGTCATCTTTGAATAAACATAATTTTGCCTCCATACTGTATTGTGTAAAAGTGGTAAGAGTGGATATGCTTTTTTCAGTGGGGGAAATATGTTAAACTGAATGAAATTTCGACATATCAAAAACTTGTGAGCTGCCTAAAACACTGCTGAAAGAGGATGCAAGCCTGCTTCAGTATTTGAAAATCAGTGTAACTGACCATATTAACAGGTTAAAGAGACAAAGTCACACACTTATATCAGTCGACGCAGAAAAAGCATTTGACACAATTCAACACTGACTCATTAAAAACTCTCAGAAAGTTAGGAATAGAGGGGAACTGCCTCAGCTTGAAAAGGAGCATCTTTTTCTTACAGACCTTATAGAAGTAGAATTTATATTTAGTTTAAACTTACAGAAATACAGTTGTTTTTGTATATCAATCTTGTATCCTGACAACTTGCTGAACTTGTTTATTCTAATAGTTTTTTTTTTTTAGTGGATTCCTTAAACTCCTCTAATCATCACATCATCTGCAAATTGAAATTCTTTTATTTCTTCCTTTGCAATATGGAAGACTTTTGTTTCTTTTTCTTGCATTATTGCTCTGACTGGAACCCCCATTACAGTGTTGAACAGAAGTGATAAGAGTGTATGTCTGTCTGGTTCTGGATCTTAGGGGAAAGCTGTTTGTATTCCACAGTTACTTATGATGTTAGTTGTGGGTTTTTCATAGGTGCCCTTTGTCAATATGAGGAAATTCCCTGGTAATGCTAGTTTATTGAGTGTTTTTATCTTGAGAGGATGTTGGTTTTTGTCAAATGCTTTTTTTTTTTTACATCTTTATTGGAGTATAATTGCTTTACAATGGTGTGTTAGTTTCTGCTTTATAACAAAGTGAATCAGTTATACATATATATATGTTCCCATATCTCTTCCCTCTTGCATCTCCCTCCCTCCCACCCTCCCTATCCCACCCCTCTAGGTGGCCACAAAGCACCAAGCTGATCTCCCTGTGCTATGCGGCTGCTTCCCACTAGCTATCTGTTTTACATTTGGTAGTGTATATATGTCCATGCCACTCTCTCACTTTGTCACAGCTTACCCTTCCCCCTCCCCATATCCTCAAGTCCATTCTCTAGTAGGTTTGTGTCTTTATTCCTGTCTTACCCCTAGGTTCTTCATGACATTTTTTTTTCTTGGATTCCATATATATGTGTTAGCATACGGTATGTGTCTTTCTCTTTCTGACTTATTTCACTCTGTATGACAGACTCTAGGTCCATCCACCTCATTACAAATAGCTCAATTTTGTTTCTTTTTATGGCTGAGTAATATTCCATTGTATATATGTGCCACATCTTCTTTATCCATTCATCCGATGATGGACATTTAGGTTGTTTCCATCTCCTGGCTATTGTAAATAGAGCTGCAGTGAACATTTTGGTACATGACTCTTTTTGAATTATGGTTTCTCAGGGTATATGCCCAGCAGTGGGATTGCTGGGTCATATGATAGTTGTATTTGTAGTTTTATAAGGCACCTCCATACTGTTCTCCATAGTGGCTCTACCAATTCACATTCCCACCAGCAGTGCAGGAGTGTTTCCTTTTCTCCACACCCCCTCCAGCATTTATTGCTTCTAGATTTTTTGATGATGGCCATTCTGACCAGTGTGAGATGATATCTCACTGTAGTTTTGATTTGCATTTCTCTAATGATTAATGATGTTGAGCATTCTTTCATGTGTTTGTTGGCAGTCTGTATATCTTCTTTGGAGAAATGTCTATTTAGGTCTTCTGTCCGTTTTTGGATTGGGTTGTTTGTTTTTTTGTTATTGAGCTGCATGAGCTGCTTATAAATTTTGCAGATTAATCCTTTGTCAGTTGCTTCATTTGCAAATATTTTCTCCCATTCTGAGGGTTGTCTTTCGGTCTTGTTTATGGTTTCCTTTGCTGTGCAAAAACTTTGAAGTTTCATTAGGTCCCATTTGTTTATTTTTGTTTTTATTTCCATTTCTCTAGGAGGTGGGTCAAAAAGGATCTTGCTGTGACTTATGTCATAGAGTGTTCTGCCTATGTTTTCCTCTAAGAGTTTGATAGTTTCTGGCCTTACATTTAGGTCTTTAATCCATTTTGAGCTTATTTTTGTGTATGGTGTTAGGGAGTGATCTAATCTCATACTTTTACATGTACCTGTCCAGTTTTCCCAGCACCACTTATTGAAGAGGCTGTCCTTTTCCACTGTACATTCCTGCCTCCTTTATCAAAGATAAGGTGGCCATATGTGCGTGGGTTTATCTCTGGGCTTTCTATCCTGTTCCATTGATCTATCTTTCTGTTTTTGTGCCAGTACCATACTGTCTTGATTACTGTAGCTTTGTAATATAGTCTGAAGTCAGGGAGCCTGATTCCTCCAGCTCCGTTTTTCATTCTCAAGATTGCTTTGGCTATTCGGGGTCTTTTGTGTTTCCATACAAATTGTGAAATTTTTTGTTCTAGTTCTCTGAAAAATGCCAGTGGTAGTTTGATAAGGATTGCATTGAATCTGTAGATTGCTTTGGGTAGTAGAGTCATTTTCACAATGTTGATTCTTCCAATCCAACAACATGGTATATCTCTCCATCTATTTGTATCATCTTTAATTTCTTTCATCAGTGTTTTATGATTTTCTGCATACAGGTCTTTTGTCTCCTTAGGTAGGTTTAATCCTAGATATTTTATTCTTTTTGTGGCAGTGGTAAATGGGAGTGTTTTCTTGATTTCACTTTCAGATTTTTCATCATTAGTGTATAGGAATGCCAGAGATTTCTGTGCATTAATTTTGTATCCTGCTACTTTACCAAATTCATTGATTAGCTCTACTAGTTTTCTGGTAGCATCTTTAGGATTCTCTATGTATAGCATCATGTCATCTGCAAACAGTGACAGCTTTACTTCTTCTTTTCCGATTTAGATTCCTTTCATTTCCTTTTCTTCTCTGATTGCTGTGGCTAAAACTTCCAAAACTATGTTGAATAAGAGTGGTGAGAGTGGGCAACCTTGTCTTGTTCCTGATCTTAGTGGAAGTGGTTTCAGTTTTTCACCATTGAGGACAATGTTGGCTGTGGGTTTCTCATATATGGCCTGTCAAATGCTTTTTGTGTCTGTTGAGATGATCATGTGGTTTTTGTCATTTATTCCACTGATACGAGGTATTTCATTGAATTTGAGTGTTACACCAACCTCATGTTCCTGAGATAAATTCCATTTTATCATGGTGTATATACGTTTCTGTATGTTGTTGCATTTGGTTTGTTGCTAATATATTTTGAGGATTTTTTTCCTCCATATTCATAAGAGATACTGGTCTATAATTTTCTTGTGTTGTTTTTCTCATTTTAGTATCAGTGTAATTCTGTACTCATAGAATGAATTGTGACATGTTCCTCTTCTATTTTTTGAGGAGCTTGAAAAGGATTGGTGTTAATTCTTTAATGTTTGGTAGAACTCACCAGTAAAACCATCTAGGCTTGGTGCTTTTTTTGTGGCAAGTGTTTGGAATAATTAGTTTCTTTACTTAATATAGGTCTATTCAGATTTTCTATTTTTTCTTTGTTTTAATTATTTCTTTATTGAGGTAACATTGGCTTATAGCATTATATAAGCTTCATGTGTGCAATAATATACTTCTGCTTCTGTATACATTACAGCTCACCAAAAATTTAGTTTCCATCTGTCACCAAATAGTTGACCCCCTTTACCCATTTCACCCCCCCCCCCCCCGCCACAACACACCTTCCTCTCTGGTAGCCACTACGCTCACTCTATGTATGTTTGGTTTAGTTTATTCAACTTTTTAAAATTTGTTTTTTATATTCCACATGAGTGAAATTATATGATATTTGTCTTTATTCATCTGACGTATTTCACTTAGGATAATACTCTCAAGGTCCATCTATGTTGAAAGAAATGGCAAGATTTCTTTCTTTTTCTATGGCTGAGTAGTGTGTATTCTAGTATGTACACATCTATCTATTTATCTATCTACACCTTCTTTCTCCACTCATCACAAGATGGGCAATTAGGTTATATTCATATCATGGCTATTGTACATAATGCCACAATGATCACAGGGGTCTATGTATCTTTTGGAGCGAGTGTTTTTGTATTCTTCAGATAAATAGCCAAAAGAGGGATAGCTGGACCTTATCGTAGTTCTGTTAATTTTTTGAGGAATCTCCATACTGTTTTCCCTAGTGGCTACACCAATTTACATTCCCACCAATAGTGTATGAGCATTCCCTTTTCTTCACATACTTGCTAAAACTTGTTATTTCTTGCCTTTTTGATAATAGCTTGTTAATTTTAACAAGCATGAGTTAGTACCTCATTGTGGTTTTGATTTGCATTTCTCTAATAAGTAGTGCTGTTAACATCTTTTCATGTGCCTGTTGGCATTCTGTATGTCTTCTTTTGGAAGCTCCTTTGCCCACTTTTAAATAAGATCATTTGGTTTTTTTGTTGTTAAGTTGTATGAATTCTTTATGTATTTTGGATATCAATCCCTTATTGGATATATGATTTACAGATATCTTCTCCCATTCAGTAGGTTGTCTTTTCGTTCTGTTGACATTTTCCTTTGCTGTGCAGAAGCTTTTTAGTTTGATGGAGTCCTGTTTATTTTTGCTTTAGTTTCTCTTGCCTGAGGAGACATTATCTAGAAGGATAATAAGATCAGTGTCAAAGAGCATACAGCCTATATTTTCTTCCAGGAGTTTTATGGTTTTAAATCTTACATTCAAGTCTTTAATCTACTTTGAGTTGATTTTTGTGTATGATGTGAGATAGTGGTCTAGTTTCATTTTTCTTTTTTTGCATGTGATTGTCCAGTTTTCCCATCACCATTTATTGAAAAGACTAGGCTTTCTCCATTGTATTTTCTTTGCTCCTTTGTCATAAATTAGTTGTCCATATATGTGTGGGTTTATTTCTTGCTGTCAGTTCTGTTGCATAGATCTATATAACTTTTTCTGCCAATACCATGCTGTTTTGTTACTATGGCTTTGTAATATTTGAAATCGGGGTGTGTGATACCTCCAGCTTTGTTTGTTTTTTTTTCCATCAGGATTATTTTGGCTCTTCAGGGGTCTTTTGTGGTTCCATATAAGTCTTAGAAGTTTTTGTTCTGTTTCTGTGAAAAATGTCCTTGGAATTTTTGATAGGGATTACTTCAAACCTGAGATTGCTTTAGGACATTTGAGCAATGTTAATTCTTCCAGTCTGTGAGCACAGAGTATATTTCCATTTATTTATCTCTTCTTCAGTATTTTTCAACAGTGTGTTGTAGGTTTCAATGTACAGATCTTTCACCTCCTTGGTTAATTTTATTCCTAGATATTTTATTCTTTTTGTTGTGATTGTAAGTGGGGTTATTTTCTTAATTTCTCTTTCTGTTAGCTCAATGTTAGTGTGTTAAAAACACCACAAATTTGTGTATGTTGATTTTGTATTCTGCAACTTTGCTGTGTTTATTACTTCTAATGATTTTGTGGTGGTGTCTTTAGGGTTTTTAACATATATAATCATACCATCCACAAATAGTAACAGTGTTTTATTTCTTTTTCTTATCTAATTGCTCTACCTAGGATTTCCAATGCTATGTTGAACAGGAGTGGCAAGAGTGGGTGTCTTTGTCTTATTCCTAATTTTATTTTAATTTTTAAAATTTTTATTTGTTTTTTGGCTGCATTGGGTCTTCATTGCTGCACACGGGCTTTCTCTATTTGTGGCGAGCAGAGGCTACTCTTCGTTGCAAGTGTGTAGGCTTCTCATTGTGGTGGCTTCTCTTGTTACGGAGCACAGGCTCTATGCATGCGGGCTTCAGTAGTTGCAGCACATGGGCTAAGTAGTTGTGGCACACTGTCTCTAGAGTGCGTGGGCTTCAGTAGTTGGCGGCATGCAGGCTCAGTAGTTGTGGCATGTGGACTCAGTAGTTGCGGTGCGTGGGCTCTAGGGTGCGCAGTCTCAGTAGTTGTGGCATGTGGGCTCAGTAGTTGTGGCTCACAGGCTCTAGAGCGCTGGCTCAGTAGTTGTGGCGCACGGGAGTAGTTGCTCTGTGACATGTGGGATCTTCCCGGACCAGGGATCGAACCCATGTCCCCTGCATCGGCAGGCAGATTCTTAACCACTGCGCCACTGGAGAAGTCCTTATTCCTAATTTTAATGGGATAGTTTTCTGTTTTTCACCAATGAGGGTGATGTTAGCTGTGCTTTTGTCATATATGGCCTTTATTATGTTGAGATATGTTCTATACTCACTTTGAGTTTTTATCACAAATGGGTGTTAGAATCTTGTCAAATGCTTTTTCTGCATGTATTCAGATGATCTTATGTTTTTATGCTTCATTTTATTAATGTGATGTATCATTGTGATTGGTTTCAGGATATTGAACCATCCTTGCCTCCCTGGGATAAATCCCACTTGATCATGGTGTGTGATCCTTTGAATATACAGTTGTATTTAGTTTGCCAATATTTTGTTTAGGATTTTTGCATGTGTGTTTATCAGAGATATTGGCTGTAATTTTCTCTTTTGTGTGTTGTCTTCATTTGGTTTTGGTATCAGAGTGACATTGGCTTCATGAAATGAGTTAGAAAGCATTCCTTCTTCTTTATTTTTCTGAAGACTTTGATAGGATAGATATTAAATCTTTGAATGCTTGATAGAATTCACCTGTGAAGCTCTCTGGTCCTGGTCTTTTGTTTTGGGGGAGGTTTTTATATTACTGTTTCAATCTCTGTCTTTATGATTCAGTTTTGGAAGGTTATATTATTCTAAGAATTTGTTTCTTCTAGGTTGTCCAGTTTGTTGCTACATAGCTGTTCACAAGATTCTCTTATAATTCTTTGTATTTTTGTGGTATCTGGTTTGCTCTATTTCCAGTGCTTTGTAGTACATTCTTTATTTCATGTATTGAGTTTTTCAGCTCCAGAGTTTGTTGGGTTCTTTTTTAGAGTTTCAGTCTCTTTGGTAAAGTGTTCTTTCTGTTCATTAATTTTATTCCTGAGCTAATTGAACTTGAGCCTTTCTGAGTTTTCTTGTAACTTGTGGAATTTCTTCATGATAGCTATTTTGAATTCTCTATTAGATCATAATGCTCCACAATTTTCTGTTGGTTTTTGGGGAATTGTCATTTTCTTTTTGTGATACAGTGTTACTGTGGTTCTTTAGGATGCCTGATGAGTTGTTCCTCTGCTGGTGCATTTGAAGAAGCAAATACTTTCCCACTGGATTCTAATAACTCAACAAATAAGAAATTAGAGGATTTTCTTTTGTTTTCCAGTATCAGAGGTATTGCCCCATACCCTCATTATCGCTTCTTGTGCCTTCAGGGTCAGTGGCATTGCCTCCTGGGGCACAGGGATGATGGGCTCTTCTGCCGCGTCCAGAATTCCCTGAATCACAGGCTTCACAACCAAGGGTGGGGATGGGGAGTTGGGGTCATGCAGGCACCTCTGCTTGTATCTGGTATTGTAAGGTTCACAGGCTCCACCACGGTGGGCACTGTGGCAGTTGGCCAGAGTTGTGGATGCCTCAGTGACTTGGGGGATGGGGTCCTGGGCCCTAGTACTGCTGCTGCCCAGTTACCAGTGGCCATGGGCGCCACTCCTGCTGGGAGGTCAGAGTCACGTATACCACCTCCTCTGTTGCTACCTAGTTTTCTAGGGCTGTGGGCTTAGCTGTTGTGGCTGGAGTGCTAGGATTGCAGGCACTGCCTCTATTGTTCCCTCAGTTCTGCCTCTATGTGTTACAGTCCACCCACCTTTTGGTGTACAGGTGTGTGGTATTCTTCAGCATCCTATTGTGTTGAGTAGAGGGGCCCTAGTTGAGTTATGGATGTTTTACTGGTTGTAGATTGAAAGGGAGTGTCTCATTTCACTGTGCTGCTGACATCACTCTCCCAGATTTTGTTTCTTCTCAAAGGTATTCTTGGTAGTTCGTGTCTTTCTAGGAACTTTTAAAATCTTTCTTACCTATTTGTTGGCATACTTTTCTTCATAGTATTCTCTTATAATCCTTTTTATTTCTGGTTATAATATTCCCTCTTTATTATTATAATTTGAGTCTTCTCTTTTTTGCGGTGTGGGGGGGAAGTCTCGCTAAAAGTCTGTCAATTTTGTTGATTTTTTTAAAGAACCAACTTTTGGGTTAGTTGATTTTTATGCATGACTTTTCTCTATCTCTTTTTTTCCCGTTCTAATCTTTTGCATTTCCTACTTTCTGCTTGCTTTGGGTTCATCTTGCTCTTCTTTTTTCCAGTTACTTAAGGTGGAAGGTTATTGAGTTGAATTCTTTCTCTTTCTAATATAGCGTTTACAGCTATAAATTTCTCTTTAGCACTGCTATGTATCAGCATAGCTGTGTATCATAAGGTTTGATTTTTTTTGTTGTTTTTTTCATTCATCCCAAAGTACTTTATGTTTTCCATTGTGTTTTCCTCTTTGACCCATTGGTTATTTAAGCATATGTTGCTTGACTTTTATATATTTGTCATTTTTCCACATTTTCTTTTGTTATTGATTTCAAATTTAATTTCATTGTGGTTAAAGAACATACTTTGCATGATTTAATTCTTTTTTAGTTTATTGAGGTTTGTTTTGTCACCTAGCACATGGTCTGTCATGGAGAATGTTTCATGTACATTTGAGAAGGATGTGTATTCTGTTCCTTTTGGATCTAGAGTATTCTGTAGATATCTGCTATGACAAGGTAGTTTATGGTATTCTTCAATAAATTAGCTCTTTTTTGTTGATCTGCCTTGCTTGCAACCCATTCTTATAAGAGAGTTATTGAAGTCTCCAACTATTTTTGTTGAATTGTCTATTTCTCCCTTTAGGTTTTCAGTTTTACTTCATGTATTTTGGGGCTCTCTTTATAAGTGCAAGTATACTTATAGTCACTATATCTTCCTGATGAATCGATCCTCTTATCATTGTAAAATATCTTTCTTTTGTTTCTAGGAACAATTTTTGCCTTATAGAATTTTGTGTGATATTAGTATAGGCTTCTCAGTTCTATTTTGGTTATTGCTTGCATGGTCTATATTTTTCTATCTTTTATTTTTTAGCCTGTTTGTGTCATTGAGTCTAACTTGTCTTTTGTAGATAGCATATAGTTGGATTTATTTTTTTGAATGGAATCCAGTTTATGCCTTTTTGTTTTATGTTTTTTGGGTCCATGTTTTTAAGACTAATTTTTTTAGATCAGTTTTAAGTTCATAACAAAATTGTGAAGGTACAGAGAGAGGAAGGTACAGAGATTTCCCATATATCCCCTGCCCCAAGAGATGCATCTCTCATTATCAGCATCACTCACCAGAATGGTACATTTGTTATAATCAATGAACCTACATTGATACATCATAGTCAGCCATAGTTTCCCTTAGGGTTCGTTCTTGATGTACATTTTATGGATTTGGACAAATGTATAATGACATAGTCATCATTAGAACATCATACAGAGTATTTTCACTGCCCTAAAAATCCTCTTGCTCTGCCTATTCATCCCTTCTTATCTCTTTGCCTCCCCCATCCCCAGCAACAACTGATCTTTTTGTCTTCATAGTTTCGTTTTTTCCAGAATGTCATATAGTTGGAATCATATAGTATGTAGCATTTTCAGATTGACTTCTTTCACTTAGTGATAATACATTTAAGATTTCTTCATGTCTTTTCATAGTTTGACAGCTCATTTCTTTTTAGTGCTGAATAATATTCTATTATCTGGATATACTGCAACTTGTTTATTCATTCACTTATTGAAGGGCATCTTGATGCTTCCAAGTATTATAAATCTGTTATCAACATTTGTGTGCAGGTTTTTGTGTGGACATAGTTTTCAACTCCTTTGGGAAAATACCAAGGAGCGTAATTGCTGGATTATATACTAAGAGCATGTTTAGTTTTGTAAGAAACCACCAAACTCTTTCAAAGTGGCTGTACCATTTCACATTTCCACTAGTAATGTACAGAGTTGCTATTGCTCCACATTCTCACCAGCATTTGGTGTTATCAGTGTTCCAGGTTTTAGCCATTCTAATAGGTGTGTAATGGTATCTCATTGTTGTATTAATTTGCATTTCTCTGATGACATATGATGTGGAGCTCCTTTTCATATGATTATTTGCCATGTATTTTCTTTGGTGAGGTCTCTGTTAAGGCCTTTGGCTCAGTTTTTACTCAGGTGTTTGTTCTCTTATTGTTGAATTTTAAGAGTTGTTTGTATGTTTTGCATAACAGTCCATTACCAGATATCTCTTGTGCGAATGTTTTTTCCCAGTCCATGGTTTGTCTTCTCTTTCTTTTGACTTTGTCTTTCACAGAGCAGAAGTTTTTAATTTTAATTAAGTCCAGCTTATTAGTCATTTCTTTTATGGATTTTGTCTTTGGTGTTGTATCTCAAAAGGCATCACTGTTCCCAAGGTTTTCTCCTATATTATCTTATAGAAGTTTTATAGTTTTGTGTTTTACATTTTGGCCTATCATTGATTTTGAGTTAATTTTTGCGATGAGTCTAAGGTCTATGTCTAGATTAATGTTTTTTTCTTATGGACATCCTGTTGTTCCAGCACCATTTGTTGAAGAGACTGTATAGCTTTGCTCCTTTGTCAAAGATCAGTTGACGGTATTTATGTGGGTCTATTGCTGGGTTCTCTATTTGGTCCATTGATCTGTTATTTTGGCCAGTACCACATTGTCTTGATTACTGTAGCTTTATAGTAAGTCTTGGAGTCAGGTAGTGTAAGTACTCCAGCTTTGTTCTTCTCATTCAGTATTGTGTTGGCTATCCTACGTCTTTTGCCTTTCCATATAAACTTTAGAATCAGTTTGTTGATGTCCGTAAAATAACTTGCTGGGATTTTTCTGGCTGAGGTTGCATTGAATCTATAGATCAAGTTGGGAAGAACTGACATCTTGACAATATTGAATATTCCTGTCCATGAACATGGACTATTTTTCCATTTACTTAGTTCTTCTTTGATTTTGTTCATTAGTGTTGTCTAGTTTTCCTCATGTAGGTCTTATATATATATTTTAGGTGGCTCATTTTCTAAATCCATTCTGCCAATCTCTGACTTTTGATTGGGGTATGTAATCCACTTACACTTAGTGTAATTACCGATAAATTTACACCTGCCCTTTTCTTGTTTTTATATGTCTTGCAGCTTTTGCATTCCTTTATTCCTTGATTCTTGCCTTCTGTTGTGTTAGATATTTTTGATTATGCCTTTCCAATTTCCTTTTTTTTTCTTTTCTGTTTATTTTCAGTTATTTTCTTAGCACTCACCTTAGGATTACAATTAGCTCTTAAAAGAGCCTCATTTAGATTAATACTAGTTTAATCGAAGTATACAAAACCTTTCCTCCAGTATATCTGCATTGCCTTCTCCCTCTTTTGTACTATTACTGTCATCAAATTATACTTTTATATGCACTATATGCTTATCAACCTATTTTTATAATTATCGCTTTATGCAAGTGTCTTAAAACTGGTCAAGAAAAGTGTTATATTTAAAGAGTTATATTTATTCTCATAATACCCATTTAATTAACTTTTTCTGGTGCTTTTTATTTCTTTGTGTGGATTCAAGTTACCCTATAATGTCATTCATTTCGGCCTGAAGGATTTCCTTTAGTATTTCTCATAGGGCAGGTCTGCTAGCAACAAATTCTCTCATATCTGTTTTACGGTTTTGGATTGTTTGTTTTTAAATCTGGAGGTGTCTTAATTTCTCCTTCATTTTTCAAGGAGAATTTAGCTGGTTATAGAATTCTTGGTTGACCATGTATTTCTTTCAGCACTTCGAAGGTGGTCATCTCACTGTCTTCCATCTTTTCTGATGAGACATAACCATCTGTTGTTACCCTCTTCATGGTCGTATTTTAGGCTACAACTTCCTCCACTCAGTTTTAGTTGCCTCTTTACTTTCATCTGCTTTCTTTCTTCCAAAATCCATTGAAGACTCTTGCTACTTGCTCTGTGAGCTTACTCTTTTTTTTTTTTTTTTGCAGTACGCGGGCCTCTCACTGTTGTGGCCTCTCCCATTGTGGAGCACAGGCACCAGACGCACAGGCTCAGCGACCATGGCTCACAGGCCCAGCCGCTCCGCGGCATGTGGGATCCTCGCGGACCGGGGCACGAACCCGTGTCACCTGCATCGGCAGGCGGACTCTCAACCACTGCGCCACCAGGGAAGCCCCGAGCTTATTCTTTTTAAAATTTTTTCTCACCAGGGTCTTAGGAGGAAGGGGAAGCTAGTGTATGAGTTCAATCTACTACTTAAACCAGATATTCTCTATCTTGCTATAGAAGGTCTAATCTAAGCCTGTGGTGTCCCAGGAGCTACACACCTGCATATGTTTTAAGTCATCCAAGCTTGTCACCCAAGTATTTGAAATATGTTTCACAGGATGGCTTTTTCTTTGAGAAGTAGTTCAGGAATCTAAGAGGTGTAAAATCTTGTTATCCTTCCCAGTCTGTAAATGGGATAGTAAAGTGAATAGTAAACTCTGCTTCATCTAGTAGTTTAAGCTTTTCATGTTGAACTAGCTGCAATTTATTTAAAACATTCTAAACAGTGTCACAATATGTGTATTTAAAGGTGAATGTAATTATATGTCCGTAATACTTATATACTTACTAAAAGGAATATTCAGATAATAAACATCTGTTGGTTAGGAACCCTAACTATGGTCTCCAAAATGATGCGGTGTGTGGTGCTTGACTAAAAAGTGGCTGATGTGGAGGGTCTTTCTTCTTGCTGATACCACTTGCATAGCAATGCCCTGATTCCAGGTGATGTGTTTGGTTTAAAATAGAATTTTGGCAGGAACATTAGTGCCCAGGTCTCACCCAGGAACATGAGGCTTTTTCTAGGTCTGGTTGATGATGTAGGACTCCTTAATGTGTTTCAAGACATTGCGAAGATTGGCTCAGAAAAAAGCAAGGTTTGCTTGTGTGACAGGTTTTAACAGAACCCAGGAGACACTCTTTGACAATAACCTATAGAATATGTGCTGTTAGGTAAATGCAGATTGCTTACCTAATGCAGTAGTTCTCAAAGCATCAGCATCACTGGACACTAGTTAAAAATGCAGATTCTCAGCCCCACTCAGACCTACTGAGTGGACATTCTGGGGGGTGAGGCCTAGCAGTCTGGGTTTTTAAGAAAGCCCTCCAAGTGATTCTGATGAGTGTTGAATTAGGAATTGTTGACCTCCTTATGAGTTTAGAAGTATCTGTGGTGGTGACGTTCACGTGAGGTTGGTTCAACCCTGTAGGAATAACCAGCCAGATGTGGTTGTTTGTGGGAAAAGGCTAGGGAGTATGGAAACCTTGCTTGTGAAAACCAGCTTCACCTATTGTTAATATCTTACCTATCTGCTTTATCATAATGTGTTTTCTGAAGAATCTGAAACAAACAGCATATTTCTTTAAATGATGAAATGGTGAGAATCCTACTGTAGTATTGTTTTTCCCTGATCTGTGATGAGTCTCCTGAGAGACAGGGACCCTGCCTAAGGTGTATTTAAGGTGTGAGATCACAGAAGCCAGTGAAGTTCATAGCAAACTGCCAGACATATCGTATATTCAAAGCAGTCCTTAGTTCTTTCCCTGAGGACTTACATAGCTAGAAAGGCTGGAGGGATTTAAAAAAGAAAAGGTGTTTTTTAAATGTTGCCTGCCTGCCCTCTGGAAGTGATTTGAGGAGAAAGGGGATTTTATATAGTTCTGGGGGTTTGGGTTTTTTTGTTGTTGTTTTTGGATTTTTTTGTTTTGTTTTTTTGAGGTTGCAGATTCAGAGGTGAGGACTTACAGTTTAAAAGTAACCTGGTTTTGTTTTGTTTTACTACATAAAGAGTCATAAGGAGTGCTTTAATTCTTTTAAGAACAAAATACTACTGTGGTATTAGGAAGCTATGTTTTATAGCATCCAGGCCACTAGATAAATCTTCAGTCAGCCCTTCATGATAAGGGGATGTGAATAAACTGTGTAATTGGTATTAGGGAAGGCATCCCAAAGGAGAGAAAATTTGGGCTGAGGGTTGAATTTATTGTCATCATGTGTATTTGGCTGAAGAAAAACAGCTACACCCCTCAGGGAATTAGAAGAAATACAAATTTGTCAGGTTGAAAATAGGTGAGCAGTTGGAGATATAACTGTGATCAGGAAAGCTAATAAGATAGTGAGAATGCCATTCCTTTTATTTGCGTAGTGGTACTGTCATGTAATTGATAGGCTTTTAGCGATAATCTTGAGATAAGTAAAGCACTATTACTATGCCTCCTTTACAGATTAAAAAGCTGAGGTTCGAAGAGATTAAATGATGGTGGTGTGGTGGCAGCTACTTTTTATTGAATGTATATTCATGTATTTGTTCAACAAATCTTTGAGCACCTACTAGTGACAGGCCCTTTTCTGGGCTTTTGAGGCATGACAGTTGACAAAGCAGACAAAAATCTGTGTCTTCATTGGGTAGAGAAAGGCAGATGATAAACAGGATAAGTAAGTAAATTATGTAATGTGCTATTCATAAGTCCTGAAGAGAAAAGTGGAACAGGGAAGGGGAGCTGGTTTAAATTGTAAATAGGGTGACTAGAAGGGTTTCGAAGAGAAGGGTGACATGAAGTTAACAGGATCAGTCTGGCCGCTGTCTTGAGAACAGGCTGAGTTATGGATCAGGCATGGGGTTAGACCTGTGTACTGGCTCTCAGGTAACCTTTATAACTACTGCAGAGCAGATCGTGAGTCTCAGAGATGTTAGTACGTGTGCTTAAGATCACAGAGCCGGTCAGTGCCGACGACTCTATTGAAAATATGTTTAGATTTTATAACGTTATGTTCAGACCAGCTGCATTTCTTTTTCTGTTGGGAGGGAGGAAGCTAAAATGTGTTAAACCTAAAAGGGGCTGTGTTCTTGATATTTGTCTTTGGTACAGCAGTGAATGAAGATTTGGAATGAAGAATCAGCAGATTGCCTGCAAAGAGCAAAACAAATCTGAAAATTTTGCTGTGGAAAGGAGATCTGAAGAGTTTCTTGAAAGTGAAGAATTTATAAATGGTACAGAATCCAGCGTAGCCAGCTTACAATGCATAGTGTAGCTGACTAACAGTGACGTTCCTTTTATTTAGTGTGAGGTCTTTCTTAATTGTTGAGAAGCTGTATGTGTAGTGGTTAAGAGCACTAACTCTGGAGCTAAACTGTGTAAATTCAAATCCCAGCTCAAATCCCAATTCAAATAATAGATGTGACTTCAGGCAAATTATTTGGTTTCTCTTTGCCTTAGTTTCCTAATCTGTAAAATAGAAATAATGTACAAACTAAACATGTTCTTACCATATATGATCCAGCAGTCATGCTCCTTGGTGTTTACCCAAAGGAGCTGTAAAACCTATGTTCACACAAAAACCTGCGCACAGATGTTCCAAAACTTGGAAGCAACCAAGTTCGTCAGTAGGTTAGTGAATAAACTGTGTTACATCTAGAGAATGGAATATTATTCAGCACTAAAAAGAAATGAGCTATCAAGCCATGAAAAGACATGGAGAACCTTACTTGCATATTACTAAGTGAAAGTACCCAATATGAAAAGGCTACATAATGTATGATTCCAACTGTATTATCAATACATTCTGGAAAAGCCAAAATACGGAGACAATAAAAAGATCAGTGGTTGCTGGGGTGGGGTAGGGAGCATAACTAAGTGGAGCATAGAGGATTTTTAGGGTAGTGAAAATATTCTGTATGATACTATAATGGTGGATACATGCCATGCATTTGTCCAGTTCCACAGTGTCTAATACCAAGAGTGAACCCTAAGGTAAACTATGGACTCTGGGTGATTATGATGTGTCAATGTAGGTTCATCTATTGCAACAGATGTACCACTTTGGTGGGGATTGTTGATAATGGGAAAAAGGCTGTGCATGTGCGAGGTAGGGTGGGGGTTTATGGGAAATCTCCATACCTTCTACTCAGTTTTGCTATGGACCTAAAACTGCTCTAAAAAATAAAGCTATTTTTTTGTTATAAAGCAGAAACTAACACACCATTGTAAAGCAATTACACTCCAATAAAGATGTTAAAAAAAAATAAATAAAGCTGTTTTTTTTAAATGGGAATAACGGTAGTATTCACCTAATAGTGTTGTCATGGATATTATATGAATTAGGATATATAAAGCATTTGGAACAGTGCCTGACATCGAGTAAGCTTATGCGTTTTAGTTATTATTCATGAACATAAAAATATTTATATAGGTTTCATGGGTTCACTTATAGACTTGGGCTTCCATCTCTGTTTTTCCCCCTACAAACTTAAGTTTTTCAGCCTCCAATTCTTCTGTCATGGTTGCTGTGTAGAATCTAATCATATTGACTGTACTTCTTTAAGTGTGGGCAGAAGGCCTCTTACCAGAATGAGCTGGCGTGTAATAATAACAATAATAATAATAACAATAATAATAACAATTTGATAATACAAATTGTTACACCAAACTTACCAACTCAGACATTTTGAGGGTGGGCCAAGGGATTTGCATTTTCCACAAGCACCCAAGGTGATTCTGATGCAAGTTGGAGTGGTAGTGCTTTGAGAATCTAGGAAGGATTATACCACACTTCTAACTTCCCAGGCACTTCTTAATGTAATCCCCACAAATTTTCTCCCAAAAATACACATGTAGATTTTGGCAGTTCACTGTGTATCTGGAAGATGGAAGGGAAAGTAGTGACCTAAGAACTCCTCAGTCCACCTCAGAACCCAGTCTCTGGTGTGAAATGACTTTTTTATGAAGTAGAACATACTTTTTGTATCGAACTCTTACTTTGTGATGATTCTTAACAGTATGAGTCATAGTCCATGCTGTTCTAACTTTTAAGTATTAGGTACTAAATAGTGAGCGTGTGATTAATCCTAACAATTGAGTCATCTTGAGGGACTTTTGGAATAAAAGCAAATTCTAGGATAGAGTGAGCAAAATATCTGTCATAAGGAGCAGAACATGAAGTTAAGTAATATATGATGGTGCAGTGAAATGATAGGATTACTATTCAAACCCTTTTTCTCCTGAATCTACAACCAGGCACATGAAATAAATTCAGTTGTGAATGGAGATAATGTTTTTATAAATCTTCTTGAAAAGCTCAACCATTACTAACTACTGGCAGGACTGTTTTACAGATGATGAAGGGAATCCTTTACAGATTCTTATAAAAAATCACAGGAAAATGAAGTGAGTATAGACAGAAGGGAGAGAAACAAAAAGATTACAGATATTGGCTTGCAAATGAAAATAAACAAGCATTTATTGAATACCTATATGCCAGACATTGTGCTAGAAACACACACTCACACAACCTCTCATCTTCACAGCATCCTAAGAAAGTAGATATAATAATCCTCATTTTACAGAAGATAAAATTGAAGCTCAAAATGGTTCATACAGAAGGCAATGAACTGAGTCAAGATTTAAACAGAGAACTTTTGACTGTACCATATAGTTTAACTAACCTAGTTGAGCTGTATATAACTGGACAGTAAATTAATGTTTTTATGCAGAGTCAATGCACAATGAGCACTCTTGCAGAGTTCCCCTGAATTTGAGGTATTTGAAGAGGGCCAACGGAGATTTCTGCTTCCAACCAAGATGAAATAACAGAGACCAGAATCACCCTCCTGCCTGAAATAACTATAAAGCCAGGCAAAATATATAGAAAATGGGTTTTGGACATTGGAAAGCAGGCAGCTTGGAATTGTGATATCTGAGAGCAGAGAAATGTGATGAGCCTAAGGTTGCACCAGCTGCCTCTCTGGAAGCAATCTGTAGGCTGCAGTGCAGGGGTACCTAAACAGAGCCTTCTCAGAGATGTGTAGAGAGCCAGGGTGGCTAGAATTTGCAGCGTAGCGTACTGGAGAGAAGGGAGCAGTGTGAAGAGAGCCTTCAGAAACGTGCAGAGGGCCCTCAAGTCTTCGCTGGCCTAAAGTATTTGGCTGAGTACTGACCTGTGCAAATTACTCAAGACTAGGGAAAGATACAGGAAGGAGTAGACAGAACAGTTTTCAGGGCACTCAGGGGGCTGGAAATAGTTTGTGTTCCCGCCAGCCAGAGAAGAAAGGCCTCATAATACCCAGAGAAGCAGGTGGAAGCCTTAGAAAGATATGGCCTTAAGCAATGGGCTAAATTAGCCTAAAATAAAGGCAGCTCTGGAGCTGCCATACTGATTTCAAATAACCAGTCTAATGAGAAAGGAAAAAAAAGTCAGCAATTGAGACCTATTGAATAAGTAATGAGGATTTCCTTGAGGAGAAAGAAGGATTAAGTAAAACAGGATGAAAGTTTGACTGGTTGTTCAGGAAAACAGGAACGCTGTTTAATTTATAAAGCAGTGGAACTGAGGCTACTAGAGTTTAGATGAAGGCAAGTGATCAGCAACTGCGAGAAGAATGAAAAGGAATCTGCACTGGATGCTTTTGATGGCCCTACAGATACAAATAGAGCTGATTTTCTGTTTTAACTCTTAGATTTTGAATGGTCTTGAAATACTCTGTTTCTCAAACTAATGTTTATTATATATTTCAGATCTTTGAAAATTGGTAATTTAACTGTACGCATGTATAGTAACTCTTGGGTTACTAACACCTTTAAAGAAAATTTTCCATTCTTCCACTGTTTTTCCTAGGTTAGAAGAATTACTTTTTCATATAAAGCATGTCGTGTTGTTTGGTAAAATATAGTATTTAAGCTTTACAATTATAGATAATTTACAAATAAGGAGAATATTTTATTTTACTACTTTTAAAGATGGCTTTTATAAAGTCATATTAGGATACATATGATATTCTTTAAAGGTGGACTATCTTTAATTTTGTAGATTAACTTACGTTTTAGCAATGTTAACCTGCAAAAAAGGGACAGCATTTATCACCCCCAAATGGGGGACATTAAATTGGGATTTACAGCTTATATTGGAGAAAGCTTTTTGTATTGCATCACTGCAGCCAGAAAAGTCAAAGGAAAAATCTTACAGGCTGAACTACAGGACAGAGTAAGACTGCTAGGCAAAACACACAACATATTTAAGACATGGTAAGCTATTTTTAAAAAGGATGTACAGGGACTTCCCTGGCGGTCCAGTGGTTAAGACTTGACCTTCCAATGCAGGGGGTGCAGGTTCGTTCCCTGGTCAGGGAGCTAAGATCCCATATGCCTTGAGGCCAAAAAACCAAAACATAAAGCAGAAGCTATATTGTAACAAATTCAATAAAGACTTTTAAAATGGTCCACATCAAACATAAATAAATAAAAAGATGTGCAGCATATATGATGAAGAGTTGATATTAATATAGAAAGACATCTTGCAAGTCTGTAAGAAAGGGGCAAATGTCCCAGTAGGAAAAGGGCTAAATTCTGAAGCAGGCAGTTTATTTACAAGAAATTCACTTTTTTAAAAAAGCTTCTGAAAAACTACTTTGCCTCACTTAAGAAATGCAAAGTAAAACAATAATGAGATGATTCTGTTAAAAAGGTTTAAAATGGCTGGCATTGATGAGGGCGAGAGAAAAGACTTGTCTTTTAATAAATTGTGTAAATTGGTCAGATCTTTCTGTAGGGCACAGTGGATTGGTATTCGAAGCGTGCAGGCTGTATTCATGTCCCAGCTCTACCAGTGAAAATGTGTAATCTCAAGCAAGGTTTCCCACCTGAGAAAATGGAGCTAATAATAGTATATACTGCATAGAGTGATTCTGTAAGAATGACGTGGATTTTGTAAAGTAAAGCACTTAAAATATAGATCATGGTACTTGGTACCCAAACAATTTTAGCTTCTGAAGGAGACTCAGTCTGCATATTGGAAGGAACTAATAATCAAGGTTACTGAAAAGGGCCTGTTTCTAATACACTGATTGACATCCAGACTTCTCATCAGCAATGTTGTTTGTTAAAACACAGTAGACATGACATAATATGGCTTTCAACCTACAATTCTGTAAGTAGCCAAATTATCAGCCAAGTATGAGGATAAAATAAATATTTTCAGAATGAGAGGACTTAGAAAGTTCGTCGTCCATTCACCTTTCATGAAAAAATTACATGAGGATAGAGCAAAGCCAAAGCAGAATCTGAGGAACAGTGGCCTCAACTCAGGGGTGCAATTAAAAGAAATCCTAGGTTGGTAACTGTTTAGTGGGCCTAGGAAGCTTTTCATCCACATTAGAATTAGGAACCCAAAGGGCTTGGAAAAAATATTTTTAAAAAGCAAGTAGATAGTATGATTAAGAATTTGAGGGCTTCCCTGGTGGCGCAGTGGTTGAGAGTCCGCCTGCCGATGCAGGGGACACGGGTTCGTGCCCCGGTCCGGGAAGATCCCACATGCCGCGGAGCGGCTGGACCCTTGAGCCATGGCCGCTGAGCCTGCTCATCCGGAGCCTGTGCTCCGCAACGGGAGAGGCCACGGCAGGGAGAGGCCCGCGTACCGCAAAAAAAAAAACAACAACAAAAAAACGGGGAAGTCTGTATAAGAAATACAATGTCTAAATTTACAGCAGAACAAAATCTTCCCTTGTTTTAAGCAGCTAATGAAATAAAAGATAATCCACTTGACACTGATGCTTGGAATGTTTTACTTTGAGCAGCACAGGTTTTGTGATACAAGATTGCACTTCTTTTTATATGAGTCCAAGCATAAGACTTGGTAAAAAATATTTTTAAGGTAAATATGTATGGATTATACATATGTGTATACAGATAGATATATGTATAATATCTAATACACTCAATAATTATATTGTATTTCATCTTACATATTGGAATGAGCCTATAGACTAAGCATGGGAAACTTAATTACAGATATAGCTAAAGCTTAAAAATTAAAAATCTTTTAAAAAAAGAAATGATATAGTTAGCAGAACTTGGAAGTGGAGGGGAAAGGTGAAATGGAATAATACAGATAAACTTCTTATTTTACAAGGTAAGGAGTCAAGATACTGTTTAAAGTTGATAGAAGAAGAGATGGTTAAAGGATGTTATTTAAAATTACAAAGATAATCAGAAGAATTAAAAATATAATGATGTATTAAATGGGGAAAGGTTTGGCATGGTGGGAGGTTGGTAGAGTAAATGAGCCAATTTCCTCATCTTTTATACCAGGAATTCAATAGTCTGGTGAATCATTTTAAAGATGATAAAATAATAACCAGAGGTGTACATATAGTCACTACCCCCCAGAAAAACTAAAGCCTGTGTTTACATTGTTTACTTCTGGGGAGTAAAGCTTGGTCTGGAAGATAGGAATGGAGACTTTACTTCTCCTTCTGTACCATTTATTTCACTTTAAACTTTTATATATGTTTAATTATCTGTACTGAATGTCCAGTTTTTAACCTCAAAATGTATTATAGATCATTTTTTAGCCTTTTTATTTAACCATTGTATCCTGATGTGTCTTGAGACTGCTGAAAACTGCTTGAGACTTCTGAAATATCATGGTAAGCCACATACACTGCAGACAGAGGAGCTGATTGTTTTTGTTCTAATTTTTGATGATCACACCCCACCTGAGGGATACATCTCAGCTCTGAGTACTAGGATATGAATAACTATAGAGTGTAAATAGAAAACGGCATCCAGGTCTGTGAGGTCTAGAACCATTACATATGAAAAACGGTGAGGGGAGGAACTGCTGGTGGTTAGTCTGGGAAGATGTAATTTGGGATGATCGCCAGCCAGCTTTTGATATGAGGAAGAAAGGGTTTATTTATTGTTCTGTGTAGTCTCAAAGGGCAGAAATATTTCTCACCAATGGGCAGAAATTACAGAGTGGCCACGTTATAAAGAGCTTTCTAACTACCAGAGCTGTGTGATAATGTCAGTGTTACTGTTCAAAGACATTGTGGAGAGAATGCTCTTGTGGGTTAGGATTCTAATAGAGGACTTCTGAGGTTCCTTACAACTTTGAGTTTCTGAGGGGCTAGTTAAAAAGAAAGTTTTTTAAGACAGTCCACAATCATATTAGTACTTTTTGCTACCCAAAAGAGTAAAATTAATTCGACACTCTTTAAAGCCATGGGGTTTTTCTGTTTTTTTGTTTTTGTTTGTTATTTTGGCCGCGCGGCACAGCATGTGGGATCTTGATTCCCCGACCAGGGATCGAACCCGCGCCCCCTGCATTGGAGGCAGGGAGTCTTAACCACAACACGAAAAGCCACGTTTTCAATGAGCTCTAGGTCTTGGGGATACAGACATAAATAAGACATGAATAGATCCATGAAACTCAGTCTAGTATGCCCATTTCAGCTCAACAGATGTGCAGTGAATGTGTTCCTTACACCAGACTCTCCCCTTCTTTAGAGACAGAGATGAGCTAATCATGGCTTCTCCTCTCGAGACCCCGTGGTGTGCAGGGGAGCCAGTCCGTAGTCGCATTTCATTACGTTACAGCTGAAGAGCTTAGGGTGGCATCAGGGAAACCTTCACAGAAAAAGTGACAACTGGTCCTACCTTGTTACCACATGCTGGATCACCTGGGACATGCTTATAACTCCTCATCTACAAAACAACCTGGGCTAGAACTCTGACTGCTCTAAAATTCCATGGTTCTAAAATGGTGATAAATTGTTTTTTGGTCAAAACATGTTTTGAAAGTCCAAATTTTTGAAAAGTAATATGGTAAAAATGTTTACTGTAAATCTAATCATAATGGATATTCTTTCAAATTAAGTTTTTGCTACTGAGTTTCGTGGAACAACTTGTTCCATTAGTCCATTGACTTCTTGTCTTTATGTAACATTCATTTGAAATGTTATGCCCATTATAAAATTTTGTATTAATTAGTATGATACCAGATTTGTATATAAATATTGCAGGAATTTCTTTTTCCTTTCATGTTAGAGCACCTTTATGATTTTAATTCTTGTATTTCTTTTGAAGGGAGACAGTTTCATTGAATAGGACTTTAGATTAAAAATTTTATACCTATTGAGCATATAAAACTTGATTTTAGAAATAAAATTTTAGTGAATTTGAAATTCTTGGAGGACCCCTGAAATTTGTGAAGTGATTTTTCTCACAAAAATAAATGCTCTAGGGAAAAATATTAAGGCTGTATTAATTACCACTGTTAATTTATTGGTGCAAAAAATTTCAACAGATTTTTAGAGCATTTAAAAAAAATACATAACCATATAAAAATTATAGTTTGACCCCCCAGTCATTGATGCCCAAACAATAAGCATGCTTTTTCAAAGAAAAATATTAAAATCATTATTTAGAAAAAAACTTTAACATTGTGTGTGACTTTCTGTTGTGTCACAGTCAACTCTCCCCTTCTAGAACATTCCAAGCTTCTAATCATGGCTTGGTCCTTCCGGTGACCAGCGCCATCCAGGGGCCATCCAGTAGCCCACCTAGAGTTAAAGTTGCCTCATTAGAATTGGAACAAAAGAGGCTCCTTGGGCTCCTATCACTTAGGAATTTACGATGGTCTAGTTGCTCTGTGTCAGGAACCAGGGAACAAAGGTCAATGTGTTTTCCTTATTTCACAATCCGACACATAATAGGGGCTTCAGAAAGGTGGCAGTTTTTGCTTTTTGACACATAAAAAGATTTGCTTAACTTTCCTCAGTGGAGAAACCATAGGAACACAGTGATCACTTAGCCATATAGCTTAGCATGAGCTAGATGAAGACTGTTAACTGTAAAGTCATAAACTCAGTAAACTCTTTTTTTTTTTTACATCTTTATTGGAGTATAATTGCTTTACAATGGTGTGTTAGTTTCTGCTTTATAACAAAGTGAATCAGTTATACATATACATATGTTCCCATATCTCCCTCCCACCCTCCCTATCCCACCCCTCCAGGCGGTCACAAAACACCAAGCTGATCACCCTGTGCTATGCGGCTGCTTCCCACTAGCTATCTACGTTACTTTTAGTAAAGAATGAGGGCTTCTGTTTAATTGCCTAGTGTACTGTCATGTCCACAATAAATGTTACTCCTTGAACCCAGTTCAAGTACAAATTCCTTCTTCAAGCCTTGCACCTGCCCTCAAATTGGACAGCCCTCTTGCTTGTCCAGGACTGCCATGTGACACTTAGCACATATTAGCATTTTTTGTGTCTACATCTTATCTTCCCAACAGTCTATAAATGTATAGAAAGAGTATGTCTTATTTTTCTCTGTAATGTCCTTACTGTCTAGCACAGCACTGTCCAGTAGAATATCATGTGAGCCACATATTCAAATTTAGATTCTCCAGTAACAATAAAAAGAGTCAGAAAAATAATTTTTAAAATGTATTTAACCCAATATATCAAAAATATTTCAATGCCAAATAAATGTAAAAAATTAGATATTTTACATTCTTTTTTTGTACAAGTCTCCAAAATCTTGTATTTTATATCTACAACATATCTCAAATCTGTACTAGCCACATTTCAAGTGCTCAATAACGCCTTAGCTAATGACTGCTGTATTAGACAGTAGAAGTCTAGCACATTATACGTGATCAGCATATGAATATTCTATAGGCAAACCTTCAAAAAGTAATCTTTTCTCCCCCAACAGACTACCATGGCTGCGGGAGTCTTGCCTCAAAATGAACAACCATATTCTACTTTGGTGAATAACAGTGGGTATGCTGAAAACATGAAAGGTAATAGTTCTTTAATATGCTTTTTGTCTTTGTGTAAACTAGAGTTTAATACAGTTATATGAATACACATGAAAGAAAAGGCGGATTCTTCATATTGGAATCTCAAGTTGCAGTTACTACTTACAGCCTTTTGTTTATTTCTGCCTTACTATTTTCACCTGTTAAAATTCCTTTTCAAAATCCTGATTAATGACCTTAGCCTTTTTTATTCCTTAATTTTTTTATACAATTTTTGAAGGTTACTTTGCATTTACAGTTCTTACAAAATGTTGACTATATTCCCTGTGTTGTACAATATATCCTTGAGCTTATCTTACACCCAGTAGTTTGTACCTCCCAGTCCCCTACTCCTGTATTGCTCCCCCCACCACTGGTAACCATTAGTTTGTTCTCAATATCTGTGAGTCTTTTATGTTATATTCACTAGTTTGTTGTATTTTTTATATTCCACATATAAGTGATATTGTACAGTACTTGTCTTTCTCTGACTTATTCACTTAGCATAGTGCCCTCCAAGTCCATCCATGTTACTGCAAATGGCAAGATTTTGTTCTTTTTTATGGCTGAATAAATTCCATTGTGTATATATACGCCACATCTTCTTTAAACGTTCATTTGTTGATGGACACTTAGGTTGCATCCATATCTTGGCAATTGTAAATAACGCTGCTGTGAACATTGGGGTGCATGTATCTTTTCGAGTTAATGTTTTTCTTTCTTTTGGATATATACCCAAGAGTGGAAGTTCTATATGGTAGTTCTATTTTTAGTTTTTTGAGAAAACTCTATATTATTTTCCACAGTGGCCACACCAATTTACATTCCCACGAACAATGTACAAAGGTTCCCTTTTCTCCACATCCTTGCCAACATTTGTCATTTGTGTTCTTTTTAATGATAGCCATACTGACAGGTGTGAGGTGATATCTCATTGTGGTTCTAATTTGCAATTCCCTGTTGATTAGCTATGTTGAGCATCTTTTCATGTGCCTGTTGGCCATCTGTATTTCCTCTTTGGAAAAATGTCTATTCAGTTCTGCCCATTTTTTAATCAGGTGTATGACCTGTTTATATCAATATATGTTGGATATTAATCGCTTATTGGTCATATCATTTGCAACTATCTTCTCCCATTCAGTAGGTTGTCTTTTCATTTTGTCGATGGTTTCCTTTGCTGTGCAAAAGCTTTTAGATTTAATTAGGTCTCATTTATTTATTTTTGCTTTTATTTCCTTTGCTTTAGGAGACAAATGCAAAAAACAGTTGCTACAATTTATGTCAAAGAGTGTTCTGCCTGTGTTTTCCTCTAGGAGTTGTATAGTACCGGTCTTAAATTTAGGTCTTTAATTCATTTTGAGTTTATTTTTGTATATGATGTTACAGAATGTTCTAATTTCATTCTTTTACATGTAGCTGTCCAGTTTTCCCAGCACCACTTATTGAAGAGACTGTCTTTTCCCCATTGTATATTCTTGCCTCCTTTGTCATAGATTAAGTGACCATAAGTGCTTGAGTTTATACTAGGCTCTCTATCCCTATTGATTTATGTGTGTTTTTGTGCCACTACCATACCGTTTTGATCACTGTAGCTTTGTAGTATCGTCTGAAGTCAGGGAGCATGATTCCTCCAGCTCTGTTCTTCTTTCTCAAGATTGTTTTGGCTATTTGGGGTCTTTTGTGTTTCCATACAAATTTTTTAAATTATTTATTCTAGTTCTGTGAAAAATGGCATTGGTGTTTTGATAGGGATTCCATTGAATCTGTAGATAGCCTTGGTCAGCATGGTCATTTTAACAATATTGATTCTTCCAATCCAAGAACATGGTATATCTTTCCATCTGTTTATGTCATCTTCAGTTTCTTTCATCAGTGTCTTACAGTTTTCTAAGTACAGGTCTTTTGTTTCCTTAGGTAGGTTTATTCCTAGGTATGTTATTCTTTTTGATGCAATGGTAAATGGGATTGTTTCCTTATTTCTCCTTCTGATAGTTCATTGTTAGTGTATGGAAATGAACAGATTTCTGTGTATCAAGTTTGTGTCCTTCAACTTTACCAAATTCATTAATCAGCTCTAGTAGTTTTCTGGTGACATCCTTAGGATTTTCTATGTGTAGTATCATGTCATCTGCAAACATTAACAGTTTTACTTCTTCCTTTCTAATTTAGATTCTTTTTATTTCTTTTTCTTGTCTGATTGCTGTGGCTAGGAATTCCAAAACTATGTTGAATTAAAGTGGCGAGAGTGGATATCCTTGTCTTATTCCTAATCTTAGAGGAAATGCTTTCAGCTTTTCACCATTGAGTATGATGTTAGCTGTGGGTTTGTCATATATGGCCTTTATTAAGATGAGGTATGTTCCATCTACTCCCACTTTCTGGGGAGTTTTTATCATAACTGGATGTTTGATTTTATCAAAAGCTTTTTCTGCATCTATTGAGATGATGACATGGTTTTTATTCTTCAGTTTGTTAATGTGGTATATCATATTGATTGATTTGCAGATATTGAAAAATCCTTGCATTCCTGGAATAAATCCCATTTGATCGTGGTATATGATCCTTTTAATATATTGTTGGATTTGGTTTGGATTTTGGTATTTTGTTGAGGATTTTTGCATCTATGTTCATCAGTGATATTGGCCTATAATTTTCTTTGATCTTGGTATCAGGGGATGCTGGCCTCATAGAATGAGTTGGAAGTATTCCTTCCTCTGCAAGTTTTTGGAGTAGTTTGAGGAGGATAGGTGTTAACTCTTCCCTAAATGTTTGATAGAATTCACCTGTGAAGCCATCTGGTCCTGGACTTTTACTTGTTGGGGAGGTTTTTTTTTCATTACTGATTCAGTTTCATTACTGGTAATTGTACTGTTCATAGTTTTTATTTCTTCCTGGTTCAGACTTGGGAGTGTGTACCTTTCTAAGAATTAGTCCATTTCTTCCAGGTTGTCTATTTTATTGGCATAGAGTTGCTTGTAGTAGTCTCTTATGATCCTTTATATTTCTGTGGTGTCAGTTATAACTTCTCCTTTTTCATTTCTACTTTTATTGGTTTGAGTCCTGCCCCTCTTTTCCTTGATGAGTCTGGCTAAAGGTTTATCAATTTTGTTTATCTTTTCAAAGAACCAGCTTTTAGTTTCACTGATCTTTGCTATTGTTTTTATCATCTCTATTTTGTTTATTTCTGCTCTGATCTTTATGATTTCTTTCCTTCTACTAATGTCAGGTTTTGTTTGTTCTTCTTTCTCTAGTTCTTTGAGGTATAAGGTTAGGTTGTTTATTTGAGATTTTCTTGTTTCCAGAGGTAAGCTTGTATTAGTGTAAACTTCCCTCTTAGAACGTTTTGCTGCATCCCATAGGTTTTGGATTGTCGTGTTTTGTTTTCATTTGTCTCTAGGTTTTCTTTTAATTTCCTCTTTGACTTCTTCTGTGATCCATTACTTGTTTAGTAGCATATTGTTTAACCTCCATGTGTTTGTGTTTTTTGCAGTTTTTTTCTGGTTGATTTCGAGTCTCATAGTATTGTGGTCAAAAAAGATTCTTGAGGGCTTCCCTGGTGGTACAGTGGTTGGGAGTTTGCCTGGCAGTGCACGGGATGCGGGTTTGAGCCCTGGTCTCGGAGGATCTCACGTGGCATGGAGCGGCTGGGCCCATGCGCTACAGCTGCTAAGCCTGTGCTCTGCAGCCCTTGAGCCACAGCTGCTGACCCCATGTGCTGCAACTGCTGAGGCCTGCGCGCCTGGAGCCTGTGCTCCACGGTGGGAGAGGCTACCACAGTGAGAAGCCCGTGCACCGCAGCTAGGGGTGGCCTCCTCTCGCTGCAACTAGATGGAGCCCATGTGCAGCAATGAGGACCCAGTGCAGCCAGGAATGAATGAATGAATTGATAAATAAATAAATTTTTTTTTTTAAAAAAGATGCTTGATATGATTTCAATTTTCTTAAATTTACTGAGGCTTGTTTTGTGGCCTAGCATGTGATCTATCCTGGAGAAATATTCCATGTGCACTTAAAAAGAATGTGTATTCTGCTGCTTTCAGATGGAATGCTTTATATATATATATATATATATATATATATATATATATATATATATATACACACATATATATATATATATATATATATATATCAATACAATCCATCTGGTCTAATGTGTCATTTAAGGGCAATGCTTCCTTATTAATTTTCTGTATGTATAATCTCTCCATTGATGCAAGTGAGGTTTTAAAGTCCCATACTGCTACTGTGGTACTGTAAATTTCTTCCTTTATGTCTGTTCATATTTGCTTTATGTATTTAGGTGCCTCCTATATTGGGTGCATATATATTTACAATCTGTATATCTTCTTCTTGGATTGATCCCTTGAACATTGTGTAGTGTTCTTCGTTGTCTGTTGTAACAGTCTTTATCTTAAAGTCTATTTTGTTTGGACTTCCCTGGTAGTCCAGTGGTTAAGACTCCATTCTTCCAGTGCAGGGGGTGTGGGTTCGATCCCTGTTGGGGAACTAAGATCCCACATGCCACATGGCTTGGCTAAGAAATATAAATCAATCAATAAATAAGAATAATAAAACAATTTTTAAAAAATAAAAAAAGTCTATTTTGTCTGATATAAGTATTGCTACTCTGGCTTTCTTTTGATTTCAATTTTTCTGGAATACCTTTTTCTATCCCCTGACTTTCAGTCTGTATGTGTCTCTAGATCTGAAGCAAGGCTCTTGTAGGCACCATATACACGGGTCTTGCTTTTGTATCCATTCAGCCACTCTGTGTCTTTTGGTTGGAGCATTTAGTCAGTTTACATTTAAGGTAATTGTCGATGTGTATATTCTTATTGCCATTTTGTTGATTATTTTGGATTTGCTTTTATGGGTCTTTTATTCCCTTTCTTCCTTTGTTTTCTTCTCTTGTGATTTGATGAATGTCTTTAGTGTTATGTTGTATTCCTTTTTCTCTTTTGAGTGTATACTTATAGATTTTTGATTTGTGGTTACCATGAGGTTTTCGTATAGCAGTCTATATATATACATGATTGTTTTAAGTTTTTGATCTCTTAATTTCAAATGCATTTTAAAAAACCTGCATTTGTACTCTTCTCACGATTACTGGTTTTTCCTTTTTTATTGAAGTATGGTTGATTTACAATATTGTACAATTACTGTTTTTGAGGTCATATTTTACATCTAATCGTTTAGTGTATCATTTAACTGCTTATTGTGGATATAGATGATTTTACTACTTTTGTCTTTTAACCCCTCTACTAGCTTTGTGTGTGGATTATTTCCTACCTTTACTGTATGATTGCCTTTACCTATGAGCTTTTTCATTTTGTAATTTTCTTGTTTCTGGTTGTGGATTTTTCTTTTTTGCCTGGAGAAGTTCCTTTAACATTTGTTGTGAAGCTGGTTTGGTGGTGCTGAACTCCTTTTAGCTTTTGCTTGTCTGTAAAGCTTTTGATTTCTCCATCAAATCAGAACCAAGAGCTTTACTGGGTAGAGTATTCTTGGTTGTAGGTTATTCCCTTTCATCCCATTAAATATATCTTGCCACTCCCTTTTGTTTTTTATCTTAGTTTTTTTAACTTTTTATTTTATATTGGAGTGTAGTTGTTTAACAATGTTCTATTAGTTTCAGGTGTACAGCAAAGTGATTCATTTATACGTATACATGTATCTATTCTTTTTCAAATTCTTTTCCCATTTAGGTTATTACAGAATATTGAGCAGCATTCCTGTGCTACACAGTAGATCCTTGTTGGTTATCCATTTTAAATACAGCAGTGTGTGTACATGTCAGTTGCAAACTGCCTATCCCTTCACCCCACCATTCCCCCAGTAACCATAAGTATGTTCTTTAAGTCTGTGAGTCTCTGTTTTGAAAATAAGTTCATTTGTATCATTTTTTTTTAGATTCTGCATATAAGTGGTATCATACAATATTTCACTTTCTCTGGTTTACTTCACTCATTATCTCTAGGACCTAGATAATCTCTAGGTCCATCCTTGTTGCTGCATATGGCATCATTTCATTATTTTCAATGGCTGAGTAATATTCCATTGTATATATGTACCACATCTTCTTTATCCATTCCTCTGTCGATGGACATTTAGGTTGCTGCCATGTCTTGGCTATTGTAAACAGTGCTGCAATGAACATTGGGGTGCATGTATCCTTTTGGACCACGTTTTTCTCTGGATATATGCCCAGGAATGGGATTGCAGGATCATATGATAGCTCTATTTTTAGTTTTTAAAGGAACTTTCATACTGTTATCCATAGTGACTGTACCAATTTACATTCCCACCAACAGTGTAGGAGGGTTCCCTTCTCTCCACACCCTCTCCAGCATTTATTGTTTGTGGATTTTTTAATAATAGCCATTCTGACTTGTGTGAGGTGATATCTCAGTGTAGTTTTGATTTGCATTTCTCTAATAATTAGCAATGTTGAACATCTTTTCATGTGCCTGTTGGCCATCTGTATGTCTTCTTTGGAGAAATGTGTATTTAGGTCTTCTGGGTTGTTCATTTTGATGATATTAAGCCACAGGAGCTGTTTGTAAATTTTGGAGACTAATCCCTCATCAGTCACATAATTTGCAAATATTTTCTGCCATTCTGTGGGTTGTCTTTTCGTTTTGTTTATGGTTTCCTTTGCTGTGCAAAAGCTTTTGAGTTTCATTAGGTCTCCTTTGTTTATTTTTGTTTTTACTTTCATTACTCTGGGAGACAGATCGAAAAAGATAATGCTGCAATTTATGTCCAAGAGTGTTCTGCCAATGTTTTCCACTAAGAGTTTTATAGTGTCTGGTCTCACATTTAGGTCTTTAATCCATTTTGAGCCTATTTTTGTGTATGATATGAAAGAATGTTCTAATTGCATTTTTTTCCCCATGTAGCTGTCTAGTTTTCCCAGCACCACTTATTGAAGAGACTGTCTTTCTGTCATTGTATAGTCTTGCCTCCTTTTTCATAGATTAATTGACCAGAGGTGCGTGGGTTTACTTCTGGGCTTTCTATCCTGTTCCATTGATCTATATTTCTATTTTTGTGCCAGTACCATACTGTTTTGATGACTGTTGCTTTGTAGTAGTCTGAAGTCAGGAAGCCTGATCCCTCCAGCTCCGTTTTTCTTTCTCAAGATTGCTTTGGCTATTCATTGTCTTTTGTGTCTCCATACAAATTTTAAGATTTTTTTGTTCTAGTTCAGTGGAAAATGCCATTGGTAATTTTATAGGGATTGCATTGAATCTGTAGATTTCCTTGGGTAATGTAGTCATTTTGACAATACTCATTCTTCCAATCCAAGAACATGGTATATCTTTCCATCTGTTTGTGTTATCTTCGATTTCTTTCATCAGCGTTTCATAGTTTTCAGAGTACAGGATTTTGTCTCCTTAGGTAAGTTTATTCCTAGGTATTTTGTTCTTTTTGATGAGATGGTAAATGGGATTGTTTCTTTTTGGGGGAGGGGATTGTTTCTTGAATTTCTCTTTCTGATTTTTCATTGCTAGTGTATAGAAATGCAACAGGTTTCTGTGTATTAATTTTGTATCCTGCAACTTTACCAAATTCATTAATCAGCTATAGTAGTTTTCTGGTAGCATCTTTAGGATTTTCTATGTATAGTAACATGTAGTCTGCAAAAGTGACAGTTTAATGTCTTCTTTTCCAATTTAGATTCCTTTTATTTCTTTTTCTTCTCTGATTGCCACAGCTAGGACTTCCAAATCTATGTTGAATAAAAGTGGCAAGAGAGGACATCCTTGTCTTGTTCCTGATCTTAGATGAAATGCTTTCAGCTTTTCACCTTTGAGTAAGATGTTAACTGTAGGTTTGTCATATATGGCCTTTATTATGTTGAGGTATGTTCCCTCTATGCCCACTTTCTGGAGAGTTTTTATCATAAATGGGTGTTGAATTTTGTCAAAAGCTTTTTCTGCATCTATTGAGATGATCATATAGTTTTTATTCTTCAATTTGTAAGAAAAATGAAATCATATCAAACATATTTTCCATCTACAATGCTATAAGATTAGAAATAAGCTACATGAAAAAAAACCTGTAAAAAACACAAACATGTGGAAGCTAAACAACATGCTACTAAACAACCAATGGATCACTGAAGAAATCAAAGAGGAAATCAAAAAATACGTACTGACAAATGAACACAAAAGCACAACAATCCAAAACCTATGGGATGCAGCAAAAGAAGTTTTAAGAGGGAAGTTTAAAGCAATAGAGTCTTACCTCAGGAAACAAGAAAAATCCCAAGTAAACAACCTAACCTTACACCTAAAGCAACTAGGGAAAGAAGAACAAACAATTCCCAAAGTTAGTAGAAGGAAAGAAATCATAAAGATGAGAGCAGAAATAAATGAAATAGAGATGAAGAAAACAGTAACAAAGAACAGTGAAACTAAAAGCTTGTTCTTTGAAAAGATAAACAAAATTGATGAACCTTTAGTCAGAATCATCAAGAAATAAAGGGAGAGGACTCAAATCAATAAAAGTAGAAGTGAAAGTGGAGAAGTTACAACTGACACTGCAGAAATACAAAGGATCATAAGAGACTAGTATAAGCAACTATATGCCAATAAAATGGACAATCTGGAAGAAATGGACAAATTCTTAGAGAGGTACAATCTCCCAAGACTGAACCAGGAAGAAATAGAAAATATGAACAGACCAATCACAGCACTGAAATCGAAAAAAACTCCCAACAAGTAAAAGTCCAGGACCGGATGTCTTCACAGGTGAATTCTATCAAACATTTAGAGAAGAGCTAACACCTGTCCTTCTGAAACTGTTCCAAAAAATTGCAGAGGAAAGAAGACTCCCAAACTCTTTCTGTGAGGCCACCATCACCCTGATACCAAAACTAGGCAAAGATACCAGAAAAAAAAGAAAATTACAGGCCAATATCACTGATCAACATAGACACAAAAGTCCTCAACAAAATACTAGCAATCTGAATCCAACAGTACATTAAAAGGATAATACACCATGATCAAGTGGGATTTATCCCAGGGATGCAAGGATTTTTCAATATCCACAAATCAATCAGTGTGATACACCACATCAACAAGTTGTCACTCCCTTTTGGCCTGCAGAATTTCTGCTAAAAAAAACAGCTGATAGCCTTATGAGAGTTCTCTTGTATGTAATTTGTTGCTTTTTCCTTGCTTCTTTTAATATTCTCTTTAACTTTTGTCATTTTGATTACCATGTGTCTTGGTGTGTTTCTCTTTGGGTTAATTGAACATGGGACTCTATGCTTCCTGGACTTGGGTGACTGTTTCCTTTCCCAGGTTAGGGAAGTTTTCAGCTGTTGTGTCTACAGATATTTTCTCAGGCCTTTTCTCTCTCTCTTCTACTTCAGGGACCTCTATAATGCCAAAGTGAGTGCACTTGATATTATCCCAGAGGTCTCTTAAACTGTCCTCATTTCTTTTCTTTTTTCTGTTCAGAATCAGTGATTTCCACCACTCTGTCTTCTAGCTCGCTGATCCATTTCTCTTTATCTTTTAGTCTGCTATTGAGTCCTTCTGGTGTACTTTTCGTTTCAATTATTGTATTCTTCATCTCTGATTGGTCATTCTGTATATTTTTTAAGACTTTGTTTAAAAACTTCTCACTTCTCGCTGTGTGCATCCATTCTTCTCCCGAGTTCTTTCATCATCTTTAGGATTGTTACTCTGAACTCTTTCTTGGGTAGATTGCCTGTCTCCACTCTACTTAGTTTTTTTCTGGGGTTTTATCTTATTCCTTCTTCTGGAATATGTTCCTTTGCCACTTCACTTTGTCTAAGTTGTTATTTATTTTTTTATGTATGTGGTAGGTTAGTTACGTTTCTTGACCTTGGAGAAGTGGCCTTCTGTAGGAGATGTCCTGTGTTACAGCAGTGCACTCCTCTCTCATCATCCAAGCTATATGCTCTAGAGCTTCCCCCTAAAGGGAATGTGTGGGTTCTTCTGTTATGGGGGCTATGTAGATGGTCATTTAAGCTTGGTTGACCCCTAGCCCATTTGGTTGCCAGGCCCTGCATTGTGCAGGTGCTGCTGGCTGCTGTTTAGCGGGGCGGGGTCACAAGGCAGCTGGCTACAGAATCCTAGGGAACCCCAGGGCTAGTGCTGGCTCACTGGTGGGCAGGGTCAGGATCCTGAAGACTCCAGGGCTGTTGCCCGCCCACTGGTTGGTGAAGCCAGGTCCTGGGGTTAGTGCTGGCCTACTGGTAGGCAGAGCCAGTTGTTGGAGTCTCTCTGGGATCCCAGAGCTCATTTCAGATAGTTGGTGGCAGGGGTGGGGAGTGGTTCCTGTCACAGTTGAGTATGGGGTCTGGGGTGTCCCGAAGGTTGCGTTGGCCTGCTAGTGGACAGGGCCAGGACCCAGCTGGTCCCAGGGTAGGGTTTGGCCTGCTGTGAGCGGCCTGGATCCGCAGGCTGCAGGATTGTCATTTTCTTCCGTCTGGTGTCTGCCCCCTCTGGTGGGTGAGACTGTTCTAGAGGCTAGTGCAGGCTTCCTGGGGAGAAGGCCTGGTGCCTGCCCACTGGTGGGTGGAGCTGGGTCCTGGCCCTCTGGTGGGTAGGGCCATGTCTAGGGGCGTGTCTTAGAGGTGGCTGTGGTCTCAGGAAGTCTTTGGGCAGCCTGTGTACTGATGGGTGGGGCTGTGTCCCTGCCTAGTTAGTTGTTTGGCTGGAGGCTGCCCAGCTCTAGTGCATACAGGCTGTTGGGTGAGGCCAGGTCTTAGTGCTAGTCAGCCAAGATGGCAGCTGCCAGAAGCAGTATTCATCCAGCAGAATGTTCCCAAATGTGGCTGCCACCAGTGTTTTTGTCCCCAGAGTGAACCACAGCTGCCCCCACCTCTCCGGGAGACTCGCCATGATAAGCAGGTAGGTCTGGCCCAGACTCCTGTCAAATTACTGCTTTTGCCCTGGGTCCTGGTGTGTGTGATTTTGTGTGTGTCCTTTAGGAGTAAAGTCTCTGTTTCCCCAGTTCTATGGGGCTCCTGAAACTAAGCCCCACTGGAGTTCAAAACCAAATGCTCTGGAGGCTTGTCTTCCAGGGCTAGGGAGCCCGATGTGGGACTCAGAATTCTCACTCACTCTGCAATATAATTATTCTCCAGTTTGTGGAGAGTATGGGATTTGATTATATCATTGAGTCCACCTGTTCTACCCATCTGTTGTTTCCTTCTTGGTCCTTAATTGTAGGAGATCTTTTCTGATAGGTTCCAGTCTTTTTCATCCATGGTTTTTCTGCATATAGTTGTGATTTTGGTGTGTTCATGAGAGGAGGTGGCCTCAGAGTCTTTCTACTCCACCATCTTGGCCACTCTCTCCTTAGCCTTTTAAGAAGGAATATTGAAAACAATGTTTGTCTCCTTCATTATCCTCTTAGACTTAAATTATCTGGTTGTTTCCTACTTGCAATTCAACCTTTCAATTTTTTCTTCTTTTGTTATTCCCAAGCGTCACTTATAAAGCACATTCAGAAGCATGCTAGCCCTCCTCCTCTTTTTTTTTCTTTCCTCTGTCATGGCCCTACAGTTCTGATTTTTACAAGGTGTCCCAGGAAAGGAAGGGTGCTGTGACTTGGACTCTTACTGCCACACTCACCCTCACTGTTTCTTTCTGTTGAAAGTTCTAAGCTGGAAGTACACCCTGATTTCCTGCCACACTGGCACCACTAGTCTTGCTGCTACCACCAGCAGTTAGCCAAGAGACATGTTGAATAATTTTTCTTGGCAGTACCCTTTGCAGGATTTTCTTATTGCCTACTCTGGATTTTGCCCAAGTTCACTTTAGTGCTCCTCTATAGGGTTTTTTCCCCTCTAAGTATGGATTAGATAATATAAGGAAAAGTAAAGGAGTAAAGGTCTAAAGGTATTGGAGTTAAATGCTTGCTGGGAATAATTGGTTCACAAAGTTGTTTATACCTCTTATTGGAAACTAACCACTCCACCAGGGGGTGCTCTCTTTCATCAGGAAAACCAGTGTTTTATACTTGTGACCTTGTCTAAATTCCAGATCCTTGTGGATTCTCCTTCATCTGTCTGTGCTGTGTCTGACTCTAGAGGGACTCTAGAGGGACTAATACTTCTGATAATTACCATCTGTGGACAACTTCTATGTGCCAGATTTACAATACATTTTCATTTATCTGGTTTTAGAAAGCAGTGCTGTCTAAAACAAATGCAGTAATGGTGTCTATTTGCTACTTCTCTCGTAGAATAATGGGGGGTTTTTTCCCCTGAGTACTTTCCAGCCTAATGAATGTAAGAATCAGATGAGCCTTTTTCTCTATCCTTTCTTCTGTTGGAATGTTACCTCTTAGTTGGTGTTTCTCACCTGGGATTCTGTTGGCTTTTGAGGCGGAGCAACTGTTCACTGTACAGGAGAGCCCTGAGCATTGAAGACATTTAGTATCCCTGCCCCGCTCATCTAGTAATGTCCCTAGATTACAATGACAACCAAAAAAACCATATACATTTCCAAGTGCCCCCAGGAAGGTTGTAACCCCTATTGTAATCCACTAGGTAAGCTGATTTTCACCTTTCCAAAAACATTTTTTTAAATAAAATTTTCCTTATTGTATAAGTGTAGCTAATTTTTAATTAGGAAAAAAATCTGGAAAAATAAAAAAACTTACTTTATATTTAACTTTCTTAAAGTGCATCTTCATTTAGTCAGTTATACTTTATTAGGTTAACATTGGGATGGGGTTAGTATATTTTTTAAACGTTGACTAATGGGTCATGGGAAATTTTAATTAGGGAATATATAAATAAAATACTAAGGAAAATAGAAAACTCAGGAAGAATTAGCTTTGGAATTAGACCTCAATTTAATTCTTGGTTCTACTACTTTTGAGGGAAAAAAACTTATTTTGGGAAATTTCAAACATTCACAGAAGTATACAAAATTACAGTAAAGATTCCCATGTGGGTACCACCCCCCTGCCATGGAAGTACCATCCCCTATATGGGTACCATCACCCAACTTTAACAATTTCAGCTCACTCACTTCCTCCACTCATTTTCTCTACTTCCATATTACTTCATTTCATTCGTTAATCATATATCATCATTGCAATAACTTAAAAAAATTAACAATAATTGCTTAGGTATCTTAATATTGCTCAGATTTCTAATTGTCTCATAGATGGATGTATCTTTGTTTGAATTGAGATCCGACAATATATATGGTTTCATATATCATACATGGTTGATATGTATCTTACATCTCTTTTAAATTTGGGTTTCCCCCTGTCTCTTTTTCCTTACACTTTATTTGTTGAAGAAACCAGAAATTTTACCTTGTAGATATTGTCACAATCCGTATTTGCTGATTATACCCTCATAGTGTTTCTATAAATTGGATTCATAGACTGTTGTAGAGTCTAGTCAGGTTTTTTTTATTGGCACAATATTTCATTGACTGTGCTATATTCTTCCATCAGGATTCCCATGTTGTCTGACTGTCCCTCTTTTTGTAATATTAGTTCTTTTATTTTTGAAATAATTTCCTAACTTACAGAAAAGCACACAAAAAATTTCTATGTATTTTCAACCGGAGACCCCCCATTCAAGTTTTATCAACTGTGTCAATAATATCTTTTAATAACAAAAGGATACTTGTCATGTTTATTCAGTTTCTTTCAATGATCACAGTTAGTCCTTTCTTGACCTTTGTGAACATTACAGCCCAGTTATTTTGCAGTATGTTTCTCAATATGGGTTTATCTACTGTTTCATCATAAGATTGAGGTTACGCATTTTTGGCAGAAACATCACAGAAGTGACTCTACACTTCTTATACATCCTGTCAAGTGACGCAAGATATCATTTTGCCATAAAACTGGAAATGTTAAGTTTGATCACGTTAGTAAAGTGGTATCTGCCAAGATTTACCTATTATACATTATTCTTTCTCCCTTCATAATTAATATTTTATGGAGAGCTGCTTTGAGACCTTATATATATATCCTGGTCCTCGTCCAGCTTTTACCCAGTAGTTTCAGCTTTTAATTATTACTATGATAGATAACTAAATGGAGGTTTTCTAATTCCATCATTCCGTAGGCATTTCTTAGTTGGCATTCTTCTGTGAGGAAGAACTTTCCCTTTCCATTTATTTGCTCAGTTATTTATTTCGGTGTAGATTCCTCTTTTGTTCAGTGGAATATCATCTTTTACCATCATTTGTTTCATGCTCAAATATGATACTTTAATCTTTGGCCCTTAGCTGTATCATTTTGACAAGTCCCCACCACTCCAGCATTCCTTGCTTTCTAGCACAGCAAGATCTTCCAGTCTCATGTTGCACTTTCCCTATCCTAGCCCTGAAATCAACCTTTTCTCCAAGGAGCCCTTTTAGTGGGGAATGGTATTTAGAAACCAAGATGTACTCACTACTGGATGTGCTAACTACCACTGAAATGTCACAGTTCCCAAGCTCCCTAGGGGACAAAGCTAGAAAATATATGTTAATATATATACATACATACATATATATATATATATATGTCTACTTTTACATATATATTTATTTTTGTTTCTGTCTATACATATTGAAAACCATGACTTCATATTGGTACTTTCTATTCTAATCCAACACTTTACCATCATTCTAGCTTTTCCCATTTTTTGTTTATAATTCTCTTCTCTAAGAATGAGAAACCTGGCTCTTATTATCCCCAATATGTTTCCTTATTTATTCAGCCCTCCTTTTCAGCCCTGCCCTCCCAGCCCTGCCCAGCCATCATCCATCTTAGCTCTTTTTTCCACACGGAGCCCACGCCCTGCCAGGTCACATACCATACACTGTTAGTTGTCTTCCCTGTGTTGGCCCTGACCTCTGCTAAATGACCCTCACTTAGGCCTGCCTTGTGACTGTTTTTTCTTTGATTATATATACATTTTAAATTAAAATATTGAAATAATTGTATACTAGTGTGCAATTGTAAGAAATAGTACAAAAAGATCTCATTTACCTTTTACTCAGTTTCCACCAATAGTTACATATTTGAAAACTAAAAAACATTGCTGAAAGAAATTAAAGATCTAAATAAATGGAAAGACATCTTGTGTTCATGGATTGGAAGAATTGTTAAGATGTCAGTACAACCCAACAGGATCTACAGATTCAATGCGATCCCTGTCAAAATCCCAATGATGTTTTTTGCAGAAATAGAAAAACTCACCCTAAAATTCACATGGAATCTCAAAGGACCCCCAAATAGCCAAAATAATCTTGAAAAAGAAGAACAAAGTTTGAGGACTTGCTTCCTGATTTCAAAACTTACTACAAAGATACAGTAATCAAAACAGTGTGGTACTGGCATAAACAAAGACATATAAATGAATGGAACAAAAGAGATCCCAGGAGGAAAAAACCTTGCAAATGTGGTCAATGATTTTTGACAAGGGTGCCAAGACTATTCAGTGGGGAAAAAATAATCTTTTCATCAGTTGTTGTTGGGAAAACTGTATGCACATGGAAAAGAATGGTGTTGAACCCTTACCTTATGCCATATACCAAAATTAACTCAAAATCAAGAATCTGAGAGAGATCAAGATGGCAGAGTAGAAGGACATGGAGCTTACCTCTTCCCACAAATATATCAAAAATACATCCATATTTGGAATAATTCTCACTGAATACCTACTGAGTGCTGGCAGAAGATCTCATACAACCAAAACTGCAGGAAAGGTCACCATGTAACCTAGGAATACACCTGACTAAGGAGGTGAAAGACTTATATGCTGAGAACTATAAAACATTGATAAAGGAGATTGAAGATGATTCAACAAAATGGAAAGATATCCTATGCTCTTGGATTGGAAGAATTAATATTGTTAAAATGTCCATACTACCCAAAGCATCTACTGATTTACTGCAATCCCTATCAGATTACCCATGACATTTTTTCAGAACTAAAACAAATAAACCTAAAATTTATATGGAATCATAAAAGGCTTAGAGTTGCCAAAGCAATCCTGAGGAAAAGGAACAAAACTAGAGGCATAACCCTCCCAGACTTCAGACAATATTACAAAGCTACAGTAATCAAAACAGCAGAGTACTGGCACAAAATCAGACATATGGATCAATGGAACAGAAGAGACAGCCCAGAAATAAACCCACACACCTACAGTCAATTAATCTTTGACAAAGGAGGCAAAAATATACAACGGAGAAAAGACAGTCTGTTCAGCAAGTGGTGTTGGGACAGCTGGGCAGCCATATGTAAATCAGTGAAATTAGAACACTCCTTCACACCATGCACAAAAATAAATTCGAATGGTTTAAGGACTTAAATACAGCTCAATATGAAAAAAACAACCCAATCAAAAAAAATGAGCAGAAGACCTAAATAGACATTTCTGCAAAGAAGATATACAGATGGCCAACAGGCACATGAAAAGATGCTCAACATCGCTAATTATTAGAGAGATGCAAATCAAAACTACAATGAGGTGCCACCTCATAAGTCCACAAAAAGTCCACAAATAATAAATTGCTGGAGAGGGTGTGGAGAAAAGGGAACCCTCCTGCACTGTTGGTGGGATTGTAAATTGGTGCAGCCACTGTGGAAAACAGTATGGAGATTCCTTAAAAAACTAAAAATAGAGTTCCCACATGATCCAGCAATCCCACTCCTGGGCATATATCAGGAAAAGATGAAACTCTAATTCAAAAAGATACATGCACCCCAATGTTCATTACAGCACTCTTTACAATAGCCAAAACATGGAAGCAACCTAAGTATCCATTCACAGATGAATAGGTAAAGAAGATGAAGTATATGTATATATACACACACACACACATAGTGGAATATTACTCAACCATACAAACGAATGAAATATTGCCATTTGCAGCAATGAGTGGACCTAGAGATTATCATGCTAAGTGAAGTCAGACAATGAAAGACAAATATCACATGATACCACTTATATGTGGAATCTAAAGAAATGATACAAATAAACAATTACAATTTACAAAACAGAAACAGACTCACAGAAACAGACTCACATAGAAAATCAACTTGTTTGTGTACCAAAGGGGAAAGTGGGAAGTTATAAATTAGGAGTTTGGGCTTAACAAATACATACTACTATATATAAAATAGGTAAACAACAAGGACCTGCTGTATAGCACAGGGAACTGTAATATCTTGTAATAACCTATTACAAATATCTTGTAATAACCTAATCTGAAAAAGAAAAAATATATATATATGTTAACATACAAATTTGAATAGTTATATATTAACATATATAAGTATATATAAAATTGAATCAATCATCTGAAATTAACAGAAAATTGTAAATCATCTGTACTTCAATTTTTAAAAAAGACCTAAACATAAGAGCTCAAGGTATAAACTCTTAGAACAAAATAAGGGGAAAATCTTCATAACATTGGATTTCGTAATGATTTCTTGATTATGACACCAAAGCACAGGTGACAGAAGAAAAACATAGATAAATTGGACTTCATCAAAACTTAAAACTTTTGTTCATCAAAAGACACTATCAACAGAATGAAGAGTCATCCTACAGAGTGGGTGAAACTATTTGCAAATCATGTATCTAACAAGGGACTAATATCCAGAATTACACAGAACTCCTAAAACTCAACCACAAACAAACAACCCTATTCAAAAACAGACAAAGGACTTGAATAGACTGTTCTCATGAAAAGATACACAGATGTCCAATAACCATGAAAAGATGCTCAACATTATTAACTATTAGAAAATGCAAATCAAAACCACAGTGAGATACAACTACATATCCATTAGGATGGTTATTATCAAAAGCACAGAAATGATTGTTGTCAAGGATGTTGAGAAATTGGAACTCTAGTATATTACTGTATTACTGGTAGTGTAAGTGGTACAGCCACTATTGAAAACAGTATGGTAGTTCCTCAAAAAATTAAAAATAGAATTACCATATGATCCAGCAATTTCACTTCTGGGTATATACCAAAAGAATTGAAATCAGGGACTTGAGCAGATATTTGTACACCCATATTTATGGCAGCATTCACACTAACCAAAGTTGGAAACAACCTGAACGTCCATGAATAGATTAATGGATAAAATATGGCATGTACATACAAAGGGATATTATTCAGCCTTAGAATGGAAGGAAATTCTGCACATGCTACAATATGGATGAACTTTGAAGACATTAAGCTGTGTGAAATAAGCCAGCCACAAAAAGACAAAAATAATTATTTGGTTCCACTTACATGAGGTACCTAGAATGTCAAGTTCTTAGAGACAGAAAGCGCAATGGTGGTTGCGAGGAACTAGGGCAAGAGAGAAATGGGGACTTAGTGTTTAGGGGGTATACAGTTTCAGTTTGGGAAAATGAAAAAATTCTGGAGGTGGTTGGTGGTGATGGTTGCACAACAATCCAAATGTATGTAATGCTACTGCACTGTACACTTAAAAATGGTTAAAATAGTAAATTTTATGTTATGTGTATTTTGCCACCATTAACAAGGGAAAAAAGGAAGGAGCTTTCTCTTCCTCGTCTTTTTCCTTCCCTTCCTGAATTGAACAGTCCAAAAGCCACTGGGCGGGACCATAAAAAGTAGGCATCCACACCAGAGGGTGAGTAAGGCTGCAGCACTGGAAGCCAAGCAGGGTGAGGCGGATCCATATAGGGGGGCAGCCTGGCAGTCATGATTCCTGAGCAGGATATATCATGTGGGAGGCTGACCTGATTCCTGGGTGTTAGAATAGGTGTCAGAGCTCAAATGGGGTTAGGAGAGCTCCTCATGGCAGAGTGACCCCTCATAGTGTATCAGAACACAAGCAGAGTGAGGAGACATCCACACATGTGGGTGGCAACAGCAGCCTAGCTCAGGATCTTAGAGTTCAGTTGGAGGAAGGGAGGCATCCACTTAGGTAAGGGGGGCCAGCAGCAGTGAGGGGAGATTGGTCACATAGAGGGGGACTAGTCAGAGAAGTAAAGGATAATAGCAGGATTCTCACCATCAGAGAAGGGAGTTATAATTATGGAAAGGGGGATATTAGGAGGAAACCTGTGCTCTTGGATTGGAACTGGTAATGTCAGGGTGAACTTGAATAAGTTTTCAACATATATGCATGCATATGTAAATATTAATTTAAATGTGTGATATGTGTGTGTATGCACGTATATAGTGCACATATTCTTTAGTTGTGTCCACTGAGAGGGCCTGCTAGCAACAACACTGTTAACAGTAATGAGCACACCTAGCATCTGGACTTGGTTTCTAAATATTATTCTTTACCAATAAACACCAGGACTTACTGGATCTAATTATGAGGAAACGGACAACCCAAATTGAGAGATGTTGTACAAAATAACTGGCCTATACTCTTCAAAAGTCAAAGGCATCAATATCAAGGAAAGACTGAGGAACTTGTTCTAAAGTGAAATAAATGAGGGGACAACTAAAATTCAGTGTGTGATTCTGAACATTGTGTAGTATGATTTTACCATAAGGAACATTGAGATAATCAGTGAAGCTTGAGTGAGGTCTGTGGAATAGTGGGCAACTAATAATGTATCAATCAATTTTCTGATTTCGGGGAATTTTAGAGAATGTCTTTGTTTATGGGAAATATATACTAAGTTATTTAGAGTAATGGGGCAGTATGTCTGCAGGTTATTCTCAAATGGTTCAAGAAACAATAGTCTTGATCTTATACTTACAACTTTTCTGTAAGTTTGATATTGCTCCAAAAAAAATAAAATCCTCTCCAAAATTTTTTAAAAATTAAAACTAAATTGTTGGCGGAGGGAGCTTCAAGATGGCAGAAGAGTAAGACATGGAGATCACCTTCCCTCCCACAAATACATCAGAAATACATCTACACGTGGAACAACCCCTACAGAACACCTACTGAATGCTGGCAAAAGACCTCAGACCTCCCAAAAGGCAAGAAACTCCCCACGTACCTGGGTAGGGCAAAAGAAAAAACAGAGACAAAAGAATAGGGACGGAACCTACACCAGTGGGACCTACACCTGTGAAGGAGGAAAGATTTCCACATACTAGAAAGCCCCTCCGTGGGCGGAGACTGCAGGTGGCGGAGGAGGGAAGCATCAGAGCCACGGAGGACAGCGCAGCAACAGGGATGCGGAGGGCAAAGCGGAGAGATTCCCACACACAGGATCTGTGCCAGCCAGTACTCACCAGCCCGAGAGGCTTGTCTGCTTCCCCGCCGAGACAGTTGGGGGCTGGGAACTGAGGTTCGTTCTTCGGAGGTCAGATCCCAGAGAGAGGACTGGGGTTGGCTGCATGAACACAGCCTGAAGGGGGTAGTGCACCACAGCTAGCTGGTAGGGAGTCCGGGAAAAGTCTGGAGCTACCGAAGAGGCAAGAAACTTTTTCTTCCCTCTTTGTTTCCTGGTGTGTGAGGAGGGGGATTAAGAGCACCACTTCAAGGAGCTCCAGAGGCGGGCGACTATCAGCACAGACCCCAGAGATGGGCATGAGACGCTAAGGCTGCTGCTGCAGCCACCAAGAAGCCTGTGTGCAAGCACAGGTCACTATCCACACCTGCCCTCCTGGGAGCCTGTGCAGCCCGCCACTGCCAGGGTCCCGTGATCCAGGGACAACTCCCCTGGGAGAACACATGGCACGCCTCACGCTGGTGCAACGTCACATTGACCTCTGCTGCTGCAGGCTCGCCCCGAACTCCATACACCTCCCTCCCCCCAGCCTGAGTGAGCCACAGCCCCCGAATCAGCTGCTCCTTTAACCCTGTCCTGTCTGAGTGAAGAACAGATGCCCTCAGGCAACCTACATGCAGAGGTGGGGCCTAGTCCAAAGATGAACCCCAGGAGCTGTGCGAACAAAGAAGAGAAAGGGAAATCTCTCCCAGCAGCCTCAGAAGCAGCGGATTAAATCTCCGTGATCAACTTGATGTACCCTGTATCTGTGGAACACCTGAATAGGCAACGAATCATCCCAAATTGAGGAGGTGGACTTTGGGAGCAACTATATATATATATATATTTTCCCCTTTTCCTCTTTTTGTGAGTGTGTATGCTTCTGGGTGTGATTTTGTCTGTATAGCTTTGCTTTTACCATTTGTTGTAGGGTTCTGTCTGTCCTATTTTTTGTTTTTTTGTACAGTTTTTAGGGCTTGTTATCATTGGTGGATTTGTTTTTTGGTTTCGTTGCTCTCTTCTTTGTTTTTTATTTATTACTTAAAAAAATTTTTTTTAATTTTTTTATTTTAATAACTTTTTAATTTAATTTAATTTAATTTTTATTTTATCTTCTTCTTTCTTTCTCTTGTTTTTATCCCTCTTATTCTGAGCCATGTGGATGACAGGCTTTTGGTGCTCCAGACAAGTGTCAGGGCTGTGCCTCAGAGGTGGGAGAGCCACATTCAGGACATTGCTCCACAGGAGACCTCCCAGCTCCATGTAATATCAAACGGTGAAAATCTCCCAGAGATCTCCATCTCAACACCAAGACCCAGCTCCACAGAATGACCAGGAAGCTCCAGTGCTAGACACCCTATGCCAAACAACTAGCAAGACAGGAACACAGCCACACCCATTAGCAGAGAGGCTGCCTAAAATCATAAGGCCACAGACACCCCAAAACACACCACCAGGTGTGAACCTGCCCACCAGAAAGAAAATATCCAGCCTCATCCAAGAGAACATAGGCACTAGTCCCCTCCACCAGGAAGCCTACACAACCCACTGAACCAACCTTAGCCAATGGAGACAGACACCAAAAACAATGGGAACTACAAACTTGCAGCCTGCGAAAAGGAAACCCCAAACACAGTAAGTTAAGCAAAATGAGAACACAGAGAAACACACAACAGATGAATGAGCAAGGTAAAAACCCACCAGACCGAACAAATGAAGAGGAAATAGGCAGTCTACCTGAAAAAGAATTCAGAATAATGATAGTAAAGATATCCAAAATCTTGGAAATAGAATGGATAAAATACAAGAAACGTTTAACAAGGACCTAGAAGAACTAAAGAGCAAACAAACAATGATGAACAGCACAATAAATGAAATTAATAATTCTCTAGAAGGAATCAATAGCAGAATAACTGAGGCAGAAGAACGGACAACTGACCTGGAAGATAAAACAGTGGAAATAACTACTGCAGAGCAGAATAAAGAAAGAAAATGAAAAGAATTGAGGACAGTCTCAGAGACCTCTGGGACAACATGAAACGCAACAACATGCGAATTATAGGGGTTCCAGAAGAAGAAGAGCAAAAGAAAGGGACTGAAAAAATATTTGAAGAGATTATTGTTGGGTTGGAAACTTCCCTAATATGGAAAGGGGAATAGTTAATCAAGTCCAGGCAGCACAGACAGTCCCATACAGGATAAATCCAAAGACAAACATTCCAAGACACATACTAATGAAACTATCCAAAATTAAATACAAAGAAAAAATATTAAAAGCTGCAAGGAAAAAACAACAAATAACATACAAGGGCATCCCCATGAGGTTAACAGCTGATCTTTCAGCAGAAACTCTGCAAGCCATAAGGGAGTGGCAGGACATATTTAAAGAGATGAAGGGGAAGAGCCTACAACCAAGATTCCTCTACCCAGCAAGGATCTCATTCAGATTTGATGGAGAAATTAAAACCTTTACAGACAAGCAAAAGCTAAGAGAATTCAGCACCACAAACCAGCTTTATAACAAATACTAAAGGAATTTCTCTAGGCAGGAAACACAAGAGAAGGAAAAGACCTACAATAACAAACCCAAAACAATTAAGAAAATGGTAATAGAAACATACATATTGATAATTATCTTAAATGTAAATGGATTACATGCTCTAACTAAAAGACATAGACTGGCTGAATGGATACGACAACAAAACCCGTATATATGCTGTCTACAAGAGACCCACTTCAAACCTAGGGACACATACAGACTGAAAGTGAGGGGATGGAAAAAGATATTCCATGCAAATGGAAATCAAACGGGAGCTGGAGTAGCAATTCTCATATCAGACAAAATACACTTTAGAACAAAGACTATTCTTTGTTCTAAACAAAGGCACAAAGAAGGAAACTACATAATGATCAAGGGATCAATTCAACAAGGAAGATATAGCAATTGTAAATATTTATGCACCCAGCATAGGAGCACCTCAATACATAAGGCAAATACTAACAGCCATAAAAGGGGAAATCGACAGAAACATCATAGTAGGGGACTTTAACACCCCACTTTCACCAGTGGACAGATCATCCAAAATGAAAATATAAATAAGGAAACACAAGCTTCAAATGATACATTAAACAAGATGGATACTTATAGGACATAATCAAAAACAACAGAATACACTTTCTTCTCAAGTGCTCATGGAACATTCTCCAGGATAGACCATATCTTGGGTCACAAATCAAGCTTTGGTAAATTTTAGAAAATTGAAATCATATGAAGTATCTTTTCTGACCACAACACTCTGAGACTATATATCAATTACAGGAAAACATCTGTAAAAAATACAAACACATGGAGGCTAAACAATACACTACTTAATAATGAAGAGATCACTGAAGAAATCAAAGAGGAAATCAAAAAATACCTAGAAACAAATCACAATGAAAACATGATGACCCAAAACCTATGGGATGCAGCAAAAGCAGTTCTAAGAGGGAAGTTTATAGCAATACAAGCCTACCTTAAGAAACAAGATACATCTCAAATAAACAACCTAACCTTACAACCTAAAGCAATTAGAGAAAGAACAAAAATCCGCAAAGTTAGCAGAAGAAATCATAAAGATCAGATCAGAAATAAATGAAAAGGAAATGAAGGAAACGATAGCAAAGATCAATAAAACTAAAAGCTGGTTCTTTGAGAAGATAAACAAAATTGATAAACCATTAGCCAGACTCATCAGGAAAACAAAGGAGAAGACTCAAGTCAATAGAATCAGAAATGAAAAAGGAGAAGTAACAACTGACACTGCAGAAATACAAAGGATCATGAGAGATTACTACAAGCAACTCTATGCCAATAAAATGGACAACCTGGAAGAAATGGACAAATTCTTAGAAATGCACAACCTTCCAATACTGAACCAGGAAGAAATAGAAAATATGAACAGACCAGTCACAAGCACTGAAATTGAAACTGTGATTAAAAATCTTCCAACAAACAAAAGCCCAGGACCAGATGGCTCACAGGCGAATTCTGTCAAACATTTAGAGAAGAGCTAACACCTATCCTTCTCAAATGCATCCAAAATATAGCAGAGGGAGGAACACTGCCAAACTCATTCTATGAGGCCACCATCACCTTGATACCAAAACCAGACAAAGATGTCACAAGGAATGAAAACTACAGTCCAGTATCACTGATGAGGATAGATGCAAAAATCCTCAACAGAATACTAGCAAACAGAATCCAACAGCACATTAAAAGGATCATCCACCATGATCAAGTGGGGTTTAATCCCAGGAATGCAAGGATTCTTCAATATACGCAAATCAATCAATGTGATACACCATATTAACAAATTGAAGGAGAGAAACCATATGATCATCTCAATAGATGCAGAGAAAGCTTTCGACAAAATTCAACACCCATTTATGATAAAAACCCTGCAGAAAGTAGGCATAGAAGGAACTTACCTCAACATAATAAAGGCCATATATGACAAACCCACAGCCAACATCGTCCTCAATGGTGAAAAACTGAAACCATTTCCACTAAAATCAGGAACAAGACAAGGTTGCCCACTCTCACCTCTCTTATTCAACATAGTTTTGGAAGTTTTAGCCACAGCAATCAGAGAAGAAAAAGAAATAAAAGGAATCCAAATTGGAAAAGAAGAAGTAAAGCTGTCACTGTTTACAGATGACATGATACTATACAAAATGAATCCTAAAGATGGTACCAGAAAGCTACTATAGCTAATCAATGAATTTGGTAAAGTAGCAGGATACAAAATTAATGCACAGAAATCTCTGGCATTCCTATACACTAGTGATGAAAAATCTGAAAGTGAAATCAAGAAAACACTCCCATTTACCATTGCAACAAAAAGAATAAAATATCTAGTAATAAACCTACCCAAGGAGACAAAAGACCTGTATGCAGAAAATTATAAAACACTGATGAAAGAAATTAAAGATGATACAAATAGATGGAGAATTATACCATGTTCCTGGATTGAAAGAATCAACATTGTGAAAACGACTGTACTACCCAAAGCAATCTACTGATTCAATGCAATCCCAATCAAACTACCAATGGCATTTTTCAGAGAACTAGAACAAAAAATTTCACAATGTGTTTGGAAACACAAAAGACCCTGAATAGCCAAAACAATCTTGAGAAAGAAAAACGGAGCTGGAGGAATCAGGCTCCCTGACTTCAGACTTTACTACAAAGCTACAGTAATCAAGACAGTATGGTACTGGCACAAAAACAGAAATATAGATGAATGGAGCAGGATAGAAAGCCCAGAGATAAGCCCATGCACATATGGTCACCTTATCTTTGATAAAGGAGGCAAGAATATACAGTGGAGAAAAGACAGCCTCTTCAAAAAGTGGTGCTGGGAAATCTGGACAGGTACATGTAAAAGAATGAAATTAGAACACTCCCTTGTACCATACACAAAAATAAACTCAAAATGGATTAAAGACCTAAATATAAGGCCAGACACTATCAAACTCCTAGAGGAAAACATAGGCAGAACACTCCATGTCGTAAATCACAGCAAGATCCCTTTTGATCCACCTCCTAGAGAAATGGAAATAAAAACAAAAATAAACAAATGGGACCTAATGAAACTTAAAAGCTTTTGCACAGCAAATGTAACCATAAAGAAGACGAAAAGACAACCCTTAGAATGGGAGAAAATATTTGCAAGTGAAGCAACTGACAAAGGATTTATCTCCAAAATTTACAAGCAGCTCATGCAGCTCAATATCAAAAAAACAAACAACCCAATCCAAAAATGGGCAGATGACCTAAATAGACATTTCTCCAAAGAAGATATACAGATTGCCAACAAACACATGAAAGAATGCTCAACATTATTAATTAGAGAAATGCAAATCAAAACTACAATGAGATATCATCTCACACCAGTCAGAATGGCCATCATCAAAAAATCTACAAACAATAAATGCTGAAGAGGCTGTGGAGAAAAGGGAACCCTCTTGCACTGTTGGTGGGAGTGTAAATTGATACAACCACTATGGAGAACAGTATGGAGGTTCCTTAAAAAACTATAAATAGAACTACCATACGACCCAGCAATCCCACTACTGGGCATATACCCTGAGAAAACCATAATTCAAAAAATACATGTACATAATGTTCATTGCAGCTCTATTTACAATAGCCAGAACATGGAAGCGATCTAAGTGTCCATCAACAGATGAATGGATAAAGAAGATGTGGCACATATACACAATGGAATTTTACTCAGCCATAAAAAGAAATGAAATTGAGGTATTTACAGTGAGGTGGATGGACCTAGAGTGTGTCATACAGAGTGAAGTAAGTCAGTAAGAGAAAAACAAATACCTTATGCTAACACATATATATGGAATCTAAAAAAAAAAAAAAATTGTCATGAAGAACCTAGGGGCAAGACTGGAATATGGACACAGACGTACTAGAGAATGGACTTGAGGATATGGGGAGGGGGGAGGGTAAGCTGTGACAAAGTGAGAGAGTGGCATGGACATATGTACACTACCAAACATAAAATAGATAGGTAGTGGAAAGCAGCCACATAGCACAGGGAGATCAGCTCAGTGCTTTGTGACCACCTAGAGGGGTGGGATAGGCAGGGTGTGAGGGAGGGAGACGCAAGAGGGAAGAGACATGGGGATATATGTATATGTATAACTGATTCACTTTGTTATAAAGCAGGAGCTAACACACCATTGTAAAGCAATTATACTCCAATAAAGATGTTAATAAAAAAAAACTAAACTGTTGAACTGTGTTAAATGTGCTAAGCAGTCAAAATAAGACAAAAACTGTAAAAAGGCATCAGAGACCTTAGCAAGATCAATTTTCAGTGGATGCTGAAGATAGAGACCAGAGTTGAATAGATTGAGGACGAGAAGGTGACAAATGGAAATGGCAAATGAAGTCAACTTTTTTAGAAGTTTAGCTGTAAAGGGGAGAGGGAGGGCTCTCTGAAGAAGGGGAATTATAGTGAAGGATCTGGAAACAATGACTTATACTAGGAATGTTTGAAAAATTAAGAAGATTTGACCTGAATAGGGGAAGACTTAGAGAAGTTCTGTCTTCAGATATTTGAAAACCTTGCAAGTCAAGGAGATGCTTTATTTTTAATTTTTAGAGGGAAGAACCAGGACCAGTGTTTACAGAGAAATGGATTTTGACTCAACATTAGAAAACATCTTGAGCTGTCAAACTGTTAAATAGTTAGTTGCCTTGTGAGAAGTGAGCCTCCAGTCACAAAAAGTGGAAAACAAGAAGCTGTAAAGTCAGCATTCTAGTCCATTTCCAGTTCCTGGAAATGACTCCTGTATTGACTTAGGACTGAGCCCAGATGGACCTCCATCTCCCACTGCATTCTTGGGCCTATTGTTGCATGAGTTTGTTTAAATAGGAAGTTATTAGTCCTTTCTTGAGTATAAAAGGGAATTACCAGTTCTTGAGTCTCCACATCTCTTTAGACTCTTTAGTGCTCTAACCACCCACATGTAGAAATTAAAGAGGAAAAGACCAAGGGCTCATAAGTAACTTTAGGTAGGTTTCTTTGTGGTTTACTGTGCTTAATTTCACATTTGCAGTGACCAGTATCTCATTTGGTTCCTTAAATATTATTCTGAATTTGGGAAGGTCTGATTGCCTACCTACAAGCAGGCCATTGGCCACAAAGGTACTGTTGCGTTTAGAGTGCAGCACCCATATTCTTTATGCTTTGAGAGGGGTCTTTTATGCACTGATGATTACAACATCTTAGGGGGGAGTATAGGATTGGTCATGGGGATTATCTTTTGTATTGTTTTCCTACTTTTTCTTGGAGCCTGATTTTTTTTTTTTTTTTTTTAGAGATAGCATATTTGGAAGAAAAAGGGTAAAAATAGTAATGAGGCAGGGTCCCCTATGATTTTATATTCATGGAATATAGAAAACTGATATTTTTTTTCTTATGTATTTAGAAAAACACTTTGTCGGAGAAGGAAAATATAGATCCTGTTAGCAGGTAAGTGGAGAAACAACAGTAGTGTTGTTTCTTGTGGCCTCAAGTTCTAACTATGGAGGAAGGAGGGAAGGAGAGCAGAGAGGTGAATGTAGCTTATAATAACGAGGTTCTATAAACTTTCTCTGTGGTTGCCAGAAAAAAAGTTTCTTTACCTTTTTTTTTTTCTAACATCTTTATTGGAGTATAATTGCTTTACAGTGTTGTGTTAGTTTCTGCTAGTTTCTGCTTTATAACAAAGTGAATCAGCTATACGTATCATATATCCCCATATCTCCTCCCCTCTTGCGTCTCCCTCCCACCCTCCCTATCCCACACCCCTCTAGGTGGTCACAAAGCACCGAGCTGATCTCCCCATGCTATGTGGCTGCTTCCCACTAGCTATCTATTTTACATTTGGTAGTATTTATAAGTCCATTCACTCTTTCACTTTGTCCTAGCTTACCCTTCCCCCTCCCCGTGTCCTCAAGTCCATTCTCTATGTCTGCGTCTTTACTCATGTCCTGGCCCTAGGTTCATCTAACATTTTTTTTTTTTTAGATTCCATATATATGTGTTAGCATTCGGTACTTGTTTTTCTCTTTCTGACTTACTTCACTCTGTATGACACACTCTATGTCCATCTACCTCACTACAAATAACTCAGTTCTTTACCTTTTAGTTTCTGTTGAAAGTATGGCCCTTCATAGAATTACTCTTACTCTAAAATACTTCCATCTTATATAATACATGAAATAGAAATTAAAATAGTCTTGTTCCTCCTTCTATCTAAAGATAAGGCTTCGCTTTTTTCCCTATTGGTAATTTAAATAAATATTAAAATGTTATTTCTAAAAGTCTGAACAGTTCATCATTAGAAATCTATAATTCACCCCAATTTAAATTTTTAAATTGATTTTTAGGCTATTGTGCCAAACTCCTTGACCTCAGAAATCCACATCTCCACATAACCACATTTTTGTTCACAGAATGTTGCCGAAAAACAATCATGCCATGACTTTATAGGGATTATCTTCTAATTCATGGAATAAAAGATATTAGAACTTGTACCAAATTGGTCTCTTTTTGTATTCTTTTTGAAAATAGTTATTTTATTCATTTTGTGGGTCAGTTTAGTTACATATACTCACACGTCTTGTTTCACACATCTGTAAGACATTGTATTTTAATACATAAACCTTTCGTTCCTTAGCTTGGTCCAGACAAGTCCTATCCTCATCAAATTCATTCTCATTTTCAGAACTGTTGAGAACAGAGTCACTTGGACTCTCCTCTGTGGATGTCCTTAGAGCTGCACAGATCATGCATTTCCTACTCACTGGTTGAGACCTCCTAGTTGCTGCCTCACATGCCTTTCATCTCAGATGGAACTTGCCTGCCGGATTTTCTCTCGCACCTTCTTCTCATGGACTTCCATATTTACTTGCTTCAGTATCTTGCTGCTGCTCACTTAGGCTTGAAGTCTCAGCACCCAGTGCAGTGTCTGCCCCTGTACTGTCTTGTTTCCATGCTTAGTTCCGTTCACACAGTCACAGTCCCAGCAGGCCCCCAGTCCTTGGCTCCCGGCCCTATCTTTGCAGGGAATGTTAACACTAAGAAACTTGAGTCAGACTCCCTGTTCCCCAGATAGCAGACTCAGACCCCTTAGTTTGAGCATTTAGGGTCTCTTGCCATCAGGTTCCAACTTGCCTTCCACACCGCATCCTCTACTCTTTCCTGTAAAACTGTGTGGAAGCTGTGCCTTCTGGATTAGGTATGTTAAAAGGAATTCTTTTCCATTGCTGTATGCAAAACAACAGGGGCAGGATGCTATACTCGTAGGAATTTGGGCACCAAATTGAGCTACTCTGTCTTATTTGACAAAGCACATCCAGTTGGGGAGATGGGGGCTGTGTTTTAAAAGGAGCATGCTTTAAAGCATTATTAATTGTTAAAATAAAGCAGAACAAAACAAAGAAGAACCCTATCTATGACAGTAGACTGTTTCCACCTGCACATGGCTGAAATACCATTTGGAGAGACAGAGGGAGAGAGACACGGGGGTGGGGTTAGGGTGTGCAGCTTGACATTAACAAGAGAGGAGGCAGACAGTTGGTGGTTGTTATAGTTTCTGTGTTCTTTATATCCTTGATCATCAAGTTGCAACCTCCCCCTCATCCAGTTCCTTTAAAAAATGTGATACTTAGTGAATTTTCTTCCTATGCCTCTGCCAAGACATTACTGAAGCTTTTCTTTTCCCCATAGTCAGCAACAAAAGGCACAGAATCGTGTCTTTGAGTTTTTGAGGGCTATAGTTATGACTACTATTACTATCCAATAACCAAGAATTGGGTTTTCACATTCTGAAAATAAGAATATGAATATAAATGTCTTTTGATTAATATACCAGCCCTACAGATGTCTTTATTTGTTCTATCCAAGCATTTCTTTAATAGTTCTATTTAAAAAATAGGTTTTTCTTTTTATTTTGAAAAATTAAATGGTGTTTTAATAGTGTTAGAGGAATCTAGTATATCCCACTTTATTACAATTAACTTTTTTTTAACATCTTTATTGGAGTATAATTGCTTTACAACGTTGTGTTAGTTTCTGCTGTTTAACAAAGTGAATCAGCTATACATATACATATACCCCATATCCCCTCCCTCTTGCGTCTCCCTCCCACCCTCCTTATCCCACCCCTCTAGGTGGTCACAAAGCACCGAGCTGATCTTCCTGTGCTGCGTCCCACTAGCTATCTGTTTTACATTTGGTAGGGTATATATGTCCATGCCACTCTCTCACTTTGTTACAATTAACTTTTTATCTGCCCTGTTCCAGAGAGCAGTAGAAAGAGAATATTTTTCAAACTGTTCAAAGAATAGATATGAAAGGAATAACAAAATTTAAATATTTTAATATGTGTGTGTTTACATCAGAAAGACATCTTTCTAAATTCATTACAGTATTTTAGATGTAATTCTTTGAGCAGTCAGATCTTTTAAAATGTGTTTGAGAAACAATAGAAAAGTCACATTTTCAGTATAATCTATTTAAAATACATGTTATTCTTCCTTATATTTGAACAGTCTGTTCAAAACAATCCATTCATATGGGATTTTGCTTGTACAGATCTGAGTGGGAATCAGTAGTTTCTTTGTTTGTCACTATGGAAACAAGTCAGCCTATCCTGAATGGCGGTTAGATCACGCAGAGTGATGCTCATGTTTCAGTGTAACTTCATCATGGAGCAGGCTGGCGCTGACATCTTGCCTCCAGCTCTTCCCTCCTGGAAGCCCAGCGCCATGCAGGATCCACCCCGGAGGCTTTCTGCTGTGCCATTCCTCAGCTCCTTTTTCCAGGGCCGACGACACTCTGCCTCCGACCCCATCGTGCGACTGCAGCAGGGGCGGCGCAGCTCCACTGCCAAGATGCTCTCGTCATCCTCTCTCCAGGTGATGGTGGCCATGTCCTCCGTCAGCTGTGCTGAGAGAAACCCAACTTGCCCCGAGAGAAAAAGTAAAGCTCCTTTTCTTCTTAAAGATTGCCACAGCTTTGAGTTTAAATATAAGAACTGTGAAGAGGTTATACTGTGTTGATACTTTTTAAATTTTTGACAATTAATCCTGCATTATACTTTTTATTGTCTGTTATGCTAAGAGATTCAGTAGACATGTAATAGGAGATAAAAATGATTGAATGTTTTATGTTTTTTCATTAAAAATGTAGTTTTTGCACAAAACTCATTCCCTTGTAGAAGATCTGCTTTTACAGTTTCTTCCTTTTCATTACCAATATGACATGTGGAGATTATTGTATGCAAAAGTCTTTTCTGTAGTAAAGGATAGTGTACTTACACGAAAGGGAAACAGTTTTATTCCTGACAAAGTGAAAGGGATTTAGCACCAGCTTGTCATCTACAATCCTGAGAGAAAATGGAAGCTGTTTCCTATGTTACTATTCTGTTCGGAGAGTAGGATTTTGAATCGTCCCTTTGAATGTTCTAGGAAATTCAGGACGTCCAACACCAAAGTATACAAAAGTTGGAGAGCGTTTACGGCATGTCATTCCTGGACATATGGCCTGTTCCATGGCATGTGGTGGCAAAGCTTGCAAGTATGAAAATGCAGCTCGCTGGAGTGAACAGGAGCAAGCTATTAAGGGGGTCTACTCATCCTGGTAAGTGATTCTGTCTGTCTTTGGTAGCTCCCACCTACTGCTAAGTGGGAAAACAGAATGGACGTGTAGGAGATGACCAGGAGGCAGTGGGCTGTAGAAGAAGGAATGTGGGGTTCTGAAATCAGAGGACCTCACCTCCATCCCTGGCTTTGCCACTTGACAAGCTGTGTGATCTTGGTCTACTCACACAGGCAGTCGGAGCCACAGTTTCCTGATCTGTAAAATGGAAATAATGAAACCAACCCTATAGGATTTTTTTTTAATTGAATGGAATGCTGTATGTAAAGTATCTGAAAGAAATGGTAACTAGATAGCTCTTAAATTTCAGAAATTGCTAAAAATAATTTAAATGTTCAACTATAAATTTGAGAAATTATGAGGTACATAGGTAGTTTTTCAGCTTCATACAGGTAAGCTTTAGCCTCGTTTTTATTTTGTTCCTGTATTCTGTATAAAAGGATACATTTTCATACAAATACATACACTTCCAGTCTGCCTCAGTAGAAGGTGGTACGAGTTGTCAGTTCAGTAGACGATATAAGATGCTTACTTTGTTTATGGTATGTAAGTGTAATTCATTCATTATTGAATCATACTGCTTTTATTATTAATAGTAAACTGTCGAGTATACCTTTTTTGATGTAGTGATATCTCTAAAAAATTCTGATATTCAAAACCAAATCACATTTGGAATGCACTAAGAGGAATTCACTATTCAAAGAATTCTGCTTGTGAATCATTTTATAGAGCAAGAATTCATTTACAAATTAGATATTTGTCAACCAGCTTACTAACTTGCAACCCTGTACTTTGTCATATTGGATTTTCTGGATACATGTGTAGTACTATAGTCTGGGGTCCACTGTCACCGTTGTTCTCCACAGATCATGTTCTAGTTTATCACTATCTTTCTTGAAGAATGTTGTGAAAAAGCAAACACTATTCCTGAGGTGTGGTCAGACAAGTAAATTTCTAATAATGAAGCTTAAGGTCACATTCATATTTTTGGTTTATTGTTGACTAAACTATCTGAACTTTTTTCGCCTCTACTGCTTTCATGTTACATCTCTCTCAATCCTACACTAAGTGCTATTAAATTTGGGGGGTCCCAAACCTTTGGGGGTCCCTGTTAAACAGTTTTAGACATTGCCCCAGGCATGAGGGATAGTATCTTTCTGAATCCTGACCTGTTCATCTAATGTCTCTGTTACTCCTCTCAGGTTCTTGTGACCCACAACTTGCAATAGTCTACCTTATGTATCTTTCACTAGGCCACTGGTGAGAAATGCAATCAGAACAGAGTGAAGCCAGAGTCCTAGTGAGAGTGATAGCCATTTACTGGGTCTCTATCCATTTGTACACTCAGTAAACATCCATTTGGTTAAAAGCCAGGCACGGTGCTGAACACTCTCAAATTATTATCTTCATAAAACTCTTTAAGTAGGCACCATTAATGTCATTTTATTGGTGAAGGAATTGAAGTCCAGAGGGACTAAGTAATTTGCTACACAGCTAGAAAGTAGAAAAGCCAGCATTTGAAACCAGGTCCGACTGACTCCAAAGCCATATTTTTTGCAAAATTACAATAACTCAGCATTTTTTCATAACCACATGCTAGGATTTGTGCTAAAGTCTTTACATTCACATCATATTGAATTCTCACACAAACCTTGTGAGGCAGGCATTATCCCCACTCGATACATTAGGTAATTGAGGTACAGATAGCTATGTAACTAAAAATGCCTCCCAGCTGGCCCTCCTCATTTAGTCAGTAACCTTTGGATAACTAATCCAGGATGTCCTTTGCTGCCAGCTGAGGTTTCTCCATCATTCCATCATGTCCACTATAATCTCATGAAAGTCCTTGAAAGTGCTTTGCTGGAGTCCATAAATACTTAATGTCCTGGAATTTTTTCCAGGGATTTAAGAAGCTAGGGTTTCTTAGAGCCCTAATCATAATACAGAATTGAAGTCGGATTTGTATAAGGAGATTCTTACCTTATAGCATTGTTGAAATCATAGAAAAAGTAAGGGCTTGAAATCCTGCTTTCTCAGTTTTGTGCATATCACCAGTCCCTCCTCCCATCTGTAGGGTCACTGATAATATCCTGGCCATGGCACGCCCGTCCACTGAGCTCCTCGAGAAGTACTGCATCATCGAGCAGTTCCAAAGGTAAACGTTGCGTGTTTGCACACTTTAACAAGCCAGCTTGTGTTTTCTCTTCTATTGCTTTTGACTTCAAATGGAAAGGTGCTTTCATTTTACCAACAGGAGTGTGAAGAACTTATTTCAAATAACACAGTTAGGGTTTTGAAAGTAGTTAATAATGTTTATTAATGCCAAAGATGGTTAATTTTTTTAACACTACCTCCCAATATGACTAATTTTGTTTTTCTTTTTCCTTTAAGCCATGGCATAAAAAGTATCATCAACCTGCAGCGTCCTGGTGAGCATGCCAGCTGTGGGAACCCTCTGGAACAAGAAAGTGGCTTCACATACCTTCCTGAAGCTTTCATGGAGGCTGGCAGTAAGTCCTTCCATCCTCTTCTCCATGAGTTACGAAGGACAGAACTCAGAGACTTTTTGTCTGTTCAGCTCTTAGGTTAAAAAGGTGATGGAGATAAACAGTTACTGCATAGTAGTGTAGTAGGGCTTCTAAAAAGTGAAGATGAGCTAACTTTGACTTTAACTAATGCTATCATTCTTCTGTGCTATTGCTGTTGAAAGTATAAGATTTCTTTTTCCCGGTGAGAGGGGACTTGAGAGGAGACCCTGTAGAAAATTAATATAAACAGTATCCAGACCTGTCATCTCATTTAATCCTTAAAGCAGTCACATAATATAGTTGTTCTGCTTCACACATGAGGTCACACAGGCTGAGGAAGTTCTGACTTGCCCAAGATCACACAGCTTAAACATGGCAGCGGGATTGGAACCCAGGACTCATTCATGCTTTTACCTACTGCATAGCTCTGCCCCTGGGTAGGATGCAGGGATTCTGTATGTGACAATCTACAACTTGTTTTTAAGAAGTTTATGTTAGCTTTTTTATTCCACTAGTTAGAAAATCTATATGTACTACCTTATGCCATTTATCAGTCAGTTAGACATGTTTCCATGCTAAACAAGGTTGCATGCTTTCCCTCCATGGTTGAGTAATTTTGGCATAGATCATTGACTTTAATTTGCAATCCTGCTTTTCCTTAATTCTTTCCGACTGAGTTTCAGCAGGAAATGTGTTAAGTAATATAGAATGTTCTTTTTAAGAAATGTTAACAGTAAATTTACTGGAAATGTAAAAAGCCTATTATTTTAGGTCTACTCATCCAGTGAGATCTGTATGCCTTACAGCTTTATACTTTTCATGAATTCACTCACTTTTTTCAAATGTCTTTACAAGTATTTTTCCTGTATGTTGATTTTTTTCTTGTTCTCTTTCTCATTGTCCAGTTTACTTCTACAATTTTGGATGGAAGGATTATGGTGTAGCATCCCTTACCACCATCTTAGATATGGTGAAGGTGATGACATTTGCCTTACAAGAAGGAAAAGTAGCTATCCATTGTCATGCAGGGCTTGGTCGAACAGGTAAATTCTAGGAGGTGGTTTTATTGTCCTTCTACATGTTTAAACGTATAAGGAATATTTCCTAATTCTAGAGGATAGTTTTCAGATTGCTATCAAAGTTTTAAGTCAAATGGAACAAGTCAGTAAAAGATACTTGAAATATCTTAGATAGCTTCAGTGACCATATATTCATAAGAGTATTTTTGAATGATTTAGTGCTAAAACCTCATCATATTGAGTAATAAATAGGTGGATTTCCAAAGGTAGCTAAATGATCTTTCTGATTTTCTTTTTTAAAGGAAAAAAATCAACATTTTGTTTTTAATATGCAGTGTCTTTTTAAAATGTAATTTTCCTTAACCAAAATAATAATGAAAATAGCAAGCATTGTTTCACCTACTATCTTTTTAAGTCTTTAGCAACAATGTAAGTTTTGAAGGAGGTTAATTTGCTACATCAAGTAAGTGGCAGGGCCATGATTTAAAATCCATGGCTGTAAGGATTTTGTTTATAAAGGAGAGTCTTACCTGTACCTAGAATTCTATATAAAAATCAATGATTTTACTTAAAAATGCTGCAGAATATCAGTGCAATACTGATATTGGGGCACAAAAAGGGTTGGAATTGGGCTTCCCTGGTGGCGCAGTGGTTGAGAGTCCGCCTGCCGATGCAGGGGACACGGGTTCGTGCCCCGTTCTGGGAAGATCCCACATGCCGTGGAGCGGCTGGGCCCGTGAGCCATGGCCGCTGAGCCTGCGCGTCTGGAGCCTGTGCTCCACAACGGGAGAGGCCACAGCAGTGAGAGGCCCGCGTACCACCAAAAAAAAAAAAAAAAAAAAAGGGTTGGAATCTTCATTGTCATGTAATCTAGCCAGACACCTGAGCTCGGCTCTGTCCACAGTGTATCCATATACCCACCACTGGGTCTTCCACCTTCTGGGGAGCATCTTTAGGGTAGAGACTCAGTTCTGTCCCAGACTGTCAGCTCTCATGGTTGAGCCAAAATCTCACTGTTCTAGGGATTCCACATGATAGCTCTGCAGATATTTCATACTTACCCTAAAGAACTGCCATGTCCTAGTGAGAAAGATAGGTTGGACCTTGCCGTGTACTAGGAAAACATGTATTTTTCAGAGACTCTGATTTTCATGTGTAACGAGATTCACAAACTTGGTGATTTACACAGATGTCTTTTGAATTGCCTTTTACTTGATGTTAATTAACTTTTATATTTGAGTTAATTGATTATTGCCTTTTTATTATTCATTTTAATTTAGTATTAATTAACAAGAATACATAATGCTTATACTGTTAAGGCTATTTTCCTTAATATTAAGTGCTTATAGAAAAATAGTTATGGTCTAGAGGAAAATACATATTAGTTTAGGCATTAGTTTAGTCTTCAATAAGAATCATCAGGAGAAAAGAATAGATTGTGAATGTGAATAATTGCCAAAGATAAAAATACCCAAGTAGGAAAAATGCCAGTCTGGAATGTGCCGCCAGTTGATGTCAAAGATGGCAGGGGTGGGAAGTTCCAAGTACAGTGTACCGACTGATTGGATAGAAATTTTTAAGAGCTGTTCAGTGTGGAAAGCAGGATTGGCTTTCTTCCATGTTGGAGCTGGGCATTAATGACGGTAAATGGGCCAGGTCATCAGTTTATTCAGTCATCACCCTCCACACTCAGTCATCCCCCCTCACTCCACACCTACTCAACTTCACTGTGACAGTTCTTGGTGCTTGCCCTGGAGTACAGAGGTGACCAAGTGTTCTCAGTCAAGGGGAGGGTTGCCACATAGACTTAGTAAATAGGTGAACACCTGTACAAAAAGTTATCATTGTCCTTAAAATGTTTCTGTATTTATATGGTTTCCTAACAGATATTCAAATTTTAAATCACCAAAGAGTATAAATAAAAATATAAGCTTTTCTCATATCATATTCTCTTCTTCACTGTTCAGGTGTTTTAATAGCATGTTACTTAGTTTTTGCAACAAGAATGACTGCTGACCAAGCAATTATATTTGTTCGGGCAAAGCGACCTAATTCCATACAAACCCGAGGACAGCTACTATGTGTAAGGGAATTTACTCAGTTTCTGATTCCTCTTCGCAATATATTCTCTTGCTGTGACCCCAAGGCACATGCTGTCACCTTAGCACAGTATCTCATTCGCCAGCGGCATCTGCTTCATGGCTATGAGGCACGACTTCTGAAACATGTACCCAAAATTATCCATCTCGTGTGCAAATTGTTGCTGGACTTAGCTGAGAACAGGCCAGTAGTGACGGAAGAAGTGGCAGAAGTACCTGGCCTCTCTGCTGAAATTGAAAAGACTGTTTCTGAGATGGTCACAATGCAGCTGGATAAAGAGTTACTGAGACATGACAGTGATGCATCGGACTCTTTCACCCCCAGTGCAGTGGTGGCAGATTTTGAGAATCGGGATGTGATTCTTTCCAGTGAGCAAGAGTTTGACCCTCTTTGGAAGAGGCGGAATGCTGAGTGCCTTCAGCCCCTGACTCGTCTGAAAAGGCAGCTCAGCTACAGTGACTCGGACTTAAAGAGAGCCGAGTCACTTCTGGAGCAAGGGAGGACTCCGTGGACAGTGCCTGCCCAGGCCTTGCTTTGCCATAACCCCAGGCAGCAGAAGCACATAAGCCATTGTTACTCCCCACAGTCTCCACAGCTAGATTTAAATAAGGAAACGCTGGTCCGCAGTACATTTTCTTTCTGGAATCACGCTAAATTGGGAGGCCTGGAAGGACTCAAAGATGACAGGTCATCAATTTTCCATAGGACGAACATTCCAAAGGAAGTACAGCGAAGTAGAACCTTCTCTTCCGGTATTTCAGGTTCATACAACCCTGGGGAACCAGTTACACCAAATTTTGCAAATATCCCTAAGGAACTAAACTGTTCTCACCAGCAAGTGTCCCACTGTGAGTGTGAAACTCGTGGTGGTTGTAGCCCAAGCTCCGTTATGGAGGACAGTGAGACTTGCCACCACCCCGTGGACTGTACGTCCAGTCCCAAAGCACAGTTCTTGGTTGGACCTGAAACCCGGGATAGCAAATACCTGTCTGAAGTTGCTCCATACATGGCTTTACATTCTGACTTGAGTGTTGAAGCAAGGAGAATACTGGCAGCCAAAGCCCTGGCAAATTTAAATGAGATTGCAGAAAAGGAGGAAGTGAAAAAGAAGGTAGAAATGTGGCAGGTACTTGTATTTCATTTAATTATATATGAGTGGGAAATATTTGTGTAAGAGCAAAAACAATACATTTTCCCAAATTCATTTGTTACAGGAATTTGAAGATATGTTTGTATAATACGTAACTTTTGAACTTCAAGTTACTCAGCTATAATACCAGCTTGCTGTCATAGAAACAGCAGACACAGGGCTGTTTTGTAGGTTCATTTCAATCTCTGTGAAGGAAAGCCCTTAGTGCTTAGCACTCAGCAGGGTGCTTGACTGAGCAAGGCAATGATATTGATTGATGTCAATGGTTTCCTTCTTTCTCACTGGGCTTGCAGGACTGATGGACAGATGAACAGACCACAGCAGACAGCTGTAGGAACTGACCCGAAGTATCTCTAACCTGAGACCTAGCAGGGAACCACTCTTTGAGAACCAGTGACAGAGATAATATAAATGAAATAGAGACAATTCTTTTCCAAAGCTCATTAACCCAACTATCAAGTAAAGCCAGAAGGACGAGTGATGGATGCTGTCTGCTCAGCATTCCCTCCTGCAGACTTCCCAGTCCACCCCAATAAGTCAGGTGTTGGATTCCAGAAGGCAAATGGGAGTGGCCACAGCATACATTTGTGCCACTGGTTTTATCTAAGATTGGGTTCTTGGGATCTATTTCTTAGCCTTTACTTAAATTAGAATGTGAAATTTTAAATTTTAACGCCTTTTTGTGTTGTACTTTCACTAGGAAGACAGTCTTAAATTAGCCTTGCTCTCTGCCCAAAATAAGCAGCTGGTCTAGGGAAAAGGCAGGCCTTATAAACCTAGTTATCAGAAACAAGTAAACTGCCCAAATGTGGGGCTGACCTGGGGAGGCCTGGCTCAGTGAAATTTTGGCTTGTTAGCCCATAACCTACCATGAATTATTTGTGTAGCTACTTTTCCATATCCTACCGTTAATCAAACAAGCTGTGTACACTTTTCAGGAGGCCAGACCTTCCAGATGCAGGGGCGGGAAGAGTAGGCGTGGAGCCTCGCCCTCACTTGCAACTGTGTGACAGGAGGAGAGCGCTTCCACACACGATTTCTCCATCAGAATTGTAGTGTTTTGTTTAATGAACAGTTAAATGTATTGCTTTCTTCCAACATGAAGTATTTTCTTTATTTCCTACTCCAAACTGAACAAGCCTTCCACTCAGTGGGCAGGTCTCCTCTGCGTCGCTGTGAGCCACAGTAGCTAGTGGCAGGACCTCAGGGTTCAGGCTTGAGAGCTCACCACCCCGTCGTGGGTCAGCCCCACATGGGCCAGACTGTTTGAACACATAATATAAACGAAAGCTTTTCCTAGAGGTAGATACTATTCTACCATTTGGATAGGTTTGCCTTTTTTTTCCTTTCTAGATTTTATTGTGGGTCTTTCAGTAATAAAACAAATCAGTTGAATTCTGGAAAAAGTAAAATGAACATGATTTGAATAGCATAATGCTGCCTGTGCCCTTATTATGCCCTTTCACATCTATTATTTCATGTGATTTTCACAGAAGTCCTGTGAGACAGATGATATTTTTTACAGATTCTTTGTTAATCTTTCAGTCCTTATGAATTAAGTATCACAGGTCAGGAAACTAAGTGTCACAGAGGTCAAGTGATGTGCTTGAGGAGATGTGGTCCAAAGGCAGCAGGGCCAGGATACAGTTCATATGTTTAATACTTTCCATCATCCCTGATGTTTTTCCTAACACTGCAGGAAGATTTCAGAAAACAACAATGATGTAATGGTTCTACTAAGAGGGTCTTTGAGTCATGTTGTTTCTGCCCAACATAAAAATTGAGTAAAAGCTACTCTGCTATGTACATGATCTATGGGATATGAAGGACTATCCACAACTAAAAGTTTTGGCTTATTTATGACATAATAAAGAGAAACCCAGTGCTGGAGGACCCTGGTAGCATGAGAAAAACATCACAGACTGGGATAGAGCAGATCTGGGTTGGGAATGCGCTCTCACACTTTGGGCTCCTGGGCAAGTTACTTCATCTTTCCTGAGCCCCCCAGTACATTTATCTGTAAAGGAGACCTCCTTGCTGGGTTGCTGTAAGAATCAGAGATAAGTCTTCTATCATCGTTCTTGTCATAGTCTGAGTATTCTATGAATATTGGATGGGTGAATGAATGGATGGTGGCAGTTATTCTGCTTATTACTATTGCAAACACGTATTTTATTTATTAAAAACAAATCTGAACCCTGTCAGAAATTAAAATTCTTATCTCACTTTTCCCCTGATCTCTGTGAGGTAAAGTTTTAAAATCTTAAATTATCTCCAGATATTTGGAGTATTGGCAAGACTTCCTAGTTATTTTACCCTATCAAATTTCAGAATACAGGGCTTGTTTGTTAAATCCTACATAGGATTCTAAAAAGGAATTTGAAAGAAATACATGTACCACATTTACTAACTTTTTGGCACTTTTACACTGTAATACACTTTTTCATTTACACTTTTTCATCTACCATTCTACTTCCTTGCAGTAAATATTTGTTTTGTTCCAAGGAGCCTGAAAAGGAAGGTTCCCTCTTCTTGAACTGTTTCTGTGGTCTCTAAACAAAGTGGAGAACTCAGGTTAGCTAAGCCTTTCTTTGTACCAAGAGCTTTAACAGCCCTCTCAGTTAGTCAGTCTACCTGTGGGGTGGAGATGAACTTTACAAAGGGAAATTGAGGCTTAGAGAAATTGCATGTCTTAGCCCAAGGTACTGGCTGGAAGTGGGGTCACTGGGAGGGGTCCCAGTCCACACCCCAGAGCCTAAGAGTTTACTCTCCTGGACAGCCTAAGGATCATCAGATGTCAAACCGTGCCTGCCTCCCTCTCCTCCTCTCTCCCTCACTTTGTCTCTCTCTTTCTCTTCCTCTCCCTCCTTTCCTGTCTGTCCTCTCCTCTCCTCTCTCCTTTCTTTTTCTCTTTCTTTCTTCCTTCCTTTTTAGAAAGAACTAAATTCCCGAGATGGAGCTTGGGAAAGAATATGTGGCGAAAGGGATCCTTTCATCCTGTGCAGTTTGATGTGGTCTTGGGTGGAGCAGCTGAAGGAGCCTGTGATAACCAAAGAGGACGTGGACATGTTGGTTGACAGATCTGCGGATGCCGCAGAAGCACTGTTTTTATTAGAGAAGGTAAAGTAGCTGTTGAACACTTGATGAAGTTAACTAAGGCCCTCAATACAAGTTTTACAGACTGCAAAAAAACATTATAAAAAAGAGAAGGGCTTCCCTGGTGGCGCAGTGGTTGAGAGTCCGCCTGCCGATGCAGGGGACACGGGTTCGTGCCCCGGTCCGGGAAGATCCCACATGCCGCGGAGCGGCTGGGCCCGTGAACCATGGCTGCTGAGCCTGCGCGTCCGGGCCTGTGCTCCGCAATGGGAGAGGCCACAACAGTGAGGGGCCCGCGTACCACAAAAAAAAAAAAAAAAGAGAATTCACACAGAATCCCTTATTGGGGTCTAATTTAAATTTTTCCAAGGTAAGAGAAGAAATGCATCCCCAGTATAAACATTTAGAAGATACAAAAAATAAAAAGGGAAAATACCCATAACCCCAGGAGAACTACTTTAAACATTTTCAAGTCTTTTCTTTCGATCTTACTGATACATATGTTAACTTGGTAAAAATTATTTCACATACAACTTTATACTTCATTTTTGCTCAAAATTGTAACATAGGTATTTTTCCATGTTTAAGTTTTTCATTAATGTTAACTTTAATGGGTAGGTAATGCTCTAACATGGGGATATGTTATAACTAACCACTTTTTCATTTTCAAGTATTTGTTTCTACTTATTTACTGTGAGCATATAATGTGAATAACTGAGGTAGGTTGGAATATGTTCATTTGTATTTCTTTAAAAAGAGTGTGTGTCACATATATACATTTATGTATATAATTTGTGTATGTATAAAACATAGAGGGAAAAATAAGAAACTGATAATGGTGGTTGCCTTTAAAACAGCAGTCCCCAACCTTTTTGGCACTAGGGAGAGGTTTCATGGAAGACAGTTTTTCCATGGAGTGGGTTGGGGGGAGGATGGTTTCAGGATAATTCAAGCACGTTACATTTATTGTGCACTTTATTTCTATTATTTTTATATTGTAATATATAATGAAATAATTATACAACTCACCATAATGCTGACAGGAGGCAGAGCTCAGGCAGTAATGCGAGTGATGGTGAGCAGCTGTAAATACAGATGAAGGTTGGCTCACTCGCCCGCTGCTCACCTCCTGCCGTGCGGCCTGGTTCCTAACAGGCCATGGACTGTTACCAGTCCGTGGCCCAGGGGTTGGGGACCCCTGCTTTAGAGAATAGTAGTAGGAGACAGTGGATCTAGGAAGCAAGAGAGACTTTTCATTGTAGATTCTTTTATACAATTTAATATTTTTAACCCTGAAGAGATATTAAATTTTCATTTATAAATAGGCTTTGTTTTGTTTTAGGAAACAATGTTATAATCAGCCTTGAGTAACCTACTACGCTGTGGTGTAAACACTTCATTGCTTCCAAATCTTCTACTTCTACTATTACTACTTCATACAGACACACAGAGATACAGACAGGCACTTGCTCACAGTTGTGTGATGCACGTCTTTAAAGATAAGGTTTTTCCTGTATCTGCAGTCCCTTTCTTAGGCTATTTTCTGAGCATTTAAATTTTAGAGATGAAACAGGAGGGTGGATAAGGAAGGCAGTTAACTTTCATTGGGTGGCAATGGGCCAGGCCCTTGCTAGGTCATAATTTCTGTTTTCACCTTTGTTCATCTCCATAACTCAGAGAGGTAGAGGCCCCGCTTTTCATAGAAGGGAATGTGAAGCAGTCTGCCCACAGTGTGCAGCATGTGTCAGAGCAGGATACAAACTCCGGCACAAAGGTCATGTACTTTCTGTCACATTGTGCTGTTTCCTCATCATTCACTCCAACCCTCACATGCAGGGCATTTACATTATTTAGAGTTTTTTACTTTTATAGGCATCACTGTAATGATAATTTGTGCTTGCAGGTTTTTCTGCATTTCAGATCATGTCCTTAGAGTAGATTTCCAGAAGTGAAATTAGTGGCTCTCGGGCGGCAACGTGTATTGAATGCGAATTGCTCCAGTGATGGAGTTTCTCCTTTGTTTCTCCAAAGTAAGCAACCCTCAGGAGTCAAGTTGGGGACACATTCTTCAGGGACCTTCTCCCTTATGTTATGGCATGCTCCTGGAGGGCTGTGGCTGTCTTTCTTCTTCTGCCCCTCCCCACTCAGTATTGTCTGCCACTGGCAAGACATGATGAAGGTACGAGCACTGAGTACCCAGCCATCTAGTCCACGTATTGCTGTGACGTGTCAGCATCTACTAGCCATACTGAAACGATTATGTCTAGAAACAACAAGAATGGATCGTCCTCAGTTCACTGCATGGAAGGCATTTGATTTTAAATTGCACTTATCTTCGGATTCAACTCTACTTTGTGTAATAACTAACCAGCTTTGATATTATCTACTGAAAGCTTTTCAAGTTAACACACAACCCTAAACACTGGTAGAGCCCTTGGTAGATAGTTTAGTATTTGAGGTAATGATTACTTGGTCACAAACCAGTTCTTGGCTTAGCAGTTGTTTTAAGTTTATTTCTTGAGGCATTTTTTTTCTAACATCTTTATTGGAGTATAATTGCTTTACAATGTTGTGTTAGTTTCTGCTGTATAACAAAGTGAATCAGCTCTATGTATACATATATCCCCTCCCTCTTGCGTCTCCCTCCCACCCTCCCCATCCCACCCCTAACTTGTTAGATTTTGATTTCTGCAAAAACAGGGGCAGCAACAGACTGTTCTTTGCGTGTTGCATTGCATAGTGAGCCTGCAGATGATTCCTGCCAACGTGGAGGAAGCCATTCTTGCACGTGCCATTAAAGCCTTCACTAAGGTGGGTGGCACTTCCCTTTCTCCCTACAGACCACACTCAGTATAATCTTTGTAAATCAGAATCCGAGGGTCACCAGCCTTCTCTAAAATAAACCTTCTGGCCATGTTTCCCTTTAATGGAAATGTGCTTGACATTTCTCGAAAACAGTTGCAAACTTTTGGCTAAAAAATATCAGTTTCCTAACAATGATATAAAAGGCTGAACTGTGGGCTTTTTGAAGGAAAACTTTGGAACAAAGAAGTTTTGTGTAGAGAGAAACAACTGAGTGTTGAGAAAATATTTTTAAATCATGTTCCTAGTAGAACTCAGAGAATCTTTTCTTGTTGAGCCAGTTCTACCTTGGGTCTGAACAAGAAACCATCTACTGAGAATTTAACATCCAACGTTAGCAGTTCGGTACCGTGTCTGGTTGGCAAATCCTAAGCAAAAAGTAAAATAATGTTTCCTTTCCATGCACATCCTTTTGGCCTGCAGCAGTCTTTCCTGGCTGAAAAAACACGCCAGATTTCATACCAAGAGAAAAGCTTCCCTTGGGACTTCCCTGGTGGTCCAGTGGTTAAGAATCTACCTTCCAATGCAGGGGACGCGGGTTCGATCCCTGGTCAGGGAACCAAGATCCCACATGCCACAGGGCAACTAAGCCCGCGCGCCGCAACTACTGACCCCTCACACTCTGGAGCCCGTGCACCATAACTAGAGAGAAGCCCGCTTGCCACGACAAAAGACCCCACATGCCACAACTAAGACCCGGTGCAGCCAAATAAATATTGAAAGAAAGAAAATGTTCCCCTCACCTCTTAAACCCATTTGTTTGGTATCTCTCATATGTGATACAAAAATGTCATTAAACAAAGAACCCAGTTTTTCGATGACAGCATCTGTGGCAAACATTAATGATAATAGCACTTATTATTTGTACTTATTCACCAATCTCTTTCCCCATCCACTCTTTCCAAAGTGATGTCCTTCTGGCAGGTTTCTTTGTTCCTCATCTGATGCTTTACCGCAGTAACCACTTTGCATCCTCTCAGTCTCTTCATGACTGTTTCCAGAGTCAGCGCCTCAAAACCAAAGTCATGTGATCGTTTACATCTCTGTTTATGTTTTCATAGACCCAGAGGCCACTGCTGTGTGGGGATGGTTGTGATTTGGTGTTTAACAAAGTATACAGTTCAAACTGTTGTTAATAAGTTTTTGCAGATAGGACAGACAAAATAATGATTAAGATAAAGTTAAGTTTATGAATTTAACTGGAAAAAATCCTGAATACTGGTCTCTCTGAAAGAGGTAGGAATTCTTTACAACTTCTGTTGACCTTTTAGGGGGATACTAATGAAAAGTTAAATATACCAGTTGTCCCAAATCTGTCTGTAAAAATATTAGAATACCGTCCTTGGGTCTCTCCCCTTGTGCACAATCTTAGGAGCAAAGGCCCTGATAGCTTCTATTCCAGGCTAGCTCTTCAAGGAAATCTGTGTAGCATCTGCTTCCTATGTAACAAAGATCATGTTTCCTTCAGGCCAAAGCTTAGTAGTCTTGCCACAGCTCCCTCATCAAACATGGGGGATTGCCTAAGCATGGAGTTCCTCAGCTGTGATGCAGACTCCACCTGTGCCCCTCTGCATCATCCCCAGGGGGGTTGGAGGGCAAGGGAACCCATGTGATTACAGAGCGTGTGCTGCCTTCAGTCATAAAGTTGTTTGTCTCTGACCCAGCAATCTCCTGTCTTCTGCTAGCATCTATAAGGTGTGTTATCAGGGTGAAATCTCAGACTCTTCCCAGCCCTTCATAAGGGAACAGCCTTCACTCTCTCTCTCCAGGAGGGAAGGGATCACTGGCCAAGTGATCCTGATCCTTTCCTAAGGAGTCACACATTGCTTTGGTGATGGGAGTGGGGTGGAGGTGTGGTGATTGCTCTGGTTCTCTGTCCTAACATCACTAACCTAACCCTGCAATACGGTGAACTTGGGTAAAAAATCCAAATATGTATATGTGGTGCCTTCCTACCAATGGGAAAGGAAATTAACTTTATGGAGGTATTTACATGTGCCAAGCATGTGTTAGAGCCTCATATTTAGTACTCAGAGAAATCCTAAGGAGGTGGATCTTGTGGTCTTCATTTTACAGAAAGATTAGGTATGACCTGAGGCTATAATTACTGACAGGTGGAAAGCTAGGCTCCCCACTCAGGTCACCTCAGTCCAACAGTTAAGCTGGTGTGCATTGTTTTAATAAGGAGACCTTTCCCTTATACCATCCATGATTAGTCTCTGCATTCAAAACCCCCATCACACTCACTGTTGACTTGCTTCATGAGTACTGTACATATCCAGGCACTAGATTTAATTTTTTTAGTTTTCATTCATAAATTTGGTATTGACATGATTGGCAGTTCTAATATAGTATTTTAATTAAAACTAGTGTGTGAAATGCATTGTGTTTGCTTTTTAATTGTATATAATTTTGTTTATAAGTCTTTGTTTTTTTCTCCACCCCCTTTCTTTTCTCCCAAAATAAAGACTGGTTAAAATTCTTGTTATAGTATCCTGAATATAAATTTTCTTTGTTACCAGGTTAATTTTGATTCTGAAAATGGACCAATAGTTTACAACACCCTGAAGAAAATATTTAAGCACACACTGGAAGAAAAAAGAAAAATGACAAAAGACGGCCCTAAGCCTGCTATTTAGTGAAGCTGACTTTCCCCTCGTGAATATTTCAGACCTGAAGATCTAGATGGCATTTCTGCTCATAGCTGAACAAGCTGAAATGTGGAACTGCTTCGTCTCATAGCACTTTTATTTCAGATGCTCTTGGTTTGTGCTAAGAATGCTTGTTCCTGTTTGGAGCAATTATTTATTTTAAAATATCCTTGAGTTACATTTTTGTGTTGAAAAATTGCCATAAAGTTGGTGCCACTTCTTTTATTTATTTAACTGGATTAATATTGTATTGATATTTTAAGAATGTGGTGTTTACATCCTTATTCTTTTTGACATTTTGGAAAAAGTTTTAACTCTTCTTTCCAAAACAATTATCTTATTGATGGAACTCTTCCTAGAGTTTTTACCAAATAGATAATTTTAGTAGTAAAACTTCACTGTGTGTCTATTCCCCAATACAGGACCTAAGGAAGTCACCAAGTGTCTTAAACGATTTTATATTTGTTAATAAGAAGGCAATTGACTCAACATTTTTAAAGGATTTTTTAATATTTGTTTGAATTTGTTTTTTCTTTTTATAAGTGTGGCAAAGGATCTCAAATATATTATTTTTCAGAGTGATTTAGTTTTACGTTAAAGGATTGACAGTGCAGTGTTTGGGACTTATTACTGTAGGAAATAGACTTGCTCTTTGTCAGGCTTCCAGACAACCTCACTGACCTCTGCTGTCACAGGCAGAAGGAGCAGTTCTCAACACATCAAACCTTATTCCCACTCCCCTGGGCTGTTGCTAAGCTGAGCAGCATCTTTACAGAGAAAGTGAGATCAGTGACAGGCAGTATGGGAAGCTACAGGACTCCAGCAGAAAGAACTGTCTTACAGGGGCGGGCACCCTAGCCATAGCCTCTCCCCGGAGGCAGTTCTGTTCATGCCGATGTTGTGATAGCTCGAGCACCAGCCCACACCTCCTGAGTCTATCGTTCCATAAACCCAGATGCCTCAGGGCCCTATCTTTGGCTGCTTTACTTCTATGAGAATTAAGACTTTTAAACTGAATTTGACTCAACGTAGGTTGCATTCATTTGGATAAGAGGAAGTAATTGCTCAAACTATTTTAGTTCCTTATAAACAAAACTATCAGCAATTGAAGCCATTAAATATTATTTAAATGAATATGTGGGGCACGAGAGGCCAAGCCACAGAACAGATAGTAGTTCTTCCCAATTAAAGTGATATTAAACCAGTTTCTAACTAAAGCTACTACTTAATCTTAAAGACAGAACAAATGAAATTTCTCCAACTTGTGCATTTCTGAATCAAGCTCTAGCACATCAAAAATATTTTAGTCATTATCGGTCTTACTAACTCTAGTGGCAAATGCCAAATGCCACGCTGTTTGAATTTTTTAGGAAATCAAATCCAGTGAATTTTAATGAACTGGATTGCCCATTCCTGAAATTTCTTATTTTCAAGTGCCTGATCTGGGAAAGAAGGGGAGAAAACAATTACGTTTATCCAAAGGTACATTATAAAAATATGTTTTTTACCTAAAAAGGTGTTTATCCTCATCTCAGTCTCACGTGGGCAGGCACCACCCATGGCTTATTTGACAAGTGGCTTTTGGCTTGTGTGTCTGAAATGGTCGTTTCAAATTAGAGGATAGATCCTGCACAGCCATGATGTGACCGCAGCAGTGCATGTCTAAAATCTAAGTGCACCAGCCTGAAAAAGAGAGATGGTGGGAGAAATTAATTAGACTGTATACAGTTTTTGTATTAATTTGAATAAAAGTGGGGGAAAAAACCCCATAACCTTCATCTTGTAGTTCTTCAGCTTGGTGCTCTTGAGGTCCTGATGATAAAGATGTGGCTTTGTGATTAGAGTATCCTGATGGGCAGCCTGAGTTACAGGCTGAATAGTCAGCTAGCCAGGCTCTAATCAGTCCCCATCCTGTCGGTTCAGAATGACAAAGGGATGGAGGCTGGCAGATACGAGGGTTCTAAGAGGAATGTGTGAGGAAAATCTCAAGGTCAGCAAGATTCCTGCCTTCCTGTGTTTGAACTGGTGGGGAGTTCTTTGTAGCCCGGAGGATAGAAATCTACTTACTGGAAGAAGTTACAGGGCTGCAAAATTTAGGTCAGCAGAGTGGAAAGGGCCAAAAGCGCACACATTCAGAACTTAACTACCATGGCTGAGCACATGCATTGTCTTGCTTACTTCTCTTACAAGACCAAGAGAGAAGTATTTTTCACACTTGGCTGATGAAAGAATTCCCCTCTGACTGACTTTGAACCATGCTCACCTCCCTCTTGAGGCCCTTTCAGCGCTTGACTCCACGATGGCATTATAGAACATCACATTATCCATAACTGCAGCAAAAATATCCCACATTTTTTGTCCTCTGAAAAAGACTGAGCTCACTCTGTTACTGTTTTATATATATATGCACACACACACGTGTGTGCATATATATATATATAAAATCTCTAGCATATCACACTTTTTAGTATTTTCCTATTTCAGAGAATTTGCTGATGCTCTTTGAGATGAAGTGCTGCTGTTTTAGAGATTGCTTCATCTATTTGCATAACTCAGAAATGCTATGCTGATCTACTTTTTCATAGCTTCAGCCAGCTTCCCATTTCCATCTGAGAAAGAGTATGTGCTTTCATCACTCTGGATTCCATGAAAATAACCATATATCATACTTCAATAGAGAGAAAGTATCTCTATTTTCTCTTAAGTGGAGGACACTTACTCATATGCTTGAGTGCTATATCTGGCTGTTCTCTAGAGGTCTAAAAAAATTTCCAGAGATGCTATGTTGTAGACAGTGCATGCCCCAAGTTCTTGATATCTGAAGGCCCCCAAATAATTTGGGTAGTTGTTTAAAAGTGATAGCTTACTCATAGGATCTTTATTGTTCAAAATTAATAAGTATTGATATATTTTTAGTGCAAGTGAACCAAGAACCACATTCCCTTTGGTGCTTTTTATTTTTATGAATGTGGCCCAAGATTAGCACCTTACCAAAGGAGCCTTTTTCATTGTTAGGTGTTGAAAATTATTTACAGATAAAATGGCAGGAGAAAAATTCAACAAATCCTGTTACACAGTGGTGCATTATTTTTTAGTTATGCTTTTAAGCATGAGCTGATCTCTGATTAGCCCAACGCTGACAATAAAACTGATTTATAAGTAATCACAATGGAGCCATTCAATAGTGGAGCCGTGGCAAACCTTCGTTCTAAGCCATCAATTAAAATATCCAGTCACTAAAAATAATGTCCCAATAAGACTTTAATATCATAAAACCTTTTGCACTCAAAAGAAGTTTCATACATCCACTGCAATTTATATCACAATAGAAGGTTGTTACGCTCTTGCCTCCTGGCTTTTTTGATGAAAAGATGTTTTAAGAATGAAAAGTTTTAAGATTGCCTCTGGGAGGCAAATGAAAACATGTTTTAAAATTGCCTCTTTGGGAGAGAAGTTATGTTTCTAGAATACTTTCCTACTTACATGACAATTTGATTACAGTCTTCAAATACTCCTTGGTTTTGATTTAGTGAATTGCTTTATCATTTTCTTTCTCCTCTTAAAACAAGACTACTCAGACGTTGAATCAGGTTGAACCATATTGAATGGCCATTTCTGCAAGTCAAGGATTATCAAATATGGGCCATTTCATATGGTTCAACCAAATACTAAATTTAATGTACCTGGGACTGGTAGGTGACATTTTCTGAATTATTTTAGCAAAGTTTAGATGATAATTATTTTCTAAGAAAATCTTGTATGCTCACATTAGAGTTCCAATACAATTGGAAGAGACTAATATGAAACTCCTATTCTTTCAGCAGTTGATTTGTGCTACTCTGTGCTTGCACTCTGCTGATGCTGGGGACACCCAGGAATCATTCCATCATTCATCCCGCCATCAGGAGCCAAGTCTAGTGCATGTCTATATCTGCCACGTCACTTGTCCATGCTATCTTCTCCTTCCATCAGCACCCTGAGTTCTGCATTGTATGCCACCTCGCTACCCCCTTCAGTCCACACTTGCACTCTTTCTATACAATGCTGGAAGACTAATTCTCAACACTTGTTATTCAGTTAATTCTGAATGTCCTTCAAAACTCAGCTCTGATCCCTTCAAACAGAATATGTTCTAATTAACTCTTTGTTAAGTGTAAAAGTTCAACTACCTGACGACCAAGGAGGTGGGGAGGTGTTGTAGGCTGAATTATGTCCTAAAATTCATATGTTGAAGTCCTAATCCCCAGTACCTCAGAATGTGACTGTGTTTGGAGATAGGGCCTTTTAAGGGGTGATTAAGTTAAAAGGAGGTCCATATGTGTGGGCCCTAATCCAATCTGACTGCTGTCCTTAGAAGAAAAGATCAGGACACAGACATGCACAAAGAGAAGATATGAGGACACAGAGTATATGGCCATCTTCAAGCCAAGGAGAGGTCACTGGGGAACCCACGCTGCTGATACTTTCATCTTGGACCTCCAGCCTCCAGAATTGTGGGAAAATAAATGTCTGTTGTTTAATCCACCCATCTGTAGTATTTTGTTACAGCAGCCTGAGCTGACTGCTCAGCTGGAGCACAGGAGAAAGCAAAATCTCTGCTCCTCCTCAGTGCTTACAGTGTACCTTGTGTGTGTTTATAGTTTTACTTCAAATAACACATTGCTTGGTTAAAAACTTCATGTAAACTGAAGAATGCAGTATGCATTTTCCTGTGACTTGCTTTTTTTTTTGCTCAACATGCTCATATTCATGCGTGTTGATGTGTGATCTGTGTGTTATCTGCTGAGTGGTATTTCATTCAATATTCATTGGTATACCACCATTTATCCCTTTGACTTGTGATAGACACTTGGTGGTTTATATTTGTACATTAATATAAACACATGAGTGCACACACGCAAGTTTCTCTAGCCTTCTCTAGCCTGTGTAGCTCAGAGTGGAATTTATGGGCTTTAAGGTATGCACATGTCCAGTTTCCTATGCAATAACAAAGCATTTCTAAAAATGTTTGTACCTGTTTACACTCCCAGCGGCCATGAATGAGAGCTCCCATTGCTCTGCATCCTTGTCAACACTTAGTACTGTCTGATGAATGCTTGACTTTTGCCAGATCTAGTTGATGGAGATAGTGTTCCAGTGTGTTATTACATGTTTGGGGACATTTGTGTTTCCTCTTCTCTCACGTGTGTGTTCACATGCATCTCTGTCTCACAGGACTTAAACATAGGATGCTGGATTTGTTGATATTCTTTTCATCCATAGAACTGCTACTCCTAGTGTAACACTGGGCACATAAAAGGGATTCAATAAATGAGGGTAAAAGAAAGGGAAGGGGGTAGAGGAAAGGAGGGGAGAGCCCTGATGTCTGTGTATATAGAAAAAATAGCTAGGGCAATTATATTTAAAAACAAGAGAGTGGAGTGTATAGGGGCATAATGGAAGTAATATTTCTCCACTTCATTCAAAGTAGTAAAGTATCCGTGCCAGTAGACTGTGCCAAGTTACATATGTAATACCTACAGTAAGCACTAGGAAAACTATGCAAAGTGATACTCTCACAAACTATAATCAAGATGGACTTTTTTTTAATATTCAAATAAATACAACAGGAAAGAAAAGAAACAAGAATGAGGAACACAAAGCAAGAAAAGAAATAATAAAATGACTGACTTAAGTTCTGACAATTACCTAAATTCAGATGGTCTAAATGCACCAATTAAAAGACAGATTGGCCAAGTGGATAAAAATGATTAATAAATCCTGTCTGCCAGAAACATTAAAATACAATGTTATAGATAGGTTATAGCATACACTATTTTTAAGAAAACAGAATGGTTATATTAGTATCTGATAAAGTAGACTTTGGAGCAAAGAAAATTACAGAAACATTACACAATGATAAAAGGATCAACCCACCAGGGACACACAATCCTGAATACGTACACACCAACCATCAGAGCGTCCAGTTACATGAAGCAAAACCTGATAGAGCTGAAAGGAGAAATAGACAAAGCCACAATTAGGGTTGGGACTTCAGCATTCCATTCTCAGCAACTGAGACACTGTGTGACAAAGCAAAGCTGTAGAGTCACTGGTACACACATACATGCATATGACAGTGGATTCTGCATACACAAATGCACACAACAAACACTGGCTCCTCTGCAGCAATTCTGACTGGTTTATCTCAGGACCCCTTTGCTCTCCTAAGAATCATTAAGTTCCTCAAAGAGGTTTTGCTTAGTTGTATTGTATTTATTGATATTTATATATATCAGTAATTGAAAATTTTCTAAAATAATTCATTTAGAAGAACAAAAACCTGTTCTGTACTTCTTAACATAAATATCTTTGTGACTCCTACTAAGGAGATGCTGCTGGAAGTAGAATTCAATTTGACAAGGAGGGAGAAATTGAGGACAAAGGAAAGACAAGATCTTTTGAAAAGTTGGGAGAGGAACAGAAAGTATGAGTTGTTTTTTTTTTTTTTATCACTTTTCAAAAACCACAGAGAAAGAAGCCCTGAAACCATGAACGTAGGGAAGCAGTTCTGCCCCATCTCACATAGAATGAGCAACAATCCCATATAAAATTATTAAAAGAATAAAAAAGATTAATGGATTAGGTGCAGAATAACATCTCTATGAATAAAGAAAGGATGCCAGAAAAATATGCTTGCAAATACCTAATATTTAAATGAGCTTCAAAAATTAAGATTATAGAAGCTATGATAGAATAGCAAAAAATTAGAATATGGAAAACTCAGAAATGACATGATTGGATAAAAAGTTCTGAAAGGAAGCAGATGAACTCAAGAAAATTAAAAATAAGGAAAGCTTTGAGAAACTGAAAATTAGATGGAGCACAGGAGCAAATAAATCCAAGAGAAACAAAGGTGGGAAGGAGGAAAACAAATTTACAGAGATTAAAAAGATTTGAGAAAAGTGATAGATACAGAAGACAGTCAAAGAAGCTTCAACATAAGTATAATAGGAATATCAAAAAAGAAAGCCAAAATAATGGAAAAAAACAAATTATAAACTGTAATACCAAAAAAATTGTTCAGTAAAAGAAGACTTAAAAGTATATACTAAAAGTTCACTCCATTTATCAATACATGGGAAAATCGACCCAGACTGGCCAACAATGACACATATTCTAGTAAAATTATTGGACTTTAAAGGAAAAAGAAAAGCCTCTTTGGAGAATCAGACAAAAAGATCAAGTCATTTAAAAGGGAAGTAAAATCAGACTGACATCAGACTTTTCAAAAGCAACACCATGCCAGAAGATAAATGATACATGAGTAGCTTGTTAAAATGTCAAGCTATTTTCTAAGCTATTTAAAGACTCAATGCAATTCCAACAGCCCCCCCCCCTTTTTTTTTGAAGAAATGGAAAAAAGGATTTTGTTGCCGAGCAATGCAACTGTTATATATAAAGGCCACACATTTGTATGAACATAAAATAACTCAGAGAATATTATTCACATGACTCCTTCCTGAGGAGTCTCCTAGACTTGGGGTCAGGCCAAATCCAGCCCACCATTTGTTTTTGTACAATGCATGAGCCATACAAAAAGTATAAAATATCTGTGAGGCCATAATTATATAAATAAGTGAGCAATAGATAAGTGGAGGAGATGAGACAAATCTCCTATGAAGAATTCCAGATTAATTTAGGTAGATACTCTTCTCTTCCCCACTAAAATGTGAGATGCACTTAGTAAGTTGCTTACAGAAAGTACAATATGGAAGGGGACAGGAAGGTGTATCAGGTTACAGTGGAGAAAACTGGCAAACAGGTCCTGGCCAGGGAATCAAGGTCAATATCATCACTGGTAAGTCAAGTTTTTTTTGTTTTTTTGCTTTTTTTTTTTACAACTTTATTGCAGTATAATTGCTTTACAATGGTGTGTTACTTTCTGCTTTATAACAAAGTGAATCAGTTATACATATACATATGTTCCCATATCTCTTCCCTCTTGCATCTCCCTCCCTCCCACCCTCCCTATCCCACCCCTCTAGGTGGTCACAAAGCACCGAGCTGATCTCCCTGTGCTATGCGGCTGCTTCCCACTAGCTATCTATTTTACGTTTGGAAGTGTATATGTGTCCATGCCACTCTCTCACTTTGTCTCAGCTCACCCTTCCCCCTCCCCATATCCTCAAGTCCACTCTCTAGTATGTCTGTGTCTCTATTCCTGTCTTACCCCTAGGTTCTTCATGACATTTTTTTTCTTAAATTCCATATATATATCTGTTAGCATATGGTATTTGTCTTTCTCTTTCTCACTTACTTCACTCTGTATGACAGACTCTTGGTCCATCCACCTCATTACAAATAGCTCAATTCCATTTCTTTTTATTGCTGAGTAATATTCCATTGTATATATGTGCCACATCTTCTTTATCCATTCATCCGATGATGGACACTTAGGTTGTTTCCATCTCCTGGATATTGTAAATAGAGCTGCCATGAACATTATGGTACATGACTCTTTTTGAATTATGGTTTTCTCAGGGTATATTCCCAGTAGTGGGATTGCTGGGTCATATGGTAGTTCTATTTGTAGTTTTGTTGTTGTTGTTGTTTTTGCGGTACGCAGGCCTCTCAATGTTGTGGCCTCTCCCATCGCAGAGCACAGGCTCCGGACATGCAGGCTCAGCAGCCATGGCTCACGGGCACAGCAGCTCCACAGCATGTTGGATCTTCCCGGAACGGGGCACGAACCCGTGTCCCCTGCATCGGCAGGCAGACTCAACCACTGCGCCACCAGGGAAGGCCCTATTTGTAGTTTTTTAAGGAACCTCCATACTGTTCTCCATAGTGGCTGTACCAATTCACATTCCCACCAGCAGTGCAAGAGTGTTCCCTTTGCTCCACACCCTCTCCAGCATTTACTGTTTCTAGATTTTTTGATGATGGCCATTCTGACTGGTGTGAGATGAAATCTCATTGTAGTTTTGATTTGCATTTCTCTAATGATTAATGATGTTGAGCATTCTTTCATGTGTTTGTTGGCAGTCTGTATATCTTCTTTGGAGAAATGTCTATTTAGGTCATCTGCCCATTTTTGGATTGGGTTGTTTGTTTTTTTGTTATTGAGCTGCATAAGCTGCTTGTAAATTTTGGAGATAAATCCTTTGTCAGTTGCTTCATTTGCAAATATTTTCTACCATTCTGAGGGTTGTCCTTTGCTCTTCTTTATGATTTCCTTTGCTGTGCAAAAGCTTTGAAGTTTCATTAGGTCCCATTTGTTTATTTTTGTTTTTATTTCCATTTCTCTACGAGGTGTGTCAAAAAGGATCTTGCTGTCATTTATGTCATAGAGTGTTCTGCCTATGTTTTCCTCTAAGAGTTTCATAGATTCTGGCCTTACATTTAGGTCTTTACTCCATTTTGAGCTTATTTTTGTGAATAGTGTTAGGGACTGATCTAATCTCATTCTTTTACATGTACCTGTCCAGTTTTCCCAGCACCACTTATTGAAGAGGCTGTCCTTTCTACACTGTACATTCCTGCCTCCTTTATCAAAGATAAGGTGACCATATGTGCGTGGGTTTATCTCTGGGCTTTCTATCCTGTTCCATTGATCTATCTTTCTGTTTTTGTGCCAGTACCATACTGTCTTGATTACTCTAGCTTTGTAGTATAGCCTGAAGTCAGGGAGCCTGATTCCTCCAGCTCCGTTTCTCGTTATCAAGATTGCTTTGGCTATTCGGGGTCTTTTGTGTTTCCATGCAAATTGTGAAATTTTTTGTTCTAGTTCTGTGAAAAATGCCATTGGTAGTTTGATGGGGATTGCATTGAATCTGTAGATTGCTTTGGGTAGTAGAGTCATTTTCACAACGTTGATTCTTCCAATCCAAGAACATGGTATATCTCTTCATCTCTTTGTATCATTGTTAATTTCTTTCATCAGTGTCTTATACTTTTCTGCATACAGTTCTTTTGTCTCCTTAGGAAGGTTTATTCCTAGATATTTTATTCTTTTTGTTGCAATGGTAAATGGGAGTCTTTTCCTGATTTCACTTTCAGGTTTTTCATCATTAGTGTATAGGAATGCCAGAGATTTCTGTGCATTAATTTTGTATCCTGCTACTTTACCAAATTCATTGATTAGCTCTAGTAGTTTTCTGGTAGCATCTTTAGGATTCTCTATGTATAGTATCATGCCATCTGCAAACAGTGACAGCTTTACTTCCTCTTTTCCGATTTGGATTCCTTTTATTTCCTTTTCTTCCCTGATTGCTGTGACTAAAACTTCCAAAACTATGTTGAATAAGAGTGGTGAGAGTGGGCAACCTTGTCTTGTTCCTGATCTTAGTGGAAATGGTTTCAGTTTTTCACCATTGAGGATGATGTTGGCTGTGGGTTTGTCATATATGGCCTTTATTATGTTAGGGAAAGTTCCCTCTATGCCTACTTTCTGCAGGGTTTTTAACATAAATGGGTGTTGAATTTTGTCAAAAGCTTTCTCTGCAACTATTGAGATTGTCATATGGTTTTTCTCCTTCAATTTGTTAATATTGTGTATCACATTGATTGATTTGCGCATATTGAAGAATCCTTGCGTTCCTGGAATAAACCCCACTTGATCATGGTTGATGATCCTTTTACTGTGCTGTTGGATTCTGTTTGCTAGTATTTTGTTGAGGATTTTTGCATCTATGTTCATCAGTGATATTGGACTGTAGTTTTCTTTCTTTGTGACATCCTTGTCTGGTTTTGGTGTCAGAGTGATGGTGACCTCGTAGAATGAGTTTGGGAGTTTTCCTCCCTCTGCTATATTTTGGAAGACTTTGAGAAGGATAGGTGTTAGCTCTTCTCTAAATGTTTGATAGAATTTGCCTGTGAAGCCATCTGGGCTTTTGTTTGTTAGAAGATTTTTAATCACAGTTTCAATTTCAGTGCTTGCGATTGGTCTGTTCATATTTTCTATTTCTTCCTGATTCAGTCCTGGCACGTTGTGCATTTCTAAGAATTTGTCCATTTCTTCCAGGCAGTCCACTTTATTGGCATAGAGTTGCTTGTAGTAATCTCTCATGATCTTTTGTATATCTGCAGTGTCAATTGTTACTTCTTCTTTTTCATTTCTAATTCTATTGATTTGAGTCTTCTCCCTTTTTTCCTTGATGAGTCTGGCTAATGTTTTATCAATTTTGTTTATCTTCTCAAAGAACCACTTTTAGTTTTATTGATCTTTGCTATCGTTTCCTTCATTTCTTTTTCATTTATTTCTGATCTGATCTTTATGATTTCTTTCCTTCTGCTAATTTTGGGATTTTTTTTTGGTTCTTCTTTCTGTAATTGCTTTAGGTGCAAGGTTAGGTTGTTTATTTGAGATGTTTCCTGTTTCTTAAGGTAGGCTTGTATTGCTATAAACTTCCCTCTTAGTACTGCTTTTGCTGCATCCCATAGGCTTTGGGTCGTCGTGTCTCCATTGTCATTTGTTTCTAGGTATTTTTTGATTTCCTCTTTGTTTTTTTCAGTGATCACTTCGCTATGAAGTAGTGTATTGTTTAGCCTCCATGTGTTTTGATTTTTTACCGATCTTTTCCTGTAATTGATATCTAGTCTCATAGCATTGTGGTCGGAAAAGATACTTGATACAATTTCAATTTTCTTAAATTTACCAAGGCTTGATTTGTGACCCAAGATATGATCTATCCTGGAGAATGTTCCATGAGCACTTGAGAAAAATATGTATTCTGTTGTTTTTGGATGGAATGTCCTATAAATATCAATGAAGTCCATCTTGTTTATGTATCATTTAAAGCTTGTGTTTCCTTATTTATTTTCATTTTGGATGATCTGTACATTGGTGAAAGTGGGGTGATAAAGTCCCCTACTATGACTGTGTTACTGTCAGTTTCCCCTTTTATGGCTGTTAGTATTTGCCTTATGTATTGAGGTGCTTCTATGTTGGGTGCATAAATATTTACAATTGTTATATCTTCTTCTTGGATGGATCCCTTGATCATTATGTAGTGTCCTTCTTTGTCTCTTCTAATAGTCTTTATTTTAAAGTCTATTTTGACTGATATGAGAATTCCTACTCCAGCTTTCTTTTGGTTTCCATTTGCATGGAATATCTTTTTCCATCCCCTCATTTTCAGTCTGTATGTGTCTCTAGGTCTGAAGTGGGTCTCTCGCAGACAGCATATATATGGGTCTTGTTTTTGTATCCATTCAGCCAGTCTGTGTCTTTTGGTGGGAGCATTTATTCCATTTACATTTAAGGTAATTATCGATATGTATGTTCCTATTCCCATTTTCTTAATTGTTTTGGTTTCGTTATTATAGGTCTTTTCCTTCTCTTCTGTTTCTTGCCTGGATAAGTTCCTTTAGCATTTGTTGTAAAGCTGGTTTGGTGGTGCTGACGTCTCTCATCTTTTGCTTGTCTGTAAAGGTTTTAATTTCTCCATCAAATCTGAATGAGATCCTTGCTGGACAGAGGAATCGATGTAGGTTTTTCTCCTTCATCACTTTAAATATGTCCTGCCATTCCCTTTTGGCTTGAAGACTTTCTGCTGAAATATCAGCTGTTAACCTTATGGGGATTCCCTTGTCTGTTATTTGTTGTTTTTCCCTTGCTGCTTTTAATCTGTTTTCTTTGTATTTAATTTTTGACAGTTTGATTAATATGTATCTTGGCGTGTTTCTCCTTATATTTTTCCTGTATGGGACTCTCTGTGCTTCCTGGACTTGATTAACTATTTGCTTTCCATATTAGGGAAGTTTCAAGTATAATCTCTTCAAATATCTTCTTAGGCCCTTTCTTTTTCTCTTCTTCTTCTGGAACCCCTATAATTCGAACGTTGGTGTATTTAATGTTGTCCCAGAGGCCTCTGAGACTGTCCTCAGTTCTTTTCATTCTTTTTTCTTTATTCTGCTCTGCAGTAGTTATTTCCACTCTTTTATCTTCCAGGTCACTTAACCGTTCTTCTGCCTCAGTTATTCTGCTATTGATCCCTTCTAGAGTATTGTTAATTGCATTAATTGTGTTGTTCATCATTGCTTGTTTCATCTTTAGTTCTTCTAGGTCCTTGTTAAATGTTTCTTGCATTTTGTCTATTTCCAAGATTTTGGATCATCTTTACTATCATTATTCTGAATTCTTTTTCAGGTAGACTGCCTATTTCCTCTTCATTTGTTAGGTCTGGTGGGTTTTTATCTTGCTCCTTCATCTTCTGTGTGTTTTTCTGTCTTCTCGTTTTGCTTATCTTACTGTGTATGGGGTCTCCTTATTGCAGGCTGCAGGTTCGTAATTCCCGTTGTTTTTGGTGTCTGTCCCCAGTGGCTAAAGTTGTTTCAGTGGGTTGTGTAGGCTTCCTGGTGGAGGGGACTAGTGCCTGTGTTCTGGTGGATGAGGCTGGATCTTGTCTTTCTGGTGGGCAGGTCCATGTCTGGTGGTGTGTTTTGGGGTGCCTGTGGACTTGTTATGATTTTAGGCAGCCTCTCTGCTAATGGGTAGGGTTGTGTTCCTGTCTTGCTAGTTGTTTGGCATACGGTGTCCAGCACTGTAGCTTGCTGGTCGGTGAGTGAAGCTGGGTGTTGGTGTTGAGTTGGAGATCTCTGGAAGATTTTCTCCATTCGATATTACATGGAGCTGGGATGTCTCTTGTTGACCAGTGTCCTGAAGTTGGCTCTCCCACCTCAGGGGCATAGCAATGACTCCTGGCTGCAGCACCAAGAGCCTTTCATCCACACGGCTCAGAATCAAAGGGAGAAAAAGTAGAAAGAAAGAGGTTAAAGGAAAATAAAATAAGGTAAGGTAAAATAAAATAAAGTTATTAAAATAAAAAAATTATTAAGAAAAAACAATTTTTTTAAGTAAAAACAACAACAACAACAAAAAACGGACGGGTAGAACCCTAGGACAAATGGTGAAAGCAAAGCTATGCAGACAAAATCTCACACAAAAGCGTACACATACATACTCACAAAAAGAAGAAAAGGGAAAAAATAATAAATCTTGCTCTCAAAGTCCACCTCCTCAATTTGGGATGATTCGTTGTCTTTTCAGGTATTCCACAGATGCAGGGTACATCAAGTTGAATGTGGAGATTTAATCCACTGCTTCTGAGGCTGCTGGGAGAGATTTCCCTTTCTCTTCTTTGTTCGCACAGCTCCTGGGGTTCAGCTTTGGATTTGGCCCTGCTTCTGAGTGTAGGTCGCCGGAGGGCGTTTGGTCTTCGCTCAGACAGGACGGGGTTAAAGGAGACGCTGATTCGGGGGATCTGGCTCACTCAGGCCTGGGGGAGGGAGGGGCACGGAGTGCGGGGTGAGCCTGCAGCCGCAGAGGCCGGCGTGACATTGCACCAGCCTGAGGCGTGCCGTGCGTTCTCCCGGGGAAGTTGTCCCTGGATCCCGGGACCCTGGCAGTGGCGGGCTGCACAGGCTCCCCGGAAGGGGGGTGTGAATAGTGACCTGTGCTCGCACACAGGCTTCTTGGTGGCTGCAGCAGCAGCCTTAGCATCTCATGCCCGTCTCTTGGGTCCGCGCTTATAGCCGCGGCTCGCGCCCGTCTCTGGAGCTCCTTTAAGCAGCGCTCTTAACCCCCTCTCCTCGCACACCAGGAAACAAAGAGGAAAGAAAAAGTCTCCTGCCTCTTCGGCAGGTCCAGACTTTTTCCCGGACTCCCTCCCGGCTAGCCGTGGTGCACTAACCCCTTCCGGCTGTGTTCACACCTCCAGTCCTCTCCCTGTGCTCCAACCCAAAGCCGGAGCCTCAGCTCCCAGCCCCTCCCACCCTGGCAGGTGAGCAGATAAGCCTCTCGGGCTGGTGAGGTGAGTGCTGGTCGACACCACCAATCCTCTGTGCAGAAATCTCTCCGCTTTGCCCTCTGCACCCCTGTAGCTGCACTCTCCTCCGCGGCTCCGAATCTCCCCCGCTCCACCACCCGCAGTTTCTGCCTGCGAAGGGGCTTCTAGTGTGTGGAAACCTTTCCTCCTTTACGGCTCCCTCCCACTGGTGCAGGTCCCATCCGTATTCTTTTGTCTGTGTCTATTCTTTTTTCTTTGGCCCTACCCAGGTACACGGGGAGTTTCTTGCCTTTTGGGAGGTCTGAGGTCTTCTGCCAGAGTCCAGTAGGTGTTCTGTAGGAGTTGTTCCACGTGTAGATGTATTTCTGATGTATCTGTGGGGAGGAAGGTGATCTCCGCGTCTTACTCTTCCACCATCTTCCCCCTCTCCTCTGTAAGTCATGTTGATAGCATTTTTCCATGGCATGACATGGGGAGAAAGGCACTTTACCTCTGTGGTCATCCTCCCGAAAACCCATAAGTCCAGTCTAACCATGAGTAGAACATCAGGCAAACCCAAACTGTGGGACATTCATCAAAAAACCTGGCAAGTCCTCCTCAAAACTATCAAGTTAATCAAGGACCAGGAAAATCTGAGAAACTCTCACAGCCCAGAGGAAGCTAAGGAGACATGATGACTGTGATATCCAAGATTGAATTCTGGAACAGAAAAAGGACACTGGGAGAAAATTGGTGAAATCCAAGTAAAGTGTTGAGTTTAGTTAAGAGCAATGTACCAATGTTAGTTTCTTACTTGTGACAAACATACCATGGTGATATAGAATGTTAACAGTAGGGAAATTGAGTCAGGAATATACAAGAATTCTACTGTTTCTTTGAAATTTTTGTGTTAAACTAAAACTATTCTTTAAAAGTTTATTGTTTTAGGGGCTTCCCTGGTGGCGCAGTGATTAAGAATCCACCTGCCAATGCAAGAGACACGGGTTCGAGCCCTGGTCTGGGGAGATCCCACATGCCGCGGAGCAACTAAGCCCGTGCATCACAACTACTGAGCCTGAGCTCTAGAGCCTGTGAGCCACAACTGCTGAGGCCGGGTGCCACAACTACTGAAGCCTGTGCGCCTAGAGCCCATGCTCCGCAACAAGAGAAGCCACCACAATGAGAAGCCCATGCACCACAATGAAGAGTAGCCCCTGCTCGCTGCAACTAGAGAAAGCCCGCGTGCAGCAACAAAGACCCAATGCAGCCATAAATAAATAAATTTATTGGAAAAAAAGTTTATTGTTTTAAAAAGACAATCTTAAAGTGTATTATGGACTAAACATTTGTGTCTCCCCAAAACTCATATATTGAAACCCTAATTCCCAATGTATCTATTTGGACATAGGGCCTGTGAGGAGACGATAAAGGTTAAATGAGGCCATAAATGTGGGGCCCTAATATGAAAGGGCTGGTGCCCTTATAGGAAAAGGAAGAGATACCAGAATTTTCTCTCTGCCATGTGGGGACACAGGGAGAAGTTGGCTGTCTACAAACCAGGAAGTGAGTCCTCACCAGGAATCAACCTGCCAGAACTTAATCTCAGATTTATAGCCTCTAGAACTGTGAGAAAATAAATTTCTGTTGTTTAACTCACCCAGTCTATGGAATTTTGTTGTGGCAGCCTCAGCAGACTAATATGAGGTGTATGATTATACTATGGTAGGGGTATGCACAGGAGGCTAGTAGAACACTAGCCTCCTGCATTGTCCTGAGGGACAATCAGATTATGAATTCATGATGCTACCATACACAACAACCTGTTAAATATTTGCCAAAATCTAGAAATGGAATCACATCTAAGCTCATCAGTTGTTAAAGACAACTTGGGGATGCAACCAGAATCTCCATTCTCTGGGAAACTATATAGGACAAATGACCAGATTTCTTCAGTAAATAAATCACAAGGGAGGGAATCTATAGATTTAAAAAGACCTATCTGCCAAATGCACCGTATAGACCTGGGCAGGATCCTGATATGAACAAACTATTATAAAACAGCAATGACAACAACATCTATATAGTTGATGATATAATGGAATTGTCATTTACTTTTTTTAAAAGTCAGATTTTAAAGATATAAGCTGGGAGCTTCCCTGGTGGCGCAGTGGTTGAGAGTCTGCCTGCCGATGCAGGGGACACGGGTTCGTGTCCAGGTCCGGGAAGATCCCACGTGCCGTGGAGCGGCTGGGCCCATGAGCCATGGCCGCTGAGCCTGCGCGTCCGGAGCTTGTGCTCTGCAACGGGAGAGGCCACAACAGTGAGAGGCCTGAGTACCACAAAAAAAAAAAGATATAAGCTGAAGTACTTACAAATAAAATGATGCAATGTCTGTAATTTGTTTCAAAATTACCTAATGGGAGAAAGGGTCTCCTAAGATGAGGGCAGAGTTATAGATGAAACAAGATTGGTCATAAATTAATCATTGTTAAAGCTGGTTGTTGGGTATATAGGGATTCATTTTCTCTGTTTTTGTATATCTTTGAAATTTTCCATGATGCAAAGTTTAAAAAAGGAAAGCAATATGTACAATGTATTATTTTTCAACTTACATAAATTTCTGTATATGACCTCCCCTGCTAGCCAAGATGGAAAAGAGACCATATTTACCTCACTCCTGAAACAAGAAAACACACACACACACACACACACACACACACACACACACCAGCACCACCACCACCACCAAGAACAATGACAATATTTAAGAAACTGGACCTCAGACAACAAAAGACAGTGACTTTTGGGAGATGGGAAACAAATGTTGTGAGCCGCAATATTGCCACAACTTACTGCCCTGAGAAAGTTTCCAGACTGTGGCAGAGAAAAGGAGACTGAGAACAGCCTGGCAGTTTCCCACTGGAGGAAATGGAGCTGAGTCAGGAGAGTCAGGTGGCTAGAGCTGCTGGACAGAGTGCCACCCAGGAGAGAGCTGCACAGGCAGGAGCCCAGAGATCTGCAGAGGGCCCCCTTGGGTGCTCAGCTGAGTACTGATCATTTCATGCATGAGGGAATTACCATATAAACAAACAGAAAAGAAAAAAACAGATCATCATCTTCAAGAGACACAGAAAAAGCATTTGACAAAACCCAACATCCATTTCCAATAAAAATTCTCATCAAATAATAGAAAGGAACTTCCTCAACCTGCTGAAGGGCATCTACAAAAAGCCTACAGCAGATGTCATGTATAAGGATGAAAGTCTCAGTGCTGTCCCCATAAGATGAGGAACAAATCAGGGAGGGCTGCTCCTACCAGTCCTTTTCAACATTGTACTGGAGGTTCTAGTTAGTACAGTCAGACAAAAAAAGAAATAAAAGGCATCGAGAGTAAAAAGTAAAAAAAAATTTTTATTAATTTTTATTGGAGTATAGTTGCTTTACAATGTTGTGTTAGTTTCTGCTGTACAGCAAAGTGAGTCATCTATACATATACATATATCCCCTCTTTTTTGGATTTCCTTCCCATTTAGTTCACCAGAGAGCACTGAGTAGAGCTCCCTGTGCTATACAGTAGGTTCCCCTTAGTTATCTATTTTATACATAGTAGTGTATATATGTCAATCCCAATCTCCCAATTCTCCCACTCTCCCTTCCTTCCCTGGTATCCATATGTCCATTCTCTACGTCTGTGTCTCTATTTCTGCTTTGCAAATAAGTTCATCTGTATCATTTTTCTAGATTCCACATATAAGTGATATTATACAATATTTGTTTTTCTCTTTCTGACTTACTTCACTCTGTATGACAGTCTCTAGGTCCATCCAAATCTCTGCATATTGCACAATTTTGTCCCTTTTATGGCTGGGTAATATTCCATCGTATATATGTACCATATCCTCTGGGTTTTTCTTGAATTTTATTTTATTTTTTTATAAAGAAGTTTCTTATTAGTTATCCATTTTGTACATATTAGTGTACATATGGCAATCCCAATCTCCCAATTCATCACAACACCAGCACCACCCCAGGCCACTTTCCCCACTTGGTGTCCATACATTTGTTCTCTACATCTGTGTCTCTATTTCTGCCTTGCAAACCGGTTTATCTGTACCATTTTTCTAGGTTCCACATATATGCATTAATATACGATATTTGTTTTTCTCTTTCTGGCTTACTTCACTCTGTATGACAGTCTCTAGATCCATCCACGTCTCTACAAATGACCCAATTTCGTTCCTTTTTATGGCTGAGTAATACTTCACTGTATATATGTACCATATCTTCTTTATCCATTCATCTGTCGATGGACATTTAGATTGCTTCCATGACCTGGTTATTGTAAATAGTGCTTCAATGAACATTGGGGTGCATGTGTCTTTTTTAATTATGGTTTTCTCTGGGTATATGCCCAGTAGTGGGATTGCTGGGTCATATGGTAATTCTATTTTTAGTTTTTTAAGGAACCTCCATACTGTTCTCCATAGTGGTTGTATCAATTTACAATCCCACCAACACTGAAAGAGGGTTCCCTTTTCTCCACACCCTCTCCAGCATTTGTTGTTTGTAGGTTTTCTGATGATGCCCATTCTAACTGGTGTGAGGTGATATCTCATTGTAGTTTTCATTTGCATTTCTCTAATAATTAGTGATGTTGAGCAGCTTTTCATCTGCCTCTTGGCCATTTGTATGTCTTCTTTGGAGAAATGTCTATTTAGGTTTTCTGCCCATTTTTGGATTGGGTTGTTTGTTTCTTTAATATTGAGCTGCATGAGCTGTTTATATATTTTGGAGATTAATGCTTTATCCATTGATTCGTTTGCAAATACATTCTCCCATTCTGAGAGTTGTCTTTTCGTCTTGTTTGTAGTTTCCTTTGCTTGCAAAAGCTTTTAAGTTTCATTAGGTCCCATTTGTTTATTTTTGTTTTTATTTCCATTACTCTAGGAGGTGGATCAAAAAAGATCTTTCTGTGACTTATGTCAAAGTGTTCTTCCTATGTTTTCCTCTAAGATTTTTATAGTGTCTGGTCTTACGTTTAGGTCTCTAATCCATTTTGAGTTTATTTTTGTGTATGGTGTTAGGGAGTGTTCTAATTTCATTCTTTTGCATGTGGCTGTCCAGTTTTCCCAGCACCACTTATTGAAAAGACTGTCTTTTCTCCATTGTATATCCTTGCCTCCTTTATCATAGATTAGTTGACCATAGGTGCGTGGGTTTATCTCTGGGCCTTCTATCCTGTTCCATTGATCTCTATTTCTGTTTTTGTGCCAGTATGATATTGTCTTGATTACTGTAGATTTGTAGTAAAGTCTGAAGTCAGGGAGTCTGATTCCTCCTGCTCCGTTTTTTTCCCTCAAAACTGCTTTGGCTATTCAGTCTTTTGTGTTGCCATAAAATTGTGCAATTTTTTGTTCTAGTTCTGTAAAAAATACCATTGGTAATTTGATAGGGATCGTATTGATTCTGTAGATTGCTTTGGGTAGTATAGTCATTTTCATACTATTGATTCTTCCAATGCAAGAACATGATATATCTCTCCATCTCTTTGTATCATCTTTAACTTATTTCATCAGCGTCTTATAGTTTTCTGCATACAGGTCTTTTGTCTCCCTAGTAGTTTTATTCCTAGGTATTTTATTCTTTTTGTTGCAATGGTAAATGGGAGCAATTCCTTAATTTCCCTTTCAGATTTTTCATCATTAGTGTACAGGAATGCAAGAGATTTCTGTGCATTAATTTTGTATCCTGAAACTTTACCCAATTCATTGATCAGCTCTAGTAGTTTTCTGGTAGCATCTTTAGGATTCTCTATGTATAGTATCATGCCATCTGCAAACAGTGATAGTTTTACTTCTTCTTTTCCAATTTGTATTCCTTTTATTTCTTTTTCTTCTCTGATTGCTGTGGCTAGGACTTCCAAAACTATGTTGAATAATAGTGGTGAGAGTGGACATTCTTGTCTTGTTCCTGATCTTAGAGGAAATGCTTTCAATTTTTCACCATTGAGAATGATGTTTGCTGTGGGTTTGTTGTATATGGCCTTTACTATGTTGAGGTAGGTCCCCTCTATGTCCACTTTCTGGAGAGTTTTTATCATAAATGGGTATTGCATTTTGTCAAAAGCTTTCTCTGCATCTATTGAGATGATCATATGGTTTTTATTCTTCAATTTATTAATATGGTGTATCACATTGATGGATTTATGTATATTGAAGAAACCTTGCATCCCTGGGATAAATCCCACTTGATCATGGTGTATGATCCTTTTAATATGCTGTTGGATTCTGTTTACTAGTATTTTGTTGGGGACTTTTGCATAGATATTCATCAGTGATATTGGTCTGTAATTTTCTTTTTTTGTAGTACCTTTGTCTGGTTTTGGTATCAGGGTGATGGTGGCCTCGTTGAATGAGTTTGGGAGTGTTCCTTCCTCAGCAAATTTTTGGAAGAGTTTGAGAAGGATGGGTGTTAGCTATTCTCTAATTGTTTGATAGAATTCACCTGTGAAGCCATCTGGTCCTTGGCTTTTGTTTGTTGGAAGATTTTTAATCACAGTTTCAATTTCATTACTTGTGATTTGTCTGTTCATATTTTCTATTTTTTCCTGGTTCAGTCTTGGAAGGTTATACCTTTCTAAGAATTTGTCCATTTTTCCAGGTTGTCCATTTTATTGGCATAGAGTTGCTTGTAGTAATCTCTTAGGATGCTTTGTATTTCTGCCGTGTCTGTTGTAACTTCTCCTTTATCATTTCTAATTTTATTGATTTGAGTCCTCTCCCTCTTCTTCTTGATGAGTCTGGCTAATGGTTTATCAATTTTGTTTATCTTCTCAAAGAACCAGCTTTTAGTTTTATTGATCTCTGCTATTGTTTTCTTTGTTTCTTTTTCATTTATTTCTGCTCTGATCTTTATGATTTCTTTCCTTCTACTAACTTTGGGTTTTGTTTTTTCTTCTTTCTCTAGTTCCTTTAGATGTAAGGTTAGGTTGTTTATTTAAGATTTTTCTTGTTTCTTGAGGTAGGCTTGTATAGCTATAAACTTCCCTCTTAGAACTACTTTTGCTGCATCCCATAGGTTTTGTATCATCGTGGTTTCATTGTCATTTGTCTCTAGATATTTTGTGATTTCCTCTTTGATCTCTTCAGTGATCTCTTGGTTATTTAGTAACGTATTGTTTAGCCTCCATGTGTTTGTGTTTTTTACATTTTTTTCCCTGTAATTCATTTCTAATTTCATAGTGTTGTGGTCAGAAAAGACGCTTGATATAATTTCAATTTTCTTAAATTTACTGAGGCTTGATTTGTGACCCAAGATGTGATCTATCCTGGAGAATGTTCTGTAAGCACTTGAGAAGAATATGTATTCTGCTGTTTTTGGATGGAATGTCTGATAAATATCAGTTAAATCTATCTGGTCTCTTGTGTCATTTAAAGTTTGTGTTTCCTTATTAATTTTCTTTTTGGATGATCTGTCCATTGATGTAAGTGTGATGTTAAAGTCCCCCACAATTATTGTGTTACTGCCGATTTCCCCTTTTATAGCTGTTAGTAGTTGCCTTATGTGTTGAAGTGCTCCTATGTTGAGTACATATATCTTTATAATTGTTATATCTTCTCTTGGATTGACCCCTTGATCATTATGTAGAGTTCTTCCTTGTCTCTTGTAACATGCTTTATTTTAAAGTCTATTTTATCTGATATTAGTATTGCTACTCCAGCTTTCTTTTGATTTCCATTTGCATGGAATATCCTTTTCCATCCCCTCATTTTTAGTCTCTATGTGTCCCTAGGTCTGAAGTGGGTGTCTTGTAGACAGCATATCTATGGGTCTTGTTTTTGTATCCATTCAGCGAGCCTGTGTCTTTTGGTTGGAGCATTTAATCCGTTCATGTTTAAGGTAATTATCAATATGTATGTTCCTATTACCATTTTCTTAATTGTTTTGGGTTTGCTATTGTAGGTCTTTTTCTTCTCTTGTGTTTCCCACTTAGAGAAGTTCCTTTAGCATTTGTTGTAGAGCTGGTTTGGTGGTGCTGTATTCTCTTAGCTTTTGCTTGTCTGTAAAGCTTTTGCTATCTCCATCGAATCCGAATGAGATCCTTGACTGCTAGAGTAATCTTGGTTGTAGGTCCTTCCCTTTCATCCCTTTAAATATGTCATGCCAGTCCCTTCTGGCTTGTAGAGTTTCTGCTGAGAAATCAGCTGTTAACCTTATGGGAGTTCCCTTGTATATTATTTGCCATTTTTCCCTTGCTGCTTTCAATAGTTTTTCTTTGACTTTAATTTTTGCCAATTTGATTACTATATGTCTCGACATGTTTTTCCTTGTGTTTATCCTGTATGGGACTCTCTGCACTTCCTGGACTTGGGTGGCTATTTCCTTTCCCATGTTAGGGAAGTTTTTGACTATAATCTCTTCAAATATTTTCTCAGGTCCTTTCTCTCTTTCTTCTCCTTCTGGGACCCCTATAACGTGAATTTTATTGCATTTAATGTTGTCCCAGAGGTCTCCTAGGCTGTCTTCATTTCTTTTCATTCTTTTTTCTTTATTCTGTTCTGCAGCAGTGAATTCCACCATTCTGTCTTCCAGGTCATTTATTCGTTCTTCTGCCTCAGTTATTCTGCTATTGATTCCTTCTAGTGTATTTTTCATTTCAGTTATTGTACTGTTCATCTCTGTTTGTTTGTTCTTCAATTCTTCTATGTCTTTGTTAAACATTTCTTGCATCTTCTCGATCTTTGCCTGCATTCTTTATCCGAGGTCCTGGATCATCTTCACTATCGTGATTCTGAATCCTTTTTCTGTAAGGTTGCCTATCTCCACTTCATTTAGTTGTTTTTCTGGGGGTTTATCTTGTTCCTTCATCTGGTACATAGCCCTCTGTCTTTTCATCTTGCCTGTCTTTCTGTGAATGTGGTTTTTGTTCCACAGGCTGCAGGATTGTAGTTCTTCTTGCTTCTGCTGTCTGCCCTTTGGTGGATGAGGCTATCTAAGAGGCTTGTGCACGTGTCCTGACGGGAGGGACTGGTGGTGAGTACGGCTGACTCTTGCTCTGGTGGGCAGAGCTCAGTAAAACTTTAATCAGCTTGTCTGCTGAGGTGTGGGGCTGGGTTCCCTCCCTGTTGGTTGTTTGGCCTGAGGTGATCCAATACTGGAGCCTACCTGGGCTCTTTGGTGGGGCTAATGGCAGACTCTGGGAGGGCTCTCGCCAAGGAGTAATTCCCAAAACTTCTGCTGCCAGTGTCCTTGTCCTCACTGTGAGACACAGCCACTCCCTTCCTCTGCAGGGGACCCTCCACCACCAGCAGGTGGGTCTGGTTCAGTCTCCTATGGGGTCACTTCTCCTTCCCCTGGGTCCTGATGCTCACACTATTTTGTGTGTGCCCTCCAAGAGTGGAGTCTCTGTTTCCCCCAGTCCTGTCAAAGTCCTGCAATCAAATCCCACTAGCCTTCAAAGTGTGATTCTCTAGGAATTCCTCCTCCCATTGCCAGGCCCCAGGTTGGGAAGTCTGACGTGGGGCTCAGAACCTTCACTTCAGTGGGTGGACTTCTGTGGTATAAGTTTTCTCCAGTTTGTGAGTCACCCACTCAGTAGTTATGGGATTTGATATTATTGTGATTATGCCCCTCCTACCATTTCACTGTGGCTTCTCCTTTGTCTTTGTATATGGGGTATCTTTTGTGATGAGTTCCAGTGTCTTCCTGTCGACGATTGTTTAGCAGTTAGTTGTGATTCCGGTGCTCTCGCAAGAGGGAGTGAGAGCACATCCTTCTATTCCACCATGTTGAACCAATGTGTAGCACATCTTCTTTATCCATTCTTCTGTTGATGGATATTTAGGTTGCTTCCATGTCCTGGCTATTGTAAATAGTGCTACAATGAACATTGAGGTGCATGAATAAATGTAAAATGGTTTTTATCCTTAGACATGATCATCTATATAGAAAACCTGATGGAATCTGCAGAAAAAAGTTGTGAGAACTAATAAGTGAGAGGATACAATATCAATATATAAAAATCAATTCCATTTCTATGTATTAGCAATGAACAACCTGCAACTGAAATTGGAAAACAATGCCATAGCAGCAAAAAAGAAGAAATACTAAGGTATAAATCTGACAGAAGATGTGAACAACCTGCTGTATTAGTTTCTTAAGGCTGCCAAAACAAATTATCACAAATTTGGTGGCTTACAACAACAGAAATTTGTTCTCTCCCACTTCTGGAGGCCAGGAGTCTGCAATCAAGGTGTCAGCAGGGCTGTGCTCCTTCCAAAAGCACTAGGGGAGGATCCTTCCTGCCTCTTTCAGCTTCTGCTGGCTTCAGGCATCCCTTGGTGTGTCTTGGCTTGTAGCCATATCACTCCATCTTCACGTTGCCCTCTCCTCCTCTCCCTCTCTCTTCTACATGTCTCTTATAAGGACACTTGTCATTAAACTTAGAGCCCATCTAGATAATCCAGGATGACCTCCTCATCTCAAGACCCTTAACTACATCTACAAAGAACTTTTTTCTAAATAAAGCCACACTCTCAGGTTCTGGAGATTAGGATGTGGACATATCTTGGGGGATGGGATGGAAGGGCAACGATTCAGCTCACTACACCTATACACTGAAAACTACAAAATATTGCCAAGAGAAACTTACACCCAATTAAGACAAGTTATACCTGTCCATGAGTCAAAGGACTCAATATTGTTAAAATGTCATTTCCCTCCAGATTCTACACAACCCTACCCCAAATCCAAGTAGGCTTTTCTTGTAGAAATTGACAAATGATTCTAAAATTTAGGGGAACTCCCTGGTGCTCCAGTGGTTAGGACTAGGTGCTCCTACTGCAGGGGGCATTTGTTCAATGCTTGGTCAGGGAATTAAGATCCCGCATGCCATGCAGCACTGCCAAAACCAAAATTTATATGGAAAGGCAAAGGACCTCCAACAGCCAAAACAACTTTGAAAAAGAACTAAATTGACAGCCTAACGCTATCTGATTTCAAGATTATTATAAAGCTACACTAATCAAAACAGTGGCATTTTGTACAAATAGATCAATGGAGGAGAAAAAGTGTACAGAAATAGACCCACCCGTACATTAACACCTGCTTTTTTACAAAGGTGGAAAGGCAATGCAATGGAGAAAGGATAGTCTGCCCACAAATTGTGCTGGGACAATTTGGATATTTGTATGAAAAAAAAAAGTACTTGGATCCATACCTTGCATCGTCTACAAAAATCAACTTTTAAATGTAAAATCTAAAACTATAAAATTTCTAGGAGAAAGTACATGTGACCTTAGGTTAGCCAGAGATTTGTTAGATGTGACACAAAATGTGTTACCGAGCAAGGGCTGGCTGCCCGACCTGCATAAAAACCAGTACAATGGTACAGGGTTTTGAGAAAAGAAAGAGCTTTATTGCAAAGTCAGCAGGTAAGGAGACAGGAGGCAGGGCTCATATCTGTCTCCCCCTCCAGAGTTCCAGGTGAAATTTAAGGGGTGAGGGGAATAAGCTAATTGGCAAGTCTTAGATCAGTCTGCATATGGTAATCAGCTGCTGGAAGCTGGATTTTCCTTACTGAAGGACTTCTCACTTCATAAAGGGCTCCAGTGGCAACATTTCTATTATCTGAGTTTCGTAGACTGAAGATTCTTGGTCCTGGGGTCATTCAGGAGACGTGGGTTCCCGTCTTGCATATGTGCAGTGCTGTCTCTGTAAAATAGCTCCAGGTTTGATTAGTCAACTTGTTTTAAGGAAACAAAACCAGTTTAAACTGGTCAGTGTTTCATGTGCTGTTTCCAAAGTACAATCCATAAAAGAACATGTTGATAAAAAAAGGATTACAACAAAATTTAAAACTTCTGCTCTTTGGACTTCCCTGGTGGCGCTGTGGTTAAGAATCCACCTGCCGGGGCTTCCCTGGTGGCGCAGTGGTTGAGAGCCCGCCTGCCAGTGCAGGGGACATGGGTTCGTGCCCCGGTCTGGGAGGATCCCACATGCGGCGGAGCGGCTGGGCCCGTGAGCCATGGCCGCTGAGCCTGCGCGTCTGGAGCCTGTGCTCCGCAACGGGAGAGGCCTCTGCAGTGAGAGGCCCGCGTACCGCAAAAAAAAAAAAAAGAATTCACCTGCCAATGCAGGGGACATGGGTTCGAGCCCTGGTCGGGGAAGATCCCACATGCTGCAGAAGCAACTAAGCCCGTGTGCCACAACTACTGAACCTGCACTCTAGAGCCCACACGGCACAACTACTGAGCCTGCATGCTGCAACTACTGAAGCCCACGTGCCTAGAGCCCGTGCTCCGCAACAACAGAAGTCACCACAATGAGAAGCCCACGCACCACAACAAAGAGTAGCCCCCGCTCACTGCAACTAGAGAACGCTCGCACAGCAACGAAGGCCCAATGCAGTCAAAAATAAATAAAATAAATTTTTTTAAAAACCGAAAAACTTCTGCTCTTCAAAAGACACTGTTAAGAAAATGAGAAGACAAGCCATAGACTAGGAGGGAATTTTGCAAAGCATATAACTGATAAAGGGCTTGAATCCAGACTATATAAAACCTCTCAAGACTCAACAATATGACAAAAGAAAAATCAGCTCAAACTTTTAAAAGTGCAAAAGATTTGAATACACCACCAAAGATATAGAGTTGGCAAATAAGCACATAAGAGTGCTTATAGAGTTGGCAAATAAGAGAAATGAAAATGAAAACCACAATGAGATATCACTTCACACCTTTCAGAATGGTTAAAATGAAAAAGACCCACCATACAAAGTGTTGGTGAGATTGCAAAGTACGGGAACTCTCGTGCACTGCTGGTGGGGATATAAAATGGTACACACTTTCAAAAACACAGGTAGGGCTTCCCTGGTGGCGCAATGGTTGAGAGTCTGCCTGCCGATGCAGGGGACATGGGTTCGTGCCCCGGCCCGGGAAGGTCCCACACGCCGCGGAGCGGCTGGGCCCGTGAGCCATGGCCGCTGAGCCTGTGCGTCCGGAGCCTGTGCTCCGCAACGGGAGAGGCCACAACAGTGAGAGGCCCACGTACCACAAAAAAAAAAAAAAACAAAAAAACACACACACAGGTAAACATGCACCTATGCACCTAGTATGTGATCCACCCATTCCACTTCCAGGCATTTACCCAAGAGTAAATCCCCCTACATGTGCATGTCCCTACAAAGACTTGTACACAAGTACTCATATCAGCTGTATTTGGAATAGCCCCAAACTGAAAAACTGGAAAGAGCACAAACGTCCATGAGTGGGTAAATGGATAACTACATTGTGGTATATCCATACATGGAATGCCATGCAGCAATAAAAAGGAATGAACTATTGATACATACAACAACAGAAATGACTCTCAGCCTAATTGTGCTGAGTGGAAGAAGCCAGCCCACCACCCCACCAAAGTACACATTGTATGATTCCCTTTGTATAAAACTCTGCAAAAATGCAAAATAATCTGTAGTGACAGGAAGCAAATCTGTGGTTGCCTTGCGGTGGGGGATGGAGAGAAGGGAGGAATCACAAAGGAGCACAAGGTAACTTTGGGGGAGATGGTTACGGTCACTGTATTGATTGTGGTATTGGTTTCATGGCAAAACATATCAAATTGTACACTTTAAATATTGTATGTCAATTGTACCTCAATAAACTTGTTAAAATAAAAAATAGGTCTTCCCTGGTGGCGCAGTGGTTGGGAGTCCGCCTGCTGATGCAGGGGGCGCGGGTTCGTGCCCCGGTCCGGGAAGATCCCACATGCCGCGGAGCGGCTGGGCCCGTGAGCCATGGCCGCTGAGCCTGCGCGTCCGGAGCCTGCGCTCCGCGGCGGGAGAGGCCACAGCAGTGAGAGGCCCACGTACCGCAAAAAATAAATAAATAAAATAAATAAAAATTTGTAAATGAGGAAAGAAAACATTTTGGAAGGAGGAATGTTAAATGGTCACAGTGGTTTTCTCGGGGAGGGGATTGAAATGGGTGGTTACTTTGAAGGGGGACTGGAGCTTTAACTGCATTATTTGAATTTTTATAACACAAGTAGACCCACATATTAACTGTGTTATTTTTTAAAGTTAAAAAGAAATGTCTGGCACCAAGTGGGCTCTGATGTTTGTTGACTCTGAATCTTCAGAGAACCTCTATGAGTTGTAATATTTTTACAGTGGGAACTTTGTTTTTACAATCTAAAATATCTTTAAATGAATTGAAATTTATTTCTTATTTTAAATGTTTTTTCCTGAGAATTTCTGAAGAACTGAGTTTGGAAAAATCTGCTTTTTAACAGATGTCTTACGTTCCTTCCTCAATATTTTTCTAGACTCTGACTAATGCATGAATTTTTTTGGCCACCACCCTCGGAACACAACCTCTGTTACCAGATGTTTGTCTTCCTGCTTTTTGTATTTAAAGGATTCGGAGGAGATTTCGCCATTACAGCCACATAATTATTTTTTTCAACAATTAAAAATTTTGACCACCACAGTGTCCACAGACTAATTAAATTGAGGCATAGAAAGCTCAATTTAATTAAAGAGCTTCAGAAAAGGTTCAGCCTGTTGCCTCCCATGATGGTGCTGATGGTGTGCCCAGAAATCATTACCCCGGGAATTCTGATAGACACAGCCTCCTGGCTGCAGCCCAGGGACTGTGAGCCATGAAGAAACCCCATGTGTAAAATAAACCTTCAGGCAAATGAGAAATGGTCCTTCAGAAAGTACTGTATCTGAGCCATGGAGTAGAAAGTTGAATTAAATATGGGGCCATCTAAGTTCTTTCTCTCTGGCGTCATTCATTCAGTCCTCACTCAAGCACCTTCAGGTCCCCCATCCTCCCTTAGGAACATGGGATGCACAGCTGGCTCCCCTCTAAGGAGGCAGGTGGCCCTGGGAGCACAGGGAGCCCAGGCAGGACAGGCCCTGGAGCCCAGTTCCTTTGGGAAGAGGGAGAGGCTCCCTGGCCCGGGGGACACTTGGACGTGGCCTACAGAAAATAGGGGGATGAGAATTCTGGACAAAGACACAGTACATGGAAGTGCTTCTTGTCTTTTGTTCTGAGACTGAATCATTCTTTCCCTGGACTGTAGGAGAGGGTTGGGGGAGAAATAAAGCTGGGGATTGTTTTGGTGATAAATTTCAAAGAGCTCCCTCCTCTTCCAGTCTTTTAAATCCACATTTCTTTACTGTCTTTAGATGAACTCAGTGTTGACTACAAACCCCCATTTCCCCCCAGGGCTGGTGAGATATCTGATCTAGGTCTTTCTGGTCCCCAAGATTGTGCCGAGGTTCAGGGGTCATTTGGAGATGAGATGTTGAATATTGCCCTCAGGCCTGGGTCCTCTACCCCCCTTCCCAGCTGCTGCACTGGGCTTGCAGCCTAGGTGCCTTCAGCAAGGCTGGAACACATACATATTTTCTCCTTAAAATACAGAACTGTGTCCTGGAGGCTGGCCCCTCTCAAGCAACCAGAGGGTGAGCACCCACTCCGAGGTGAGTGGGTAGAGGGCTGTGTATGCTGTCTGCTCCCACAGACATCCTGATAAACAGGGCTCCAGGAGTTCAGAGACCTGTCTTCTAATTTGGGATCCACTCTTGACCCAAGGAAATCACTTTTCTCTGTCCCTTTGTCTGAGTCTGGCTGAGGAGATGGCTTGTGTAGGAGCTCTCGTAACTCTTAGGAGAAAGTGAAAAAAGAACTATGATCCTCTCCAGTGCACGCGTGGGGGGCTGTCTGATAGGGGGCAGTTACGCATCTTTGCTGAGGCTGTCTCTGGCACAGAACACGGATGGGATGACCAGGAAGAAACAGGGGCCTCCAGGATCTGTCCTTCCCCCAACTCCAAGGACCAGGCTTGTCTAGAGAAGCCCCTTCCCAAATCCTCCCCCGGTGCCTGACCCCACGTTCCAGCGCCTCCTCAGCCCTTCACAGCAGCATCAGCCACCTCCCTCAAGAAGGCTGTCACCCCAGTGGCTGCTTATTTTAAATTCAGGTACATTAGATATAATTAATATACAGTCAAATCCTCTGTTCTCCATGTTGTAAGTTTTGACAAACACACAGTTACATAATCACCACTGCAGTCAAGATATAGGACTGCTCCATCCACGCCCCTGGTATCCCTTGGCAGCCCTCATCCCGAGCCCCGCACCCACTCATCTGCTTTCTGTCCCTCTGGTTTTACATTTCCAGAATGTCATACAATATGCAGCCTTTGGGGTCTGGCTTTTCTCACTTCACAAAATGCATTTGCCATTTGCCAATGCTGGCTCTATCTGTCGTTTGCTCATTTCTGAGCTGAGGAAGTTTCCATTGTATGAATGGACCATGGCACGTTTAGCCATTCACCCAAGGACGCTTGGGCTGGTTCTAGCTTTTGCCAACTGTGAGTAAAGGATGGGACAATACACATGTGTGGGTGAGCTCTCCCCCCAAAACTCGGTTTTGATTTCTCTTGGTGAAAAGCCTAGGAGAGGGATGGCTGGGCCAGGTGGTGAGTAACTTTATAAGAAGCAGCTCTTTTTTATTGTTTCCTCCAGAGAACCCGGCTCCCCTCTCTCCTCGACTCTGCCTGGTCCGTCCTACATGCCCGAGCTTCCCCTTTGTCCACAGATTCATGGGTAATTGTCTTTCAGCTCCATTCCCTGGTTTCCCTCCCCCCTCCAGTCTCTGGGTCTCCCTCCACACTGCCCATGCCTTTCTAAAGACGCATCTCATCACGTCTGTCCCCCTCAGTCTCTCTGGGGTCTGACTGATGGGCACCAAACTGCCATCTGCAGCACTGAGGTCTCAGGACTCCCACGTCCCTGAGCCCTCCTGCTCTGTTTTTACTCCTTCCTCAGTGACATCCGTCCTCCTGGGCCCACTGGAGGGGACCCTTTCTCTGCGCAGTTTCCCGGGGCCCAGGCCAGGTGAGAGTGCTCTCTTCTGCCCGACTGCCGGGTCCTGGAACGTAGGGGTGGCTTCTCATTAAAGTATGGCCCCCCCAACCCAGCAGACACCTGGCACAGATTTGGTGTCCGAGGGGGACACAGGCAGGGAAGACTCTGCCCCAGAAAGGGGGCAAGCAGAAAAAACAGAAAAGCGGGAAAACCCCACTCTCAGCAGGAACACGGTGGGGACAGGGAGGGAAGACAAAGAGGCAGAAAGGTGTCCACCCTCATTCAGTCTGACGTTCGCGGGGAGGAGCTCAGGGTGCCCGGCAGGCGCACAGAGTGTGCGTGGGCTTGATGCTCCCACTCCTCTCCCGGGTTCCCAGTTCCTGAATCCAACCATCTGGCCTCCACGCTGGTTCCACCCCCTGCTCTCCTGAAGCCACAGGTGATGACTGAGGCTCCGGGTCCTCCTCCACCTGCTCAGAGGCAGCATGGACTCACCCTCTCTCCTTGGTGCTCTGTCTCCCCTGGCCCCTCTGGCTGCTCCAAACCCTTTCTGGGTTCTTCCCACCCCAGTCCTGCCTGGGTGGGAGGAAGGTTCACTCCGCTATGTCCACCCCCTCCAGATCCTTTGGCACTACCAGAGAGAACTTGGCCCTGGAGGCTGTCCTGCCTGGGTCCAGCCACCCTCCTGTGACCTCCACACCTCCTATCTGTCAGTTTGAGTGGTGAAGGAGGGTGCCAAGGGCTTGGGGAAGAGAGAAGGGGGTAGTCATTGAACAGGGGCAGTTTTCATTTTGCAAGATGAAAAAGCTCTGGAGATGGATGGTAGTGATGGTCGCTCAACAATTTGTTTTTGGTTTCTTTTTAATGGTGGCTCAACAATTTGAATGTACTTAGTGCCACTGAATTGTGCACTTAAAAATGGTTAAAAAAGTAAATTTTATGTTACGTATATTTTAACACAATAAAAAAATGAAAAAAAAAAGCAACGGCTTAATGAACAAAAGCCTGCTTAGTGTTGGAAGTCCCCAAAACAGGGAGGGGCTGGGGGAGTGGACAGAGGCCAGTGCTTACCTGCCCAGCCTGCAGCTCGCAGTCTTGACTGACCATGCGCCCTTAGGGAGGCTTGGACATGCAGAACCAAATGCCCAGTCCTCCAGAAAGCCTGTGCACAAGCCAAGAAAGATCTATAGCATGCCCAGCTGAGAGGGCTTAAGCAACAAGGATGTCTACTCTTTACTTACAAGAAGTCTGGAGCCAGGTGGTCCCAGGGTTCTTTCAGCAGCTCACTGATGTCGGTATTAATAGTCTGGATCAGTGTCTCTGCTGATCTTCAGGGATTTACCTCTTGATCATAGATGGCTGCTGTAGCCATCACGTCTTCACACAACTGTACTCAAGCCCAGAAAAAAAAGGTGTGGGAGATTTCCCCTTTTATTATGGTAGAAAAATTTCCCAGTAACCTTCTAGCAAAATTCCTCTGATTTTTCATTGGAGAGAAGTGGGCCATGTAGCCAAGCTAGCTCTAAATGTCTGTGTGACTGGCCAGGGGGGATGACATTTCTCTTAGGGTCCGTTTCAGTCAGGGCACATCTCAGGATGAAGCACTTTGGAGTCTTGAGTGTAGCTGGGAGCTGTTAGGAAGACAGAAGGCAATGGCTCTACAGAGTAAGCAACAGCACTGCTACATTGTCTCCAATCCTTTCTGCTGCGAATAATTCTCAAAATGCTTCCAGCTTCTTATCTCCATGTCTCGTAACACTTCCTGCCTTGTTTTATCAGTTAGGATTGCAAACCCAGTTCATGGTGGCTTTGTTTACTCACATACAGTGAACCGGAGGAAGGTGAGTACTGGCATCATTGCAGCTGTTCACTGACGTTGGGCTCCATATCTGTGATCCTCATGGTTGCAAAGTCGCTGCTGCAACTCCAAGTTTTACATCTTCATACAAGGCAGGAAGATGAAGGGAAGTGTGCTGAAATCCGCATCAATCTCTTTTATCAGGGAAGCAAGAAATTTTCCCCCAAATTCTCTCGGCAGACTTCAATACAAGTCTCATTGGCCAAAAGCCTCTGACATGACCACTGCCCAAGGTCAGACCTTTTGATGAGACAGAGTTGGTATTTCTGGCCACTGTCCTGAAGACAGCCAGAGAAGGAATGGCTGGTGGGCCAGCCAGGGCATCCACACCTCTCCTTCTGTACCTTCCATCTCCTTTGGACTGACAGCTCTCTGAGAGCAGGGATTTGCCTTGTCTGTGTTCGTGAATTAGAGTCAATTACACAGGAGTGATGTGGTAAGTAAACAGGGTGGTATGTGCTGAGCACCAGTCCTAATGAGCCTGCAGAGTGGCTGTCACTGTCATGAATAATGAGCGTCTTAAGCCCTCACATGACCCATCATGTGTCTCAAACATGTTCAAGGCTCAATCTGTGTTTGTCTAATGGAGGCTGAGAGCACATGAGGTGGGTTTTCACTCCTTTCTCCCTGCTCTCCAAGGCCTCATAAGCACATCTAGGAGTGTAAGGAAACTGTACATTTCACCGGGAACCTTCACATCTGCAGGAGGACCTCATTTGTGAGGCAACAGCCCATCAGAAGCAAAGGAAGAGTACGGGTGCATTACCAGCTCTGCCACCCTCATGAACTGAAGGCTTGGGCAGGTTATTCTACTTCTCCGGGCTTCAGATTCCCTGATGCAGGTGAGAGCTAATGACTTGAGCCTCTTCCAGTTGTGGAGATTAAATGACAGATAATGTGACAACTGCCCGGCCCAGCCTGGTGCCCAATCAATGCTTCTTTTTAAGACTAGTTCATCTTCTGAAGAACCCATGGGCCAGGTAAGACCTGTACAATTGTCCCCTTTGTGAGAGGGGGTGGAGGTTAGGAAAGCCAGAGACTACATGCGCAGAGTACAGAGCTGGTAAGGATTAGAGATGACCCAGTTCAACATAGTGTGGAAGAAGGAATAGGAGAGTGGATAGCAGTCACTGGCCTATGATCACCCAGCTTGTAGACTGTGGGCTGGAGGCAGGCCTCCCACTCCTCACTCAGTCCCACCGGTTCCTGAGGTTGAGTGTGCATTTGAGCTGGACTGGATTCCAGTTATTTATATTTATCCTCTAAATTAGACAGGGTCAGCCAACCCTTTCAGTAAGGAAAGAAAGTAAATGTTTTAGACGTTGTAGGCCTAATGTGGCCTCTATTATATATTCTTGCTTTTTTTTGATTTGTTTGTTCTTTGTTTTTTACAACACCTTAAAATGTGTAAAAACATTTGTGGCTTGTAAGTTGTACAAAAAAAAGCTGAGGGCTGGATTTGGCTGGCAGGCATGGTTTGCCACCTCCACACAAACACGTCCTGGTGCCCCAGGTGTCTGTGGAGCTTCCCTTCCTTCTTCCATCCTCTGAGGAAAGCCTGACGGTGTCTATTGTGACTTGTCTCAAGTGGCTGTATTCCGCACCTGTTCTAGAAGCCTGGTGGGGGCGGGCGGCCTGGGAGAGGCAGGTGGCTGCAGACGCCATGGAGGCGCTGGGCGCAGTGCTGTCCTGTCCCGTGTGCGTGTGCGTGGAGCTGTTTACACCCGCGGTGCTGCTCCTCTCCTGCTCCCACAACTTCTGCAAACAGTGCCTGGAGCTGATCTTGATGTGCCAGAACTGCACCCACAGCAACGGACAGTTCTGCTGCCCAGTGTGTAGGAAAGTAAGAGAGGTTTGGGGCCCTTCTGCGCCTGAGATAGCAGATTTCTTTCTGGTCATCACTTCTTGGATCTATTCCATAACAGAACTAGGGATATTTGGCCTGCAAAATGAAGACTGGCTGGCCAGAACTCACATCTCTGGTGGGTTATCAGGGGGTGGGTGGGGAGCAGGCTTAGAAGACATGGTGGGACCCGGGGCAGGAGCTACAGGAAGACATGCATTGTGGTTTAATGTTAGAGAGAAGGTTCTAACAGAACCACCAAGAGATAAAATATGCCAGTTTTCACTTATTCAGTATGTGCTGGGGTAGGGGGACATTTATCAGCACCTGCCAGGGGCCTTGTCACTGTGCCAGGACCCCAGGGATGCACAGATGAGTGAGGAGCATCCTTGCAGGAGCCAGTGGCCCTGTGTACAGTGAGAGGTCCCACAGTGGAGACACAAAAGGCTGCAGAGGAGGTGACAGCTGGGGAGAGTCTACAGAGCAGGGCAGACAAAGAGAGGATAGCAGATGCCAAGGGCCAAGAAAGGGGCCTGCAGCCGAGATGCTTAGAGCTGCTTAGTGGATAAGAAGGCTTCAGTGTGGGATTGTGGGAGATATCAGGGCATGTAGGGCATCCGCCAGGAGGGCAGGTTAGGACATATTGAAGTAGGTCTTACAAGTCATGCAAAAGGCTTTACATTCTGTCCTGTAAGCAATGGGGGCCAGGATAAATGTTTAACCTGGAAAGGGTCATACAGCATTGGTGTTGAAAGTGCACCATTGTCTACATTACGTACTCTCACGGAAACTTTTTGTACAATGACTTGTGTAGAGTCTCTCTCCCCACCTGGGACGTAAGAACTGTGATTGGTGTTTCTCCAGGTCCTTTGGGTATTTGTGGAAGGAAGGAAGGAAGGAAGAAAGAAAGGAAGGAAAGAGGGAAGAAGGGAGGGAGGGAGGAAGGGAGGAAGCAAATATAAAACAAATAGATTTCAGAAAGAGGGAACTTATGTAGGAATCTCTGTCAGTAGGAACAGAGGGTGGGCCAATTGGAGAGACAGGTGCTGGCTCTCCAATGGTAACCAACTGAATATGGAGGCGGGGGTGCCAGTGAGGAGGCTGTGTGTGCGTGTGTGTGTGTGTGTGTGTGTGTGTGTGTGTGTGTGTAGGGTTGGGGGACAGCAGTTCAAAAGCAGCAGGTGCTTAGATTTATTTCTGCTTTTCATTTTCCAACCTGGAATTTTCACTTATTTGTGCATTTATTTTAAAATCATATCAAAATAACACACGGACAAGGTTAAGAGGGCAAACCCTAGAAAAGAGCTTATAATGAAAAGCCACACTCTCTGCCCACCCCAGTCCCACTCCCCAGAAGCAGCCTCTTCTAACTTTTTCTAGATAGTTCTTCCCATGGTTACCTTCATACCTCAAAATACTGTGCTAATTCAGCTTGTTTCTTTACCATCAGTTGTGGCCACTACTGGCGTTCATTTCCTCTGATGGCTGAGTATTCAGACCACAGCTCCTCCCCCACCCCCAGGGGGCTTCATCATTACCGTTAGTGTCTAGAGTGTGATTTTTAAGTAACACACTTAAACCTCTGTTTCTTGTCCCAACGACTAGAGACAGCAGAACCGTCTGACCACCCACTCTGTGGGTGAGGCTGCTCTCCAGCTTCCCCCCTTCCAGGTGCAGACACGAGACCCTCACACTCTGAGAGAATTGCAAAGAGCACAGGAAGTGTGCTGGCGGCTTTTGTTGAGCTTGGATTTTGCAGAAAAGACAACTGGGTCCAAGAAGGATTTAAGTTGCCTGGCTGGAAATCAGCAGACGGATCTAGCATATTGGTTGTTTGGCATCTATTCCCCTCTCTAGCGTATCAACACCTGAGGGTAGGGCCAGGTGTGTCTGTCCTGTTCACTATCACATTCCCAGCACGGTAGGTGCTTAATAAAAGTTTATTAAACAAATGGAATTTAAGGTTGTTGCCAGATGGGTGGACTGCTATGTTTACTCAGGGTGGCATATGGCCTTGTCTTTTTTCCTTGTGCTTTTAAATGTAGGTTTTATAATTATTCAGGTATATGAGACCAACAGATCAGGGGACAACTGCCATTGAAAAATAGTTTGTAACTCATAGATCCCAAGAGGGGCCATGCCGCATCACAGGTGGCCACATGTGGAAATCAGGGTGGGTCAGGAAACAGGGAGATGGGGGAAATGAGGACAAGAAAGACCTTTGTTGTGGTTTCTGCAGGAAGGAACGGGTGAAGTAGGGTGAGAAGACTTAGGATTGGCCAGTTTGAATAATTTCAGTGGCCTCTGGGACAGGTAGGGCTGCCCCTAGATGTCTAGTACCCAGCCCTGGATGATTAGGGCAGGGGGGTAGGGGAATAGCAAATATAAAGGAGGTGGTTGGGTGTGGACCCCAGATGTATTGGTTTGCATGTGAAAGGCATGATCCCAGGTGAATCCTTTACTGTCTCTAAGAATTGGCTAGCCAATGGGAGGGGCCATCCCAGGCCCCAGGTGCCTGGATGTAAATAAAATACAGTAAATAGAAAATAAACAGTAAATAAAATACATGTTTAATACACTTCGGTCTTCAATGCCTAATTTAGGCATCTTCTTGAGACCCCAGTCCTGCTCTCCTCCATCACCCCAGGGAGACTTAGTCCTTCCTTCTTTGTGCTCCCCTGCACATCCAACAACACAGTCCTCTGTGAGGGTCTGTCTTCTCACCGGGCTGGGCTTCTCCAGGAGACAGAGCAGGTACTAACCAAGACTCACAGGGTGAAAGAAGGCAGGTTCCTGTTTCATCTGATGGAGTTTGTGGCGACTGTCTCTGCAGATGGTGCCCACACTAGCCCAGGTGAGAGGGCTTTGGAGCGGGAAGAGTTATTCTGCAGGGAAGAGGAGTCTTCACAGTCATTTCCTTCTGAAAGACCGGTCAGCGCTCACTCAGGCCAGTGGCCTGTTCTCTCTTGCCGCTCGCTGCTGTTTATGTGCAGGAAGGGAGGTGTCTCATCCTTCCCCATGATGATGTCACAGTTGATGATGGGAATTTGCCACAAGCTCATGCCAGCTGTGCGTTTTAGGTCATTTGTCTGAGGGGAAGGGGAACAAATGGATTGCAGAGGAACATCCTGGCTGAAAACATACTGGAGAAGTTTAAGGAAGAACTTGAGATGCTTCAGACCAAGGAAAAAAATCAGCTTGCTCAGACATGTGAAAAGCATGGAGAAAGCGTGAATCTGGTATTCAATTACACTTTTAGTTTTATTTTATTCTTGCTTAGCTACCCAATCTGCCAGATTACTTGGCAACGTTATGGTTGAAATTGGATATTTGCTCACGAGTATAGTAGAGGATTACTTTCCAAATAAATGCACATACCAACGCTGACTTCATTCTTCATTCTTAGTGCTGGAGTCCAGGTTTGGGTGTGTGTGTGGTGTTCAGCCATGCAACCCACGGCAAGATTTAAGGGACCACAGATAGGCTCAAATAGTTACAACGAAGTTGCATTATATTCAGATTTATGAGAATTTAGCTACCTTTGATTACCCCAGAGAGAGAGGGTGGGGTAAGATGGGACCAATGATTCTGCCATTCCTCCTGTTGGTTACACATGCCTATTTGGAGAGCTGAGTATGGTTCCGATGTTTAATCTTCAGCATGAGTTTTTCACACAGTACGTCATATGAACTCTTTATTGTACTCTGTATTATGCTGTACACATTGTACATTTTTACACACGTCTACAGTGTGATTTATACAAAACCATGTGGACTATACTCTAATTCCGTATTCCCTAGCTAAGGGATTTTCACGGGTAATTTGACACATGTAATCTTCCCCTTTGGTACTGACTTTAGAATGATCCCCATGTCAGATATAACTCAGATATGAATCAGATATAAAACCACTTCAGCTTTCATTCTTCACTGTCGACAAAGCCCTTTCACAACCTTGAGCCCATTTGATTCTCCCAACAAACCTGGAGGGGCAGGATGAGGCAGAGCTTCCATGTTTCACAGACTGTGTAGCACCAACCACCAGGTTTAGGTTGCTTTGGTAATGGTCAGGGATGAACTAAATCGGTGATTTCCTTGGAGAAGGTCAAAAGTATCCCCGAGTCTTCATAAACTGGCTCTAGCTTGAAGCTCTGCAGCCAAATCTTAAAGCATAGATGTGCCTCCAAAAGAGGGCTTCGTAGCTCCGGGGGCCCCCAGCACTTCAGTGCAGAATATCAAGCGTCTGTCCTCACAGGGTAGGGTTTCTCTGCAAGTCTTCACCCTCAGCCAATCTACTGGGCTGCTCCGAGCTCCACCAGACTCTGCTCTGTTCCTTCTAGCCGCCCCTCCTCCTACAAGGACATAAGTGGCATGCTTGGGGCAGGCTAGCTCAAGCCACTAAGAGGACTCAAGAGAATAGGGTGTGATTTGGTATTCCTGTTGGACTCTGGCTTTAAAAATCTCTTCCACTTATCACAAAATCTCAATGGTTCTGTCTCATCCTCAGCAGTTACCTCCCCTTCCAAAATTCCAAGACAGAGTTTTCATTCCAAGGTGCCCTTTAGCCGAGTGAAGAGGCAGAGGGGCCAGCAGGGCAGTGAGGGTCCTCCTCAATCCCTTTCATCTAAAATAGGCCCAGTTTGGGGAATTCACTGGCGGTCCAGTGGTTAGGGCTCCACGCTTCTACTGCAGGGGCCACTGGTTCTATCCCTGGTCGTGGAACTAAGATCCCGCATGCTGGGCAGCATGTTACATGCATCATGGTATTTAATCCTCACAAGGCAGTGGCTTGGCCAGGTGGGAAAGACTTTGCTCCTGGAGTCAGAGAGCACTCATCTTTTTTGCGCGGTGTGCCACGTCGCTTACAGGATCTTAGTTCCCTGACCAGGGATCAAATCCGGGCTCCAGCAGTGAAAGTGCTAGACTGCCAGGGAATTCCCAGAAAGTCCTCGTCTTCTAATCCCAGTGCTCTCCCTTCCTAGTAGTGTGTCCTTGGGCAAGTCACCTAACAACTTTGAGCCTTCTCAGCTTTCTCGGGTATAAAATGTACACAATACTATCCAAGTCAAAAGATCATTGTGAGGAATCCGTGTAATACCAGATGTGGTATGTGCTTACTAAATTACAATTCAGGCATCTTAGTACCACCCTCATCTCTCTCCTCCAGGTGCCAGGGCCTCCTGTGTAACTGACTCTTGATACCTGCTTAAGAATAGATTCAGAATGTCACCAGCCTGAGGTATGGCAGGTCCTGAGTGTGTAGGGCTGGAACAAGAAGGGAAATAAGTATCATCGACTTTTCTTTTGTCAATCAGATGTGCCTAAGGGATGAAGAACCAATATGTGGAATATGCAAGCTCTTTGGGGACCACGAGTCTTACCCAGTAGCCAAGATTTCTGATGCCTATGCAGAGAGGAAAGTGAGCTTTGCTAAGGATATTCAGCTGGTACTGCAGAAATCTGAGAGCACAGCACAGGCAGTGCAGGTATGGCTCATATGGCTCGTGTCCTTTCTCCAAGTAAACAGCAGGGCAATGTTTGGTTTCAGTTCAAACAGTTGCTGTTCTCTTGAGGGCACTAGACGGACAAAGGGGTGTTTAAATATGAAGGGGAAATTCTCTAGAGACTGACTCTCCTTAAGTGTGTCCTGAAACGTGTGTCAAGTTTTGAAATGTGCACCTTGAGAAATGGTTGAATTCTGATTGCTTAAAGGGCCTCCAAGATGATAATTTAATGGCTATTTCACCCTCTTTTAAGATGACTAAGTAAGATGTATCCTAGCTTCTATGGCTTATTTTCCTTATTTCATGAACTTTTCCCCACAAAATATAGGTTTTAGGAATTAATCTCTGGATACATTTTTCAAGAGAACAAAATTTTAAGTCACACACACACACACACACACACACACACACACACACACCCAAGACTAGATAGTCTTTCAGAAACAAATTCAAGTTCTAGTGGTAAGATTTCAGCTCTTGTAGAGAAGGAGCATCTGCAGAATGGCCAGGGCAGAGGCCCTTAGGGACTGACCTCTGGGCCACACTAGCCACCTAACAGTTGGTATCACAGGTTGTGTTGTCTGGAAGCAGAAGATGAGACACAGTTTGGGGTAAAAGATATCCAAGATTGACATCTGTAAGAAGGAGGAAAGAATAGATGAAACAGAAGGGAAGGCAAACTATACCACAGGCTTGACAAGCAGCTCCTGATCCAGTGAGGAATCTGGAGCCAGATTTCCCCATCAGTGTACCCCACGTTGGGCTGAAATGGCCAGGCTATTATAGGTCCTCTTGCTCAGCCACCAAACGTGGGCTGCTGTGGGAAGGGCACAGCAACCCCGAAGGATCTGACAGCTGGCAGCTGGTCATACCTTGGCAAGCAGCAAGTCCTCTCTGGAAAGGGGGATCTGGGCATAATATCTGTGTCTACCACAACTGACTTTTGTAGATCTTCTTCTAAATACCAAATATTTGCTAAAATTTCATTTATTATTTCCTTATTTGTCCAAGGTAGAGTAACAAAGTCTGAATTTACCCTCCCTTCTGGAAAAATAAGACAAAAATATATGAAACAACAGTTTTCAAGACACTGGACCTCAGGCAATAAAAGATACTAATCTCTGAGAGACAAGATATAAACAAGGTTAGCTCTACAATTGCCCCAGCTTATTGCCTTGAGAGAGTTTCAAGTCTGAGGGGCAGAAAGAGGGAACCCAAGCAAAGCCTGGCAGATTTCTTGAGTTCGGGAGATGGAGCTGAGACTCTGGGGAGGTCAAGGCATTTCAAGTGCACATGACAGAGTCTACAGAAGACAGGACTGCACAGAGAGAGAGTCCAGAGATCTGGGTTAAGAGTCCCCTGTGAGTATTCAACAGACTTGAATAGATCAGCACTTGTCTGTGAGGACATTACCTCAGGCCAGGGAAGGAGCCATAGGAAAGGACTGAGGGAACAGTGCCTGGAGCTCAACCAGGATCAGAACAATGCCTGTTCCCACGAATGAGACTGGAAAATCTCATAAATCCTGAGACACTGGGATGAGAACTCAAGAAGTCTTAGTCCCAGACTGGGCACTGCTCCAGACTCACCAAACAAATAATGAAAGCAAGCACTAAAAGATCATTCTTTCCAAGTAACTTAACAGTACTTCGAAACAAATATTAAGATTCATAGGAATAAAAAAAATCCAACATCAAGCAAGGTAAAATTCACAATGTCTGGCATCCAAAGATTACCAGGCAGGCAAAGACTCAGGAAAATATGACCCATAATGAAAACAATAATAAATCAATCAAAATCAAACCAGAACTGAGACAGATGTTAGAATTAGCAGACAAATATATATTAAAATTAGCACAATTGTGTTCCATATTTCAAAAAGTTAGAGACATACAAGATATAAAAAAAGATTCAAATTGAATTTCTAGAGATGAAAACTACAATGTCATAAAAAATATACTGGAGGGATTAACAGCAGGTTAGACACTGAGAAGAAAAGCTTTGTGAACTTGAAGACATAACAATAGAAACTACTCAAGGGTTTCCCTGGTGGTGTAGTGGTTGAGAATCCACCTGCCAATGCAGGGGACACAGGTTCGAGCCCTGGTCAGGGAAGAACCCACATGCTGCAGAGCAACTAAGCCCGTGCACCACAACTACTGAGCCTGCGCTCTAGAGCCTATGAGGCACAACTACTGAGCCCACGCATCACAACTACCGAAGCCCGTGTGCCTAGAGCCTGCGCTCCGCAACAAGAGAAGCCACCACAGTGAGAAGCCTGTGCACCACAACGAAGAGTAGCCCCTGTTCGCCGCAACTAGAGAAAGCCCATGCGCAGCAACGAAGACCCAGTGCAGCCTAAAAGAAATAAATTTATTTTTAAAAAAAGGAAAAGAAACTACTCAAAATGAAACACAGAGAGGAATGAGAATTTTTAAAAAACAGAATCAGTTAGCTGTGGGGAATTCCCTGGCAGTCCAGTGGTTAGGACTCAGTGTTTTCATTGCCAAGGCCAGGTTCAATCCCTGGTCAGGGAACTAAGATCATGCAAGCCATGTGGCATGGCCAAAAAAAAGAAAAAAAAAATTAGTTAGCTATGGAACAACTTCAAGTGTCCCAATATATGGGTAATTGGAGTCCCTGAAGGAAATGACAGAGTGAGGAAGGGGCAGGAAAAGTATTTTAAAAAATAATGGCCAAAAATTATCCAAACTTGATGAATATTATAAACCCACATTCAAGAAATTTGACAAACACCAAGCACAATAAATATGACTAAAACTATACCAAAGCACATCAAATTGCTGAAACCAGCGATAAAGAGAATAATATTAAGCAGCCAGAGTGGGAAAAAAGGCATGTTACATACAGAACAAAAATAAAGATGTGTCTGATTTCTTGCTGGAAACAATACATGCAGGGAGACAGTGGAGAAAAATCTTTAAAATATGAATTTAGGGGCTTCCTTGGTGGCGCAGTGGTTGAGAATCTGCCTGCCAATGCAGGGGACACGGGTTTGAGCCCTGGTCTGGGAAGATCCCACATGCCGCAGAGCAACTGGGCCCGTGAGCCACAACTACTGAGCCTGCACGTCTGGAGCCTGTGCTCCGCAACAAGAGAGGCTGCGATAGTGAGAGGCCCGCGCACCGCAATGAAGAGTGGCCCCCGCTCGCCGCAACTAGGGAAAGCCCTCACACAGAAACGAAGACCCAACACAGCCAAAAATAAATAAATAAATTTATTTTTTTAAAATATGGATTTAAAAGCAGTCAACCTAGAATTCTGTATCTAGTGAAAATATCTTCAAAAATGAAGGCAAAATAAAAACTGTTTCAGACATACAAAGCTGAAAGAATTCATAACCAGCAGACTCGCACTATAAGAAATGTTAAAGGGAGTCCTTCAGGCAGAAGGAAAATCTGGATCTACACAAAACAATAAAGAGCACCGGAAATGGTAATGAAAAACGTAACTATGTAAGGTTGTTTTCATATTATTTAAATCTTTCAAAAGATAACTCACTGTTTTTAAAATAATAATATATTGTGAGGTTTACAACATATAAAAGTAAAATACATGACAATAATACCATGAAGCCTATGAGAGGCAAAATGGAAGTACACTATTATAAGGGCATTTTTTTTTTTGTCTGCGTTGGGTCTGTTGCTGTGTGCGGGCTTTCTCTAGTTGCAGCGAGCGGGGGCCACTCTTCATTGTGGTGCGCAGGCTTCTCATTGCGGTGCTTCTCGTGTTGCAGAGCACGGGCTCTAGGTGCGCAGACTTCAGTAGTTGTGGCTTGTGGGCTCTAGAGCACAGGCTCAGTAGTTGTGGCGCACGGGATTAGTTGATCTGCAGCATGTGGGATCTATCTGGAGCAGGGCTCGAACCCGTGTCCCCTGCACTGGCAGGCGGATTCTTAACCACTGTGCCACCAGGGAAGCCCCTATTATAAGGGTTTTATACTATATGTGAAGTGGCATAACATTACTTGAAGTTAGACTGTGATAAGTTAAACATGTGTGCTATAAAGCCCTCAAACAACCACTAAAATAAGAGCTATAGTTACTAAGCTAGCAACAGAGATAAAATGTGATTATAAAAGATACGCAATCTTAAAGAAGGTAGAAAAAGAGGAGGAAGGGAACAAAAAGCAGATTGGGCAAATATAAATAAATAGCAAGATGATAAAACTCAAATCTAGCCATAGCAATAATCACATTAAATGAAAATGGTCTAAACACTCCAATTAAGAAGGCTTTTGTCAGAATGAAACAAAATCAAGACCCAACTCTATGCTGCCTATGATAAATGCACTTTAAGTATAAAGACACAAATAGGTTAAAAGTAAAAGAATGGAAAGAGACATGTCATGCTAACATAAATCCAAAGAAGCTAGAGTGGCTCTGTTAACATCAGGCAAAGGAGATTTCACTCCAACAGTATTACCAAGGGGAAAGAAGTTCATTTCATTTTGATTAAAGGATCAGTTAATCAAGAGAATAATAACAGTCTGAAATGTTTATGCATTTAATAAGGAGGCTTCAAAACATATAAAGCAAAAACTGATAGAACTACCAGGAGAAATAGACAAATCTGTAATTTTCAATACCATTCTCTCAATAATTGATAGAACAAGTAGGCAGGAATTCAGCAATAAATAGTAATCTTGAACATTATTAATCAGACCTGACTGACATTTATGGAACATTCTACCCAGCGACAGCAGAACACATTCTCAAGTGCACACAGCTCACCAAGCTAGACCATAAAACAAGTCTCAATAAATTTAAAAGGATTCAGGGACTTCCCTGGCTGTCCAGTGGTTAGGACTCCGTGCTTCCATTGCAGGCGGCATGGGTACAAGCCCTGATTAAGGAACTAAGATCCCTCAAGCCATGCAGCGTGGCCAGAAAAATAAATAAGTTAAAAAAAAAAAAGGATTCAAATCATACAAAGTATGGGTTCTGACCACAGTGGAATTAAATTAGAAATCAATAACACAAAGATTTTTGGAAACTCTCCAATTATTTGGAAACTAAAAAGCATATTCTAAATATCTCATAGATCAAAGAAGAAACAAAAAGGAAAATTAGAAGGTATTTTGCACTGGATGAAAATGAAAACAAAACATATCAGAATTATGGGGTGCCACTAAAACAGCGCTCAGTGGGAAATTTTAATTAGAAAAGAATAAAGATTTGAAATTACTGACCTCACCTTCCACCTTAAAAAAGTGCAAAAAATAAGAGCAAAGTAACCCAAGTAAGCAGAATAAAGGAAATAATAAAGACAAAAGCAGAAAATAGTGTGATAGAAAACAAAAAACAATACAGAAAAATCAATAAAACTAAAAACTAGTTCTTTGAGAAGATCATCTGAATTAAACTTCTCAGCAGGCTTCTCAAGGAAAGAGAGAGAGAGGGAGAGAGGGAAAAAGGGAGAAAGGGGAGTGGGGAGAGGAGAGAGAGAGAACACAATTTACCAAAACCAGGAATGAGAGAGGTAACATCACTACAAATGCTATAGATATTTAAAAGATACTATAATAAAGAGTCAGACTCCATGTTTGATGTTTGACTGCTCACAGCTTTTAAGTCTCCATTTTCCCTCCTTGCCTTCTGTTCCACATCCAGAAAAGCTGAAAAGCAAGCGTAGGTGCTCCCTTCTTTGGCACCTGTGGGAGTTTAAACCACGTAAGCCCAGCCTGGCTGTGGGAACCTTCAACACCTCATAACCACCATAAAAACTCCAAACCAATCTAATCTGCGTTCCTTGCTCTCTCAAGCTATTTTCAGACCTGGTTGGAAGCTGCCCTGCTCTCCTCCAGAAAGCCTCATTAGGTGAGTAATAGCCCCTTTTCATCACCTCTTGGTTTGTGTGATGTCATCATCACTCTTTCTGTTTCTGAGGAGTGGCTCCAACAGATAATAAGGGACTATTGTGAAAAAGTGTATGCCATTAAATTTGACAACTTAGATTAGATTGTGAAAGACACAAAGTATCAAAGTTCTTCCAGAAGAAATAAGTTACAAGAATAGCCATTTTCTATTAAAGAAGTTAAATTTCTAGTTAAAAACTTTCCTACAGTAAAAACTCTAAGCCTGAATAGGTTCATTGATGAATTTTACCAAACATTTAAGGAATCAATACCAAATATACACAAACTTCCAGAAAATTGAAGAAATGGGAATTTGTCCCAACTCATTCTATAGGACCAGGATTACCCTGAAACCAAAACCAGGCAAAGAAAATTACAATATCCCTTATATGCATTGATACAAGGATCTTTTTAAAATTTTGCAAATCAAATCCAAAAATATATGAAAAGACTAATACATCATAACAAAAAGGGGCTTATTCCAAGAATACACAGTTGGTTTAACATTCAAGAAACAATCAATATAATTTACTATAATAACAGAAGAAAAATGAAAAATCATATGATCTCAATAGACAGAGAAAAAAATTTAACATCAATTTTAGAAAACTCACCAATCTAGCATTCTCTGGTTCTCAGACACTCACTGGGTGTCCAAAAACTTAATTCAATTCTGACACTATCTCTAGTTAGTGCAGACCCTGCAGGTTAAGGGCTGTCCCACTTCAGACACCAGTCACAGCTCTGAAGTTGCCACATGTACTTCTGACTCACTGGTTATACACCGGGGGTCTCCTAAAACCCCCTCCTCAGGTTTGATAATTCACTAGAATGAACCAAAGACCTCAGGAAAACACTTTACTATGTCCACCTCTTTATTATAAGGATACAACTCAGGAATAGCCAAATGGAAAAGATGCACAGGACAAGGTAAGGGCTGGGGGGTGGTTAGAGGGGTAGCTTCCATGATATCTCTGGGTGCCCCATCTTCCCAGAATATCAATGTGTTTACCAACCTGGAAGTTCCCCGAACCTTTTTTAAAGGTTTTTTGTTTGGTTAGTTGGTTGTTGTTTTTTTTAAATTGAGGTTCCATTATTTAGGGCATGATTGATCAAATCATTGGCCATTGGCGATTGAACTCAATCTCTAGTCACTCTCCTCTCCCCAGAGGTTGAGGATGGGGCTGAAATTTCCAAACCTCTAATCAAGGTTTAGTCTTTCTGGCAACTAGGCCCCATCCTGAAACTATCTAGGGACCCACCAAGAGTCACCTAACTAGCATAATCTCAGATATGTTTGAAAGGGGTTTATTGTGAATTATAAGAGCTGCTCCTATCACTCAGGAAATTCCAAGAGTTTTAGGAGCTCTGTACCAGGAACCAGGGACAAAGACCATATATTTCCCATTATACCACAGAATAGAACATAATAAAAGGCATCTATGAAAACCTACAACCAACATCATGCTTAATCCTGAAACACTGAATGTTTTCCCTCCAAGATCAGGAACACCGAGCAATGTCTTTCTCATCACTGCTATTTAACAGAGCAGATTATGGAGGTTCTAACCAGTGCAATTAGGCAAGAGAAACTAATATAAAAGCATCCAGATAGGAAAGGAAGAACAAAACTGTGTTTATTCATAGATGACATCACTGTCTCTATAAAAATTCTGATGAGCTTTACAAGCTACCAGAACTAATAAATGAGTTTAGCAATGTTGCAAGATATGAGATCAATATACAAAAATCAATTGTTTTTCCTAAATATTAGCAACAAACCACTGATAATTTTTAAAATTTAAATATCACTTACAATTGCAACAGAGATTTAAAATGCTTTGTGGATATCTAAGTCTTACCAGAGATGTGTGATATCTGTACCTGGACAACTATTAAATATTGCTGAGAGAAATTAAGAGGATCTAAATAAATGGAGAAATATATACTATTCATGCATGGGAAGGCTCATCGTGGTTGAGATGTCAGTTCTCCCCAAGTATTTCTATAGATTTATTGCAATCACAATTAACATCTCAGCAGGTGTTTTTTTTGTTTTTTAATTGACTAGGTGATCCTAAAGCTCATGTGGAAAGGGAAGGGTTAGGGTTAGGGTTTGAAAACAAAGTTAACACTACCTGAATTCAAGAATTGTTCTAAATCTTTGTTAATCAAAGGAGCATGGCAGTGGCCTAAAGATAGACAAATAAAACAGTGGAACAGAAATAAACCCATACACATAGATACCTGACTTTTGACAAAGCTGCAAAGGCAATGCAGTGGAGAAAGAATAACCTCTTCAACAAATGGTGCTGGAACAATTGAAAATCCATATGCGGCAACAACAACAACAAAAGGCAGAAAGGAAGGAAGGAAAAGAAAAAGAAAGAAAACTGCATCCATTCCTCACAACATGTGCAAAAATTAACCCTACATAGATAGTAGACCTATATATAACACCTAAAACTATACAATCTGTAGAAGAAAACATAGGAGAAAAAGAATCTTTGTAAATACATATCTGATAAAAGATAAAGAATAAAGAATTCTCAAAACTCAACAATAAGAAAACAACTCAATAAAAATAGGCAAAGTATTTGCACAAACTCTTCACAGATGAGCTATACAGATGGCAAACAGCACATGAAAAGATTCTCAGCACCACTAGTCATTAGGGAAATGCAAATGAAAACCACAATGAGATACCACTACACACCTATTAGAAATGTTAGACCATATCAAGTGTTGGTGAGGATGTGGAGGAACTGGAACTCTCATACACTGCTGCTGAGAAGGTAAATGGTACAAACAGTTTGGAGAACAGTTTAGTAATTTTTCAAAAAGTTAAATAAATGATCCATTCACTCCACCTAGGTTTCAAATCCCAAGAGAAAAGAAAATATATATGCATACAAAAACTTGTACACAAATGTTCATAGCAGCTACAGCTGTAATAGACAACAACGGGAAACAACCCAAATGTCCAGATGAAAGGATGAACACATTGATACATACAATAATCCATGAATGAATCTGAAAATTGCTGTGTTAAAGAAGCCAAACCCTCTCCCCAAAAAGAGTATGATTCCATTTATATAAGATTCTAGAAAAATGCAAACTAATATACATTTACAGAAAGAACGTCAGTGATTGCGTGGGTAGGGGAGGTCAAGGATGGTCGTGAGGGAGGAAATTACAAAGGGACACAAGGAAACTTTTGGGGGTGATGGATAAGTTCACTATCTTGAAAGTTATCAAATTGTATACTTTTCCCATGTCAATAATGTTCAACAAAGCTGTTTTAAGAACTTAAAGGATGTTTTGAAAAATTGGGTTTATTGAAAGCTAGTAAGCATATGGCAGTATCAGTAAAGAAAGCATACACTTTTCTCATTCTTTCATTCTTTCGGGTGCCATTGGGTGCTAGACACCAGGTGTCAAACGGTGAGCAGGACAGAGGCTCTGTGCAATGAATTTATGCCCCTGCTGCTCACAGATGCTTTGGTTTGACCAGTAGATTTTTCAGTCTTTAGTATCTAGATTCTGTCAAAGGAAAAGGATTGAGTTACACTGAAGTTCAATGGTGGTGAAGAAAGAACACAAATAGTTTTGTGAGATACCCCCATGGTAGATGCTGAGTGGGAAGGCTCTGCTACAGGACACCCTCCTGATCTCACTCCTATGTTCACTTGGGAAAGCCACCTCACCATGGATTGGAGAATCCAAGTGTATTTTAAATGATATTCAGAGTTAAGCAAACTTGTTCTTTTGTGAACTTTGTGGGACTTGCTGTCCCTTTACAAAAAATAATTTTACTGCATCACCTATTCCTTTTTATCAAGACAAAAATTCAAATGACTCATTCAACCTAATGAATAAGGTATTGAAATCTGTTATTGATTTACTTGTTTAGTATTTGTGGCTCTGTTCTCTAAATAAAGCCTAAAATACTTATCAGAAAATATATAATTTTCCATTTATCTATCAGAAAATAGATCATTTTACAAGTGTAAAACAATCCACAGTTTGTAGCATTTTAATATTCCCTGTATGTTACGGAAGTATAAAGTTTCTTGGAAGCTAAAGAACAACCAACCTAATGTTCAAAACTCAAAGGAAATACAAAGAAATATTTAAAATTTTAAAAGACCCAAGTGGGTGAAGGATACAAATGAGATCATTGGCCTGCTCTTTATTCATTTCTTTCTCTCTTGCCTGAGCCAACATCTCAGAAAACATTTGTTTCCATGGCCAGTAACACTTTCTTGATTGGAGTAAATTGAAATGGCCACTTGACCTCTGGGACCCCAGCCTTTCCTGGCTGTCCCCAGTTCTGCCACTAACTCCTGCTCAATGTTTTTCCACCTCTCTCAGAGATTCTTCTCCAGCCCAGACATCTGTCCTGAGCTCCAGGCCCACACTTACAATCCATTCCACCTCCCCAATTCGCCTACCTCTCCCATCTCTCCTGCCCACTATCATCACCATTGGCCTGGACTCTCTAATGGTTCTCACATGGGCTCCTCGTGCCCACTGTGTCCCCACTAGTAGCCAGAATCATCCTTCAACATTTTAGATCAGGCGTTCTTTTGTTCAAAATCCCCAGCTGGTGAGGGGTGCATTATACTGTGAATAAATCCATTGCCTGGCCCCACCTGCCTCTCCGCCCTGCTTGATCCCACTCTGAGCCAGGCTCCTGACTGCTCCTCAGACATCCTTGTTTCCATCTCAAGCTTTGTCCTCATGGCCTTCTGCCTGGAAAAATCTTTCCCTCAGATATGGCCATTGCTTGACCATCATCCAGAGTTCGGATATCTCCAAGATGTCTTCCCAACCACCCAAAATCGAGAGACACCTCCTCCCTCAGCCCTCTGCCCTACCCCTGATCCTGCTCTATCTTCCTTATCTTTCCTCAGAGCACTTGTCAGTACCATGAGATTCCGTTGTATATTTATTATGTCTGTTTTTGTTGCCCTTGAGACTAGTCTAATGGGTCAAACAACACACCTAAACACATACTAGGCAGGCAACTCACGATGATGAAGGATGGCAGGCAAATCTATTTACCAGCTAAACTGGCAATTTAAAAACATGGTTTTGGGAACGGTGATTCATGATGAATCTTCAGCTGGTGGAGAGTCACATTATTTCGAAGTTCGCTCATAATGTTAGAATGTTTTTGTATTGTGCTATTGTGAACTATGGTGATGTATATGAGACCTGTAGAAGCATATAGAATGGAAGAACCTCTCCATTCTATGGAAGATCAATTTGTTAAGTACCTACTGCATTCTGGTTTGGTGCTAGGCACTATATATCCATCATCTCATTTAGTTCTCTTCAGCACCCATGATCCCCTTTTCACAAGACATGGGATCTAAGGTACAGAACTATTCAGCTGTAAGAGCCAAAATTACACCTAGGGTTGGCCTGACCTCACCATCCGAGTGCTTTCCCCTACACTTTGTGTCTCCCCTGAGGGAAGACCTGATCACAAAGGTGATGCAGAGCTGAGGTTGACAGGATGAGCTGGAGGACAGGCCTGCCGGACAGGAAAAGGGCACTGTAGGTCATGGAGAGTCCAGAGTGAGACATCTTGACTTTTTCTAACAATATCACAATGGGTGGGTTTGTGATTTCATTCCCCTAAAAGTTATTCAGGTAACTCCTTCCATTTGGGTATTCTTTTAGTAAGGGTCTACATTTGATTGTAATAGAAACTCATAAGCAATGGCTCTTTAAAAAATGAGGGGTTCTGTTTTATTTTTACTTAATGAAATGCCCACAGGTAGGGAGTCGAGGCCACCAGCTTGGTGACCCCATGATGCTCCGCCCTCTTCTCTCAGCTTTGCAGTGTGTGCTGTTGTCAGCGCAAGATCATGAGGAGCCTGCTCCATGTGAGCATTGACCCCGGGTCCCATCAGGAGAAAGGGGAAGGGTCAAGCCTTGTCTCAGAGGCATCTGCCCACTTTCAGGCAGCTTTCCCAGAAGCTGCACCCAACAACTCAGACTTCTGCTTCTGTTGCACACCTGGTCACCCCTAACTACAAGGGAAGCAGGAAATGAGTAAGTATTTTTAGCTGCCCACACATGCTGGCTGGAAGAATCAGCGTTCTTTGGTAGGAAAGAGTTGAAAAGTTGGTACTGGGCAGGCAGCCAGAAGTGTCCACCACCCCTAAGGAGTTCCTGGTTCAGGGAGGAGAGGAGGCAACGCCATGAACCAGGTGCCCAGGCCTGGACTCTGGGAGCCTTTCCTAAGAAATGTTCACGCTGCCCCCACAGGACACGAAGAAGTTCATCCAGGAACTCTCCACCAGTGCCGCGGACACACTGGCCATGATCGCCACCATTGGAGACAGCCTGCTCAGGGGCATCAAATGCCGGATTGCCACCTTGAAAAGGCAGCTGGAGAGCGAGCACTCCTCCAAGTTGGAGAAGTTACAGCTGGTTGCCCGGGAACTTGAAGCCCCCCAACAGCTTTACCAGCAGATGAAGATGCTCCTGCAGCATCACGCTAATGCAGTACAATTTCTCCACGAGCATAAAAGGCTCAAGAGGGAGATGGTGAGACTCATGGAGGGCAGCATGTCCCCCCAGATCCCCATCAAGGACACTATTTCCATCAGGCGCTATTTTCAAGAACTCATTAGAGGAATAGACATCACTGCCTTTGTCCCCCCTGAGACTGACCAAGTGCTGGCCAGCGCAGCTGGGCTCCGAGAGGCCTGGCAGGCAGGCTGTGCCACGCAGGGCCGTCTGTCCCCACAAGTGCTTGAGGATATTTTGTGCAAGGCAGCGTCGGGCTCAGTGCCAAAACCAAATGACGAGGCAAAGCTTCCTGGGAACCCATCTCATTCTTCCTCTCCTTCTTCCACTAGCATGTCCTTGGCACAGGGAAGTGAGGTTGGGTCTAGGGAATCAACCGTATACGTAGTATTTTGGTCTCAAAATGTCAGCAACTTTTATCATTTTGGCTGTAACGCGAAGGTTGCTAGATTTTGCTTCTTAAAAAAAAACAAGATTCTACATGGTGGTTTCTCTTCATTTGGGGTCTTCTGTTGCTAATTGATCAGCCAAAGCTTTTTCTTTTCTTTATTTTTTTAAATGGAAACCTGCTTTAAAAGCTAGTTGCTTGAAGCTCATGTAGGAGGCTTTGAATCCTGGGGGCCGCTGGCTTGGCTGTCAGGGTGGGTGGTGCAGGAGGTGAGCTCTTGGCACAACTGAACAGACAGCTTTGTGCTCTGATGACTTACGGTGCACTTTTAGCTCAGTTGAGCCTTAGATAGTAGAAAGCGCAATAGCAATGATTCCCCGGAAGTGAAACCTATGGCTAGCTCCGGACTGTGGCTTTTGTTCCTTTCCCATCACAATAACTACAATTTGTTGAGTGCTTAGGATACAAACAATACTAGGCATTGTTATGTTAATGAGCTAATTCCATTCTCAGAATAACTGAAAGAGATGAGAGTTATCACCTCCACTTTACAGGAGGAACCTCAGGGTCAGAGAATTTAAGTAAAGAGCCCAAGATGACACAGTCATTGAGAGGGTGGATCGTAATGCAAAATCAAACTCCTCCTGGTGGAGGCCTAGCTTCTTCCAACCTACCCCAGAGTCTCTGAAGGCGGTACTGATCTAGATATATCTCCTTAAAGAACACTGCTACCATTCTTCAGGAAGGAGCTCACTCAATTCTAGCCGACCAGTTTTTGGTAAACATCTACCATAAAATTCACTGTTTATGGAATCCTTAGTAGCACCTGTTATGCACAAACATTGCGTTTAATGCTTCACATAAATGACATTGTTGGAACCCACTCCACCTTAGGAAGTAAGCTGTAGAGTCCCCGTTATACAGATGAAGAAACTGAGAAGGGTATCAGTGATTTGTCCAAAATCGCAGCGGCCAGAAATCTATCATTCTCAAGCCCATTCTCCTTCCTTCTACCTCACTGTTAGTCGTGACTGTGAACTGGGGAAAGGGTGGAGTAGCCTCGGGGATGATAGGACCTAGACTCAGTTGCTGTCAGGATCCTGCTGCCCCCCGCCCCCCCCCCACCTTTGTCTCTGCTTCTCAATGCTTGCTTTGCTTCTTTCCTGTAGAATGACCCCCTTCTCCCCTGTCATCACAGCTTGGGGGCTGGACTAAGGGGTTCTCTTCTCCCAGTGCCTGTTTAAGACATCCTCAAGGAAAGGACTCTGCTTGGCCTAGACCAAAATCCCATGGTCCAAGTGGGGCAGGAACAGTACCCCAGAGCAGAGGCAGTGAGGACACAAACACAGATGACCACGGGAGCCAGGCTTGTAATAAAATTGAAGAAGGCGAGAGGTGGGGGGAAGGTGGGGGCTGTGACAAATAGCAGAGCCCATGCTGGGCATAAAGAAAACATTGTCCTTTTGGAATGTAAGCTGAGTGCTCCAGATTTTTTAAGAAAAGCAAGAAATCCAGACTTTTTAACGTTAAATATCTTGATTCTTTTGAATGCTCTCAGTTAATTAAAAATAGATTTAAAACATTGCATGGGCATCACAAAGCACTTCTGTGAACCAGATGTGACCCCCAGGCCATCACCAGTTTGCAAGCTCTGGCAGAGGTGGACAGTGTAATAACAGCCCACTTCACCCCAGGGGTGCTGGGGTGTTTGCCAAACCTGGGGCCTCCCTCCTTCTGCTGTGACTCCTTAGGCAGCAGCACTTCCTGGCACTTACACAGGAAAGCAGGAGGCCCCTGGACTCACGGGCAGTCAGAGTGGGTGAGATCTGGGGAGGCACTGGCCAGACATCAACCTCCAAGATCAATGCGCTCCTCGTGCTCCGAGCTAAAACCTGGGCGCACTGAGGCAGGGCCCCAGGATTAAGGGGAAGATTAAAGATAAGGGTGTCTGCTGTGTAAAGCAGGGAGACCAAAAGGCAAATTGATTATCTGGACCCAGCATGCTGAGTGAGGGGCCAGTGGGAGCAGCTGCACCAAGAGCCCCAGTCTCACCTGGGGAGGGAGTGATGGAGGGCGGGGTCAGAGGGAGTTGCAGGAGTGTGTTTGCTTTGCTTGGGTAGTTTTTGTTGCAGGTAAACAAAGGTGATGGGAGGGTTCTGTCCTGGGGCCTCAGGGACACTGGGCCTCTGGTCCTTTGGGGCTTGGCTACTTCGGGAAACCCAGCCAAGGAAGTCTGTGGGTCTTCTCAGGTCTCTGAACCTCCTCCTCTTCCTGGCCCAGCCGGCTATGCTCCCTCTGCTTTTCACGCTGTCTGCTGGTCGAGGCCCTCACTACCTGGACTCCTGCTGCAGGAGTTCTTATCCTCTGAGTTCAGCCTCCACTGTGAACTGCCCTATTGTCTTTGCTTTTAATTCTACACTTCAAGAGATATTAGAGCACCTACTTTGCGCACAGGGCCCTGTTCCAGAGATGGGGACACAGCTGTGACTATTCAGACAGGTTCTTGCTCTCTTGGAGGGAGAACAAGAACACAAGCAAGGTGGGTTCAGAGAGTGCTAAAATGCTGAAGGTGTTATAAAAATAGAGTGGTGAAGTAGTGATGGTGGGGAGTTAGACTGGGTGGTCTGTCTGAGCAGGCCAGGTTTAAGTGCTATCTGAATGACCAGAACTAGCCAAGCAAAGATGGGGATGAGCATTCCAGGTGGCCTGAACAGCGGTGGGCCCTGAACTCCCACAAGCATGGGGAGTGGAAAGGGAGGTTGAAGCCAGGCTGGGGGTGGGGCGAAGTATGGGGACAAGCTCGAACTTGAACCTAAGGATTACTGTGGGCTGGTCTGCATTGCCAGCAAGGTCGTCCTCTTGGTCCCGAGTGAGGATTCAAATGCAGCTCTTGCCACCTTTTCAAATAATGATCGTAACGACAACCGGGTTCTGTTTATTACTCAGCAGTTCCAAACCACACCCTACTATGATTTAAATGAACACGTCGTCTCTGTCCAAGGGTGTACCTCTGGGGCCCAGGAACTGGGAATTTCACCCATGTTTGCCCTATTCCGAAAGCGGTATGTTCCTTCCACAATATGTGCCCTCCATCTCCTAAGAATCCACATGCAGAATGAGAGCACACTGCATGAGCATGCCCACTTGGTCAAGCTAGCTTCCTATGGAAGTTTCCCCAAATTTTAGGGGCTTAAATAAGCCACATCTCTTTCAAGTTCAGGCTTCAGTGGAGAGCACCCTATGTTGCCAGCAGGGGACCAGGATTCTCTCCATGTGGTTTTCCACTACACTCCATTCCACCCAGGCAGCTGGAAATCATAAAGGGGGAGAGAAAGAGCAAGCCCCTCCCTTGGAGGGCAGAACCCAGAAACCTCGCACATGCTCCTGCTCACATCTCAACAGCCAGCACTTAGTCACATGGTTACATCCTAGGGCACTCTACTTCTGCTGTCACCTAGAAATCTGGTTTCTGTTTACTACAGAAAAAGGAGACAATGGATACTAGGGAACAGCTAACCTCTCTGGATAACTTTTACACTTATTTCTTTTCCTGATTATGAAAGCAATACACAGTAAGAAGTGTGTAAAGACAATAAAGGTCATGAGTAATTCCAGAGCTAACCATTGTTTAAGATTTATGGGGTTATGTCATACACGTTATTTTGTAACTTTATTTCTCTCTTAACAGTATAACCCTGATAATCTTCCTATATTGATAAATTTAGGTCTATATCACCATCATAGTTTTTCATGGCATGTTTAAGTGATGACCTAGGAGATTGCTGTGATTTTTATTTATTTGATTGCTAATGAGGGTGAACACCTTTTCGCATCTATTGGCCATTTTTATTTCTTTTGTGAACTGACAGTTTATATCTTTCGTTTATATTTTAATGGGCCATTCACTTTTTTTCTTTTTAAAGGGGCCATTCACTTTTTAACTATTGATTTGAAAAAAAAAATCCACTTTATATATTAAGGATAACATATTAGCAAACACTTATATAAGTGCTTTTATTACCAAGCACTGTTCTAAGAACTTGCAATATTTACTCATTTAATCCTTACAACAATCCTATAAGGTACATGCTGTTATCATCCCCATTTTACAGATGAGAACCTGAGGCACAGACAGAATAAGTGATTTGTGGGATGTGTAGCTGTGTAGCTGGGAAGAGGTTGAACTGGGGTTCAAACTGAGCAGCCTGGTTTCAGGTCCTTGCTCTTGACGACTAGACATTCCTGCTAATGTTTTGTTTGTTGTGTATTTTACAAAGTTGTTTTTCCAATTTGTCATTTAACTTTGAAGTTTTTTTTTTAAATTGGGTTTTCACTTATTCAGTCAAATCTATTAATCTTTTCCTTTATAGACTTCAGGGTCGTTTGGTTGGCCTTCAAGGGTAGAATATGAAGCACACATTGGAAAGTAGAGGGTAATATATTTCATACATACTTTTTCAAACTTACTAAGAACTTTCAGGTGAATATGTGAAGAAAATGTCAGAAAAGTTCATAGTGCTATGGGGGCTCTGTTGTGTAGTAGAAGCCCAGAGCACCTCTCAACTCAAATACTGAACAACATTCTAACTGGTCTCCTTGCTGCACTTTCCTCTCACCTCGGCCTACATCACTGTACTGGTTCCATTTAACAGAATTTTTTACATTCCCAGACTACCACCCTTCTACTGTGCGAGGTACTGTGGACAGAGATGGTTGAGGATCCCACTCCTCCACAGCACAACTCCAGCCAGCCCAGTGGGCCTGCGCTCTCCTTTCTAACTACATCTTCCTTCCAGAAGTCCTAAATCATGCTAATCTTTCAGGCCCAAGCTTAACTTTTCCTTCCTCTAGTTTCTTGTTCACTTCAGCCCACAAAATAAACTCTCCAATTAACTCCTTTGGCATTGATTGCATGTACTAATACGAGTGTAGTATAGTGCCACCTGAGATCATAAATGTAAACGCACCAGGTAAACTGTACGTGCTGTTAAAAACAGTTCTGTTATCCATGAGAAAGCATTTTTTGTTTTGTCTTTTTGTTTCTGTTTGCTTTTAAAATCTTGTGCACAAAGTAACAGCGAGTTAGGAAAATCAGTGAGGCCCAGGTGGTGGGGCTCCCATACATAAGGAGACCTGAAAGGGTACCCAACCAGTGCTTTCCCGGGTCCTAGTTTGGGAAAGTCATAATAAGCATGAAGGAACGATGTTTTAGGTTAATATTAAAGTAGGAAAATTACGGATTGCTTTGAAAAGACAAGTATCTTCAAAACCTGGCGCAGCCGGCTGACACTACTCCCTCACATACAGCTGGGTAAATTGAGGCAAAGCGGGCGGGACTAAGACCTCAGGGCACGGCTGGGGGACCCGTGCTTCATGGGGCAAAAAGTACACACTCCCAAAACCAGAGCACAGGGCACAGCAGCCAGGCGCGATTTCGGAGGCCACGTGACGGCGCCGGTCCATCACAAGCAGAGGGCAGGACTCCTCACCGCCACTCTCCCAGTCGTCCAATAAGAGACAGGGAGCAGACAAGGTGGGCGGGCACCACCCGCCCCTCCTCCGAAGGCCGCCCAGCGCGGGGCGGGCCCAGCTGCCGCCCTCCAGTGGGGTCCCGGCCAGCACTGCTCGGCCGAGGCAAAAGGGAGATGCAAACGTCAGTCAAATGGCCCCGCCAATGAGTTCACGCGCTGCTCTCGAGCCCGCCCCTGCGTCCGCCTCCCGACGCCCGCGCTGCCTTCCCTCAAGCCGCCGCGGCCCGCCAGCCCGCGCCTCCATCCGGGTCCTCGTGTGCGGGTCTCGGGTGGCGGTGGGTGCGAGGGCCGGGCCATCTCCGCGGAGGCGGCGGCGGCGGCGGGCGGCGGCCTCCTCCGCGGTCCTGAGGTGGGTACAGAGACGGGACGGCGAGCGCGGGCCCGCCGCCATTTTCCTTCTCTCGGACCCCCTGAGGCGGTGGGAGAAGGGGAGCGCTGCCGGCAGGTTGGTGGAAGCCTGGGGGCCGGAGTGAGCCGGGCGGGCGGGTTCCGAGCAGAGGTCGCGAGAGGCGGCAGCTCGGGCGGGGGATGGGCGCCGCGTGGCGCGGCCGGCCCCAACCCCCTCCGCTTCCCGCCCAGCGCCTCACGGACTGGGGGGAGGGGTCATTCTTCACATTCTTCACCCCGCCCTTCCCCCCACTTCAATCAAACTTGGGCGGGGGAAATCCCGCCCTCGCGCTATGCCCATTGGCCGGCGTTGCCTCCTGCGGTGGCGTGACTGGTTGTGGACGCCGCCAGGTCCCCCTGACGTCACTTCCGCTATCAGGTTTGTGGGCCTGGGAGACCTTGGCCTTGGGGGCTGGGAAGGTAGGAAGTGCGGGGGAGGGCCGGGCCTCGCGGGCAGGCAGGCCTTGGGCTGGATCCCTTCCCCTAATCCGCCGGCCGAGCGCAGCCTCGGGTCCCGCAGCAGTTGTGCGGCCGGGTCCACCCCGGCGGCCGTCCTTGGCGGGGGAGGGGGCGGACAGGAGGAAGTGGTATCCCGGGGGACGGGCACGTGCATGGCGACCTGGGCCACAGCCAGCGGCCCCAGCCCTTACTCGGGGCTGTCCACCCTGGAACCAGGCTGGCTAATACACGTTCCCGGAGGACTGCGGTGTGAGGAACGCGTAACCTTTATGTCCTTGGCTAGCAATAGCCTTCGGTCTTTCCAACTTTTACAGTAGGGCCTGGTCTCCTGCCTTCTGTATCAGAGATGAGGGTGTGTGTTTTGCACAGTTTTTAACTCTCCGGCTTTTTAAAATAGACTTCTCACATTTGAGAGGCTTGGCAGATGGGAAAAAGGCATTGGAGATAATGAGTGTTAAATTCTTGAAGTAAACCAGAAGACGGGATGAGTTGTTTTTTTTTAACTTTGCTGATAATTATTGCTTTCTTGGCACTTAGTTGCTAGTTAAAACCTCATTTAGCAGTCCTCGTTTATATCTGTTGGCCTGAAAATCATGCAATAGTTTAAGAAAATTTAATGTTAAATTCTAAATTTAAACGTAATTCAGAAAGTAGAATAATTGTTTTTATCCAAGTTTTTCTGCTGTATGGCAGCCTGATTCGTTTACAGTATATTCAGGGAGTATATGTAGTAAAGGCAGTAAAGTTTTGTAAGTTACTTTGGGTTTTTGGGGGGTGTTTGATTTAATGTACAGCTGTTAAAGTATTGTTTTGAAACTTGTGAACTTTTTGAGAATAGTTAGCATTAATTAGAATTTCTTGGTTTAGAATACAGCACACTAGGTATTTGTGTACCTTTTCTTTCAATAGCTAATGTAATGGTAGCTTTGTTAATAGTGGGAATTGCTCGTTATTAAGAGTTCTAGACCAGTGTTTCAAATTGTAGGTCCTGGCTTATTGGGTCATGAAATCACTTTAGTGGGTGGTGATCAGAATTTTTTTAAAAATAGAAAATATTAGTTTGTTACATGAGACTATTGATTCAGCTATATCCATGTTTATTCCTTCAAAAATACCTTTTCTGAGGGTGTCAAAAAAGTTTGAAGAACAATCCTTTTAATAGATATTTTTCTCATTTATAGCACTGGTTTTCTCCAAGGAGTATTAAAAGTAGCCCAGCTTATTTATATTTGGTGGAACATGTTCCCTCACTTTTGTTTTTAGGAGTTGGGGGAAGTAAATTTGCTATCAGTGACCATGCAGTTTAATCACTTAATATTTTTAATAGTCTGAGAAGCTTTTATTTAGACAGTAAAGGCTCTTCTCCATCCCAGAATATTAACTTCCAATGATTTTTCCATGTCTAGATGAGAATAGAAGAATCTGGATCCCCAGTAATGAGTTGTCAGCATTGCCCTCATGTGACCTCAGGACTGGAGGAAAGGAGGCCTGGTCACTGCATGCTCCTTGACTGTATGGATATTCTAAGCATTGCACAATCACTTAAGAGAAAATGAGAGCCACTACTTTTTTTCTTATATCAAGTCTTTGAAATCTAGAGTGTATTTTACAGTTACAGCACATCTCATTTGGGGCTAGTCCCATTTCCAGTACTCAGTAGTGACATGTGGCTAATGACTACCAAATGGGTAGTAGTCATTATGGATTGCTTAGCTGCTTTTCAAAAATTAGCTTTGTCTAGCTAAGTATTTGCTGTTTCAGATTATCAGCCAAAAATTTCCCCTTTTTCTATAGCCTCATCTCAAATGTGAGGAAATTGCATCAGGTGATTTCTTAGGCTCCTTTTAGGTCTAAAACTTAAGTATGCTGAGGCAGCTGACAACTACATTTTACTTTTGCTTCTCTAGGAATGTGTTAAGAGATTTGAGATGATCTGTTTTAAAATAACTGATATTAATGATGCATATGATTTAGGAGTTTTTCTGTTAAGTAGTCATCCTTTTTTGCTTTGTGTTAGTATTCATTATCATGAAGTTATGCTATTTGTTCACTTGGTAATTTCTTCCCTTCCCCCCAGTTTTTATTTGGTCAGTTATATTGCTTAATACATAGAAGGGAACATTTTTCTTGTACATTGTAAACTAAGGATATGGTCAATTATTGTAAACTGGGGAATATGGATTTAATGACAGGAACCCACCTTTTCTTGGCTTTGGGGGATGTGTAGATTATACAGTGGCTTTTCAACCTGGGAACATATCAGTGTAATGCAGGATCAGAAGGCAGAATAGGATGGGAGGATTGAGAAGTAATGGTGTTTATACAAGGACCATTAAGCAGAACAAGCCACCCAAGTGGAATACCCTGCCTCACCGTAAGTATTTGTGTGCATTATAGGGTTTGTAGCAGAATTTACTTCTCTTACGAATACAGGGAAGTAGGATAGAATGCACTTGTAGGGAAGTTGGCCCCAAATTAATATTTTGCATTGGGAAACCGACAAAGGAATACTGGGAGTTGACTTGACATTAGGTAACTTCTTAAAAAATTTCAGAATTTAGATAATTTCATCTAATCCAGAACATCTTATGTACCTGCTGTGTGTCTAAGAGTGAATGAAAGGAAATAGTCCTTTTGGAAAACATACCTAGTACTTAGCTATTTAAAATTTAATGTGAGTCTCAGGCTTAGTGCAGTATTTGGTAGGATAACAAATTTAGACTTATTGTGGTGATCATTTTACAGTGTATACAAATGGCGAATCATTATGTTGTACACCTGGAACTATACAATGCTGTATGTCAGTTATACCTCCGTTTTAAAAAAATTCTTCCACCCCCCCCAACAAAAACCCAAGAAAGTAAGATCTTAGATTAGAAGTAGGTTGATTTTCATTAGCAAAAACTTAGTTATATCTAAAAATGTAATCTTGTCAATTTCACATGTCAACACTGGTGGAGTGATCCCTGGGTAAAAATAATGCATATGTTCTGTCAAAGGAATCAAAATATTATTGGAGAGTTTGCATATATTCTTATTTAAAATGCTTTTATATTTTGCATAATGTTTTAATATTCAGCCAGAATCATCAGATAATTTCATTCATATTCAACCAAATATTTGAAGGAAATCTGTATTAAGTAGCCAATATTCAGTTTATACAACCATAAGATGGCATGTGAATAAAGGTTTTTAAAAATAAAGCCTTCTGAGCTACTTTGTTTATAGGAATATGTAAATTAATATAAAAGATGGGAAATTAGACTGCTGGAAGAACAACATTTTAGCTCAGAAGTTCAAACTCTTAATAGGTATTAAGTATACAGAAGGTAGAGTGTGCCTGTGTTTGCACTATGTTTGTTTAGCATACTTTTAAGAATTTAGAAAGCCATTTGTTTAAAATACTATCTTAGGAAGATTGACAAATGTGAAGGTGGTATTTATAATTTTAATTAGTATGTAGCCTTCAGAATGTACATACAGATATGTTTTTAGGACCATAACACCTAACCTTTTGGTTATAGACTTCTTTGCAAATGTGGTAAAAGCTATGGACTCTTGCAGAAAAATTGTACATACAATTTCTGGTGGTTACTGAAGCCGGTTATGGATGCAGGTTAAGAACCCTGACTTTTAGTTGTTGACTATACAAGTATGTTAAACATATGATGTCATAACATTGTCGTTTACTAAGATGTAAGTGGATTTTCAAGTATGAGTGTTATGAAACCTTGATGTAAATAGATAAACAAGCTTATTTCTAATCATGAAGTAGATTTGCCTCTTCACAGCACGTTTTAAATTGACACAGCATGATTTAATTGAAGATAAGTACAATATTTTTGACTGTCACAAGTATATCCAGGAAGGTAAAATTACTCTCCTAGTTTCTCAAATTGATTTAATTTATTAAGAAAAATGGTTACCATTTGTTGAGTACTTCTGGGTCATTAAGGTGCTTTGCATGTGTTCTAAAACTCAGAACAACTGTATAAGGTGTGGATGTTAGTTCCCCAGCTGGAGAGGAGAACTTAACCTCAAGGAGCTTATTTAACTTACCCAAGAACACAGCAGCTAGGTAGCTGCTTGACCCCAAAGCCGTCGCTCTACGCTTCTTTCCCGTACTGCTATGTTACACAGAAACATTTTGTCCAAGTTGAATTGTGACTTTCAATCACTAGGATTTTTAATGGGGAGGGGAGGAGTTCAAGCTGCAGATTGAGGTAGTAAGTGAATAAGGATAGAAAATGCATGTAAAGTTATGTTCCTTTTAGAAAAAGGAATTACGTGAAAGGTCAGATTCAGATAGTTTTAGCTAATATTCTTGTCTAAGAATGTTTTAGTTAAAAATCTAATACTGATGGTTTCAGCTACAAGTTATTGGGCATCTACTGTGCACTTAGCATTGTACTTCGTGCTTTTTGTATTTTATTTCTAATCCCTCTTAACATTTGTTTGTTAAGATTTGTCTGATTTTTATGAGTTGAAATAACAGAGGCCCAGAGATTACTTGATGTGTCTAAAGACATGGTAAATGGGGTACCAGGATTCAAACCCGGTCTCTGATTCTGAAGTATACTTGTAAAGGGGAAAGTCTCAAGGACTGAAAATAACACCTAGCTAGTTACCCAACTCCTTTCTCTTTCTCTAGCCAAAACATTGTATACTTGTGATCAGTGTACATGTTAGGATTTTTACTTAACCTTATTTCTTAATGAACATTTCCATGGGTCCTTATAATCCATAAATTCTAGTATATGGATTCTGTTCTGTGTTCTGAAAGCTTACTTAACTAAACATTACCTCCTCTTCGCTGTAAGATTTAGTTTCCAAAATTTGCTCTAATCAGTGTTATCTGAAAAACTGCAGGCTGAAAATCATCAGTGGATCATAAAATCAATATAATATGTATAGTAAAGTATAAAGTAAAACAGTAGGGGTTAGTGTTGATTTGTGAACAGTATTAAATATTAGTATCTTACTGTATTTGTGTTTCGTATTGTGTATGTATAGACATATGATGAGTACTATTCAGAAATATATTTTTCTTGTGTGGATCATGGAAAGGTGGAAACCACTACACTAATGAATAGTGATGCTACATAGTATATATTTGTTCCCTGTGCCCCTCACCGATAAACACCCAACTTTTGGATTATGTTTGTATATATTTCCCCCCAAATTGGGGAGCATTTTAACAGCCCTTGGTATATAAGTTGTCATATCGCTTTCTACTAATATGGGTAGGAAGGGTAGAATTTCTGGATCAAGAAAAATAGTATGAAGTAAGCATGCCACACTTGCCAAGATTGAAAAAAGAATACATTTTAGATTCTACGTTTATTTTAGATTCCTATGTTTGATGAGGATTCAAACATGTTTTAAACGAGAAAGTTCAGCTGGACTTGAGGATTGGGATAGAGGTACCAGCTGGTTCTACTGTTGGCTGTCATCTTAAAAGTAAGGACTGTTGGTGGTTCTGGAGAAAGATAATTGGTTTATAAGTGCTTGACTTTTTAGAGATAGTTGCCTGCACGTTCATACCTTGAATCATCTGGCCTTTTAGAATTGAAATAAGTTCAGGTATGGTAAGTTTGGAGATCCAGTGTGTTAATCTCTTGTAATTTGGAGCAGGTTACTAAACTTCTTGGCACCAGTTTTTGCCTTTGTAAAATAGAGATGATGAGACTATTAAATAAGGTGGCACAGATGTCAGGGCTTAATGTGGGGCCTTACGTGTATTGAGGGTGTGGTAAATCTTTTCCTTTATTATTACGGATCATTTAGTCCAATGAATTGATGTTACAGAGGCTCTAGAAAGGCTAAGTTACTTGTACAAGGGTTCAGTGACAGTGAGTGAGTAGGGCCAGGATACGAACCTCGGTTTTTGTTGACTCCAAATGAGTAACGTTGCTGTGAACGTTGATGTACAAGTTTTGTGTTTAATTTTCTTAGGAATATACCTGTGAATGGAATTGCTGGGTCATTTGGTAACTATTTAACTTTGATAAACTTCTAAACTTTTTCAAAGCACCTGACCATTTTACATTCCAACCAGTAGTGGGAATATAATCTAATTTCTCTATATCCTCAACAACACTTCCTTTCTTTTTGATCTCTCTTTTTGATTATGGCCATCCTAGTGGGTCTGAAAGTGCTATCCCATTATGATTTTGGTTCGGGTTTCCCTAAAGACTAATAAATGATGGTCTTTTTATGGACTTATTGGCCATTTGTGCTTATTGGTCATATCTTTGGAGAAATGGGTATTCTTTACCCTTCTTTAAAATAAGTTATTTGTCTTAAGTTACTTTTATATGTGGTGTGAGGTAGGAACTCTGATTTATGTTCTTGCATGTAGATATCCAGTTGTCCCAGCACTCTTTGTTGAAAAAACTATTCTTTCCCCATTGACTTGTCGTGGCACTCTTGTTGAAAATCAGTTGACCCAGTGTGTATGGGGTTTACTTTTGAACCTTGAATTCTAATACGTTGAGCTATATGTCATAAGAGTGGTTTTGATTATAGGTCTTGTTTATTACTACTAAGTCACTACTTAGTAATTTTTTTTTGGCGTTAAATTTAGGGCATTCCTTAACAAATCTTTATAGTAGCTATCTCAAGTATGAAGTCTGTAAATTGAAGACTGATATTTAATATGGTTTAGCTTAAGGGTTTGATTATAAAACTAAACTGATCATGTTGCTTAGTTCAGAGAGTATTGTACCAAAGTGTTAAATAGCTTGGTTTCTGACTTTGATCTTCACAGTACCTTTCTAGCTAAAGGAAGGATCCTGATCCTGACTCAGATCTAGTAGATTATCTTTGATTTTCTGTTAATAAGATCTAGTGTTTGCTGACATGGAATATATGAGTAGGTTAGTTTAAAAATTATGTTCTCTTTGTGTATATTTTTGGATAATTCCTTTGTACATTATTGCGTTTAATCGTGGGTTATGCGTTTTACAGGACTTTTGAGTTTTTGAGACTTTGTTAGAGGGTCTTGTATTCCTCCTTTGTAATGGATTTTTTGGGGGGTTTCTCAAGGAAGGAAACTGTAAGAAAATCAAAAGTGTGTAAGTCAAGTAAGAGATGTGATAAAACCGTGATTTCTGAATCTTGTAAGCATATGGTTTCATATAATCAAGAATTTAGAATAATACTAATCAAAAATAAGAAATAAAAGCACTGTATAATTCAGGAATATAGCTACAGTTTAAATTGATTTTTGGAGCGTTTGTTCAGTTAAACTTAGTTCAAGTTAAGTGAATGAAAGTGGTCTAATACTTTTTTTTTCTCCTTTAATCACACAGGAGAACCAGGATTACCTAGGAGAAAGCCTTCCTGTGGTGCTCAGCTGTGGTCTCTTTTCAGCATTCACCCTGGGCATTCTCGTCACTGTGGGATGAGGTAGTAGGTTGTATAGTTTTAGGGTCACACCCACCACTGGGAGATAACTATACAATCTACTGTCTTTCCTAACGTGATAGAAAAGTCTGCATCCAGGCAGCCTCATATAAAATCAATAACTAATTGTACAACATTTGAGATTAACTTGTGTAAAAATGCTGTAGCGCAGCATTTCTTTATAGTGTACAAGTTGCTGCTTATTTTAGAGACTAAAAACGTTACCAAGTAGACTGATCGGGGGTGGGGATACTTTTTGCCTCTCATTTCTGTGTGTCAGAATAAGTGTATGTTTTATTTTGATTGATGCTGATAATGCAACATAAAGAGATTGTACTCTTCATTCCAGAAGAAAATATTGCTCTGTCAGAGTGAGGTAGTAGATTGTATAGTTGTGGGGTAGTGATTTTACCCTGTTCAGGAGATAACTATACAATCTATTGCCTTCCCTGAGGAGTAGACTTGCTGCATTTTGTTTCTATCTAGATCATATAAAAACTCAGAAGAATGAATTTTGACATTGCTTTGAACTTACAATTTGCTTATGTCCTTTGCTAATAACATTCTCTGTCAAATATGGTGTACCTACAATAGACACAGTAATGTAACATTTAAATTTTTCACATGTGGTATATTTCAGAAATTTGAAATTAAGCAAAAATCTCAGAGTGGAGAAAGTAAATAACCTTCAGGAAATCTTAATAGGGGACTCTTTGGAATTGTGAATAGATTAACTGCTCTTGGTACAGATGTCCAGGGTGAGATCCTAGGTGGTAAAGGTAAATACAAACTGGAAAAGCACTGTCTGAGCTAAAATGGAGTCAGGTTGATTATGACTCATTCCCTGGTTTGGATTTTTGGGTGCCTTGGGCATCGTTGTAATCTCTGTTTCACTGGCTTGTTGATTTGGACAACTTCGCTCTCCAGCCTGGGAAAGGAGAAATGGGCTCTTGCATTCAGCCCTTGTTCCCTGGTTAAGTCCTTAGGATCTTAGCTTTGCCCTACCCCCCAAAACCTGAAGTGGGCCTTCATTCACAAAGGGAGGTCTCCTGAAGTTGTCAGATAAGGAAATCCATAGTTTGTTGTTTTTAAGAGAATGTGAGGATAATGCTAGAAAGGGCTACTTGAGTTTTTAACACTCATGGAGGTTCATGTTTCAGTTTTCTTCCAATGGCCAAACCATCAAGCAAGGCTAAAGCTCCCTGTTTTAAGTACTTGCCATTTTTATTTTGGGAGAAGAAAAAGAGGCAAAGTGGAGGTGAGGGAGAGGTCACCTCTTCCCAAATATTTCCATCTGTCCTGAATCTTAATATCTAAGATAATCCCTGTGCAGTGCCATTGGCAGCAGGAACTTTGCATGAGAGAAAACATCAAATTCTCTCTTGGATGGTCCAAACCAGGTAATTTATCCTGGGTCAGATTTGTGTGTTTTATTTCATCCCTGGCATATAGATGGAAACCTGCATGGTCCAGAATTGGTCTTTGTTATAGACTAGACATACACACATGCTGGGCGGGGGCCTTTTGTAGTCATTGCGTTTTGGTGTGCCAAAGAAAAGTGGGAATATTTGAGAAATTGTTTGGCAAGTGCAGTTGTTTTGTGGGTTTCCAATACATGTGCCTCCAGTGTGGATATCTTCACCATTCTGCATTTGGAAACAACTAATACCTTAGGTCTAGTGAAAAATGAATTTGTATCATTTATTGATTGTACAAGGACACATTTCATAACCTTATTGGCCAAGCCCAGTAATTGATTCAAGTTGTGGAGAACTACGTTTTGTGAAAACCTTTAAAAGTACCTTATGGTATAGTGAGAGAGTCTCTAAAATCTTGTTTTTGATGGTAACAAAAACCACGATCAGAATTTGCTTCTGTTTACTCGAAGTCAAGGGTCAAAAATCCAAATAACCTGGGCCTAGAAGTGGCTGGTTTATAACTAGGAAACAGCATCTAAAGGGGACAGGCCCTAAGTTAATTTGCTTCAGTTGACGGTGGTAAGAAGGATTTATACATACTTCACCTAATTCTCTAGTTTATCAAGAGAGGTGGAGAGTTTATGAAATATGTTTAAATTTTAGTACTATATTAAATGTTTCAAAAAGTCTGTGGCTCCAACAGTACATGATGGGCTGGGTATTAGGCTTCTGGTTTGCATCCTCTTGATGTAATTGAATTACTTTTTATCCCTTCATAACAAGAGGTTTGATTTTAAGCAAACACATTTGTGGTTTTTACCAAAGGCGTATGGCCAGTAACTTCTTTTTTTTTTTGGCTTCGTGGCTTGTGGGATCTTAGTTCCCTGACCAGGTATTGAACCCAGGCCCTCAGCAGTGAAACCACAGAGTCCTAACCATTGGACCGCCATGGGATTCCGGCCAGTAACTTTAAAAGCATCAGTGACAGAATTCTAATTGGTTTGAATTTGAAATAAAACCAAAAAAATATGGCCTAATTTAACAGGTTAATTTGAAGTCCATCTGCTAAGTAGAAGACTGGCAAGAAAAAAATGGGTTCCTAGGAAGAGGTAGTAGGTTGCATAGTTTTAGGGCAGGGATTTTGCCCACAAGGAGGTAACTATACGACCTGCTGCCTTTCTTAGGGCCTTATTATTCCACGGTAACCGGTTTCTTTGCTACCTTGCTTTGGTGTAAACAGAGTTCTTTCTGGAGGTTTTCTCACAAATGAAAACATTGCAGGACTACCAAGGGAAGCCATGCTTGCATTAGTGATTTATAAACAGCAGCATGGTACCAACATCAATCAACTACTGAGGATTTAAGACTTCTGAAATATAGAGTTGCTCATGTAATCTCACTTTGGGGTTGCTGGAAAGTTTGGGAAAGCACAGTTTGTTTTGTTTTTGGTTAAGATCCCTTTTCTGATCAAGAGACTGCCAGCTCTATCCCCCTCTGTAGCCTTTGTTACACCTGAAAGAAGGCATTTTAATGAAACTACTGAAATATTTTGCTTTTTCCTCCACTGTATTTATAAATATTTACCTTGCTAAGTTTCTATGTTTCTTTGTCTTTGGGACTTAAAATTTGGAGCACTTCTTAGGGGTGGTATTATATTGTGGGAATCCATCATTGTATTGAGCACTCATTATGGTATGTAATCCTGTGACTGAATCTTTAATGTGTACAAGGACTGGAAGGTCAACAAAAATGAAGGGTTATAAGATAGAGTCATATTTTGTTAAACATCTTTCCAATAAAAATATTACTTTTACCTTAAAACTTGTGCTTTTAAATCATTCTTAACCTTCATCATCATCCTTGCCGAATTAGATGCATTTTTTAATTTGTGAGTATTTAGATTTGTTTTAAGGTCTGTTGAAGTACTTAACTTCATTTTTTATTTGCAGTAATTTGCTGATTCTACTGTTATTCACAGATGTATGTTAATGAAGCTAACTCGAGCCGTATCCTACACTTCCAATTTTGTAAATGCTTATGTGTCTTTGTATACACAGTTACACCAGCTTAGGACATCCTACTTTCTTGAAATAATTCTCATTCTTTTGAGTTTACTAAAGCAGACACTACCTGGCTCATTATCCCTCTTCAATTCCCAGTCTAGTTCAAACATTTACCATATACTAGGAATGGTGCTGAGTCTAGGATTTGTGTACAGTTAGCATAGCTAAGAAGTAGCTTAAAATTTTTTCAAATAATTTGAACAGTAATATATTTAAAATACTACAGGGTCAGTGAAGTTTCCCATCCTGTTTCCCACTCCTTAGAGACCGTTACAGTGGAATGAAGGTCATGAGGTGGGTTCTCAGCATGTTCCACGCCTCTGACTGATTGGGGCTTTAAATTTCCTCTATAAATTGAGATAGTTGGTTGTGGCATTTTTTATGTTCAGTCCTTTAAAATCAAAGGTTTTTAAGATTTCACTTGATGAGTGGCAAAACTGCATCAATTTCATGTACACCTGTGTGAGTGAAAATGTATAGGAAAAGAAATGAAAATGATACTGGCTCTACCAGGGTTAGGGATGATTTTTTAATCAGTAATTCAAAATTTCTCTAGTTTTGCTTATAAAGGTATTCTAAATGATCTTTAACCATCTTCCTTTTTAAAATATTTGGTACACCCCAGCCAGCCCTCATTTTTCCCCCATTCCATTGAACTAATTTTCCAGATTGTTCTATTTTGTGTTTTCTATTTGGCCTCCCATGGTTGGGATCTTGGTGGCAGGGGAGCTGAGGGGCTCCTTGGGGATTGGACATCAGTGCCTTCAGAAATATTTGATGGTTGAACAAGCATGTGAAAAGATGTTCAACATCATTAGAGAAATGCAAATCAAAACCACAGGTGTCAAATCAGTCAAAATGACTGCAAAAAGTCTACAAATAATAGATGCAGGAGGAGGTGTGGAGAAAAGTGGACCCTCCTACACTGTTGGTGGGAATGTTAATTGGTGCATCCACTGTGGAGAACAGTATGGGGGTTCCTTAAAAACTAAAAACAGCTACCATATGATCCGGCAATCCCACTCCAGGGCATACATCTGGTGGAAAAAAAAAATGCAAGTACCCTAATGTTCATAGCACTGTTTACAATAGCCAAGACATGGTAACAAGCCATGTGACCATCAACAGACAATTGGTTTAAGGTGTGTGTGTACATACACACTGGAATATTATTCAGCCATAAAAGGAATGAGGTATTGCCATTTGTAGCAACATGGGTGGACCTGGAGAGCTAAGTGAAATTAGAGAAAGACATGATATCACTTATATGTGGAATCTGAATGATAATACAAAGGAGTCTACATGTAACACAGAAGCAGACTCAAAACGTGGTTATCAGAGGGGAAGTGGAGGTGGAGGGGAGGGATAAATTAGGAGTATGGTATTAACAAACTACGTAAAATAGGTAAGCAGTAAGGATTTACTGTATCATACAGGGAACTATATTCAATGTCTTATAATCTATAATGGAAAGTAACTGAAAAAATATTGAACTGAATCACTTTGCTATACACCTGAAACTGACAATATTGTAAATCAGCTATATTTCAAAGAAAAAAAGTTTGGCTGTTGGCCCACCTGAAGGAAGCATCTGCTGTATTAACTCCTTGGGATTCTGAAATCCTATTTGCTTAAAAGCTGTAACTTAAAATTTTAGATTGACTTAGGCTATTTTTATTTTAAATAAGAGCCTACCTGTGGAGTAATTGCATTGAACTGCTGTTAACATTAATGGGTTAAATACATTTCAAAGAAGTATGAATGTTGCCTAGTGCTAGTATGGAAGCTTCATGATTGCTGTCTAGATTCTAGCTTTTCTGCGGACTCTAGCGTGGTTTGCATTCTTAAGGTCACCTCTTTGTCACACTATGACTGCTATTAACTGGCCATCACCCCTTTTCCAGGCAGGAAGATGTAAGGGGAAAGGCAGGAACATTTCAGCTGCCAGACCTGTTTGAAGAGTTTTCCCAGCAACATCACGTAGTGATTCACTTGTGAGTCATCGGTTGGTGCTATGGCACACTACAGTAGCTGCAAGGAATGCTGAGAAATGGGGAAGGCTGGGAAGAGGCTTAGCAGGCCAGTTTCCAGGCTGAGCAGAATTGGTTCCACTAGTAAGGAGACGAGAGAGAAGGAACTGCACAGGTAACGACACAGCAGAGGGCATTAGGAAAAAAATTGGCATAAAGACAAATGGCCTCTGTTCCACCCCTGCCATACTTGAGTGGCCTTGGTCAGGGCCCCTTCAGCCCTTGTGGGCTTGATGAGAAGTTTCAGTTGAGATGGAAAGGTTCAGTCAGAAGGGCTCTGTGGGACTTTCTATCTCAGCTGAGAGAGCTGGTTAGGGAGGGACCTGCAAGGATCCTAACAGATTACCCCTAGCACAGAGTCAGGTATGAAACTGGAACTAATAAGTTATTTGTTGTTGTTTTACTTAAATTAATAAACTATTATTTAGGGCAGTTTTAGGTTCACAGCAAAATTGAGCGGGAAATACAGAGTTCACATATGCCCTACATCCCTGCCCCCACCCAAAACTTCCCCACTATTGACATCCTGACCACAGTGCTACCTTTTTTTAAATTTTTATTTTTAAATGTACTTTTTAAAAAATTTTATTTTTGGCTGCGTTGGATCTTCACTGCTGCGCGTGGGCTTTCTCTAGTTGCGGCAAGTGGGGGCTACTCTTACGGTGCACAGGCTTCTCATTGTGGTGGCTTCCCTTGTTGTGGAGCACAGGCTCTAGGCGCATGGGCTTCAGTAGTTGTGGCTTGCGGTCTCTAGAGTGCAGGCTCAGTAGTTGTGGCACACGGGATTAGTTGCTCCGTGGCTTGTGGGATCTATCTGGAACAGGGCTCGAACCCGTGTCCGCTCCATTGGCAGGCAGATTCTTAACCACTGCGCCACCAGGAAGTCCCAGTGGTACATTTTAATAAAGCATTTTTTGTCTTTCCCTTTGTTTTGAAGTTCTTCCGCCATTAGAATTAGGCCAAAAAAGGCTTAGCTTATTGCCCCATGGAAGTAAGAGTATATAACTCAGCAGTGACCAAGGGAAAAATTATTGGCTTTGAGTGACAAAATTGGCTCTGGAAAATTAATGGCAGAAGCAGGTACTTAAAATGACTTTGAAATTTTTCATAAACTTGTCAAGAGGACAAGGACAATGAGTTGCATTATGGCAACAGAATACAAGAAAATGTGTAATGAACTTTCCACCCCAGAAGAGTTACCAGCGAGTAAGGAGAGAATGGGACTGCAGTTATACTTTAATGAGTGCTGGAGGAGAGGTCCCTGAGCTTAGCACTCTGGGATGGGTATGGTGGAATTCCATCAATGGATTGGGGGGAATCCAAGAGCAGGGGGTGGCAAACTTGCCTTCTTTTCCTACACCATAACCTAGGAGACCTGTAGGGAAGACTACAGCATGGCACCTAAGCAGTAAGGTTGGAAGAGTGCTGTGGAAGACCTATCCAAATGACTTCCTTCCAGGAGAACCTCAAATTTTATTGAAGTATGGATCCTTGTCTCAGGAAAGGTGCCCTACCTCTTGGTCTAGGGGTAGACTGTGACCAGATCCGACCAATGAGGTGTAAGGAGTGGTGGTGGAAGGGGAGAGGGTTTCATAAGGAATTTTCTGGAGGAGAAACTGCCTTGTGCTGCATCCTTACCTTTGAATGTGGTTGTGTGATGACCAGAGTTACTGCAGATACCTTGAGACCACAGAGAGGGAGGGAGGTCAGTGCCAACCTGGAATTCTGACATCATTGAGCTGTTGAGCCAATGTCAGCATTTGCCCACCTCCATACTTCTAGTTATGTGAGAAAATTGAACTACCGCACAGTGAGTGGGTATGCTATTACTTACAGGAGAAAGCTCCCTTCACAGGATCCCAGATATCTCAGGGCAGTCTAAGGAAAGCCCCTAAGTGTGTTTAAGTATGAGAGAGGAGTGAAGGTGTGAAGACCATCAACTAGGAAGGAGGCTTGTGGGATAAGGATGATAGAGACTGGATCTCTGGTATCTGGAGGCCATGGTAGGACCCTGAACAGGAGCAGGGTCCTGAACATGCTATGAGGAGAGGCTAATGCCAAAGACCATGTTTCAGAAACCTAGATCTTAGAAGTGGCGGCCAGCAAGGACCAAGTTCAGACAACATGTGGACCAGACACTCCTTCCTGGTGCTGAGATGTCAGCCCCTGAGAAACAGATCACCCTCAAGGAGGAAAATGGGTCAGGGAAGAACCCTGAGTTTGATAGACTATTAAAACTGTTTTAAATCAAAATAATTTCAGTTTTCTGTCATTAGCAGAAATGGGAGCATTTTAAGACATTCAAAAATAAAAAAATTTTAACTTACATTTTGTGCTCTTGAATGGTAACACTACTTCTCTTCAACATACATTGGAAGTCTTAGCCACAGCAGTCAGACAAGAAAAAGAAATAAAATGTATTCAAATTAGTAGGGAAGAGGTAAAATTGTCATTATACGCAGATGACATGATATTATATCTAGAAAACACTAAAGTCTCCACACAAAAACTACTAGAACTGATAAACGAATTCAGCAAGGTAGCAGGATACGATTGACATACAGAAATTGGTTGCATTTCTTTACAGTAACAATGAAATATCAGAAAAGAAATGTAAACAAATAATCCCTTTTAAAATCGCATCAAAAAAATACTTAGGAATAAGTCTCACCAAGGAGATGAAAGACATATATGCTGAGAACTACAAGGCATTAATGAAGGAAACTGAAGATGATTCAAAGAAATGGAGAGATATCCCATGCTCTTGGATTGAAAAAATGAATATTGTTAAAATGGCCATACTACCCAAAGCAATCTACAGATTTAATGCAATACCTATCAAAACACCCATGACATTTTTCACGGAGCCAGGACAAATAATACTAAAATTTATATGGAACCATAAAAGACCCAGAACTGCCAAAGCAATCCTGAGGAAAAAGAACAAAGCAGGAGGCATAACCTTTCCAGACTTCAGACAATACTACAAAGCTACAGTAATCAAAACAGTGTGGTATTGGCACAAAAACAGACATATGGATCAATGGAACAGAATAGAGAGCCCAGAAATAAACCCACACACCCATGGACAATTAATTTTCGAGAAAGGCAAGAATATACAATGGAGAAAAGACAGTCTCTTCAGCAAGTGGTGTTAGGAAAGTTGGACAGCCACATGTAAATCAATGAAGCTAGAACACACCCTTGCACCATACACACACACCAGAAACTCAGAATGGCTTAAAGCCTTAAATATAAAACAAGACAGCATGAAGCTCCTAGAAGAGAACATAGGCAAAACATTCTCTGACATAAGTCATAATGATGTTTTCTAGATCAGTCTTCCAAGGCAATAGAAATAAAAGCAAAAATAAATGGGACCTAATTGAACTTAAAACCTTTTGCACAGCAAGCAAACAGAAAGAATAGACAACCTATAGACTGGGAGAAAATATTTGCAAATGTTGCAGCAGAAAAGGGCTTAATTTCCAAAATATACAAATAGCTCCTACAATTCAATAACAAAAAATCAGACAACCCAATCAAAAAATGGGCAGAAGACCTAAATAGACATTTCACCAAAGAAGACATACAGATGGCTAATAAACATGAAAATATGCTCACCATCGCTAATTATTAGAGAAATGCAAATCAAAACTACAATGAGGTACCACCTCACACTGGTTAGAATGGCCATCATTAAAAAGTTTCCAGGGACTTCCCTGGTGGCTCAGTGGTAAAGAATCTGCCTGCCAATGCAGGGGACACATTGGGCATATACCCAGACAAAACTACAATTTGAAAAGGTACATACACCCCTATGTTCATGGCAACACTATTTACAATAGCCAAGACATGGAAACAACCGAAATGTCCATTGACAGATGAATGGATAAAGATGTGGTGTATATATATATATATATATATATATATATATATATATATATATAATGGAATATTGCTCAGCCATTAAAAAGAATGAAATAATGCCATTTACAGCAGTGTGGATGGACCTAGATATTATCATACTAAGTGAAGTAAGTCAGAAAGAGAAAGACAAATATCATATGATATCGCTTATATGTGGAATCTAAAATGTGACACCAATGAACATATCTATGAAACAAAAACAGACTCACAAATATAGAGAACAGACTTGTAGTTGCCAAGGGGGAGAAGAGGAAGGGGAGGGAAGGATTGGGAGTTTGGGATTAGCAGATGCAAACTATTATTAAAAATTAAAAAATAGGGCTTCCTGGTGGCACAGTGGTTGAGAATCTGCCTGCTAATGCAGGGGGACACGGGTTCGAGCCCTGGTCTGGGAAGATCCCACATGCCGCGGAGCACCTAGGCCCATGAGCCAAAACTACTGAGCCTGCGCGTCTGGAGCCTGTGCTCTGCAACAAGAGAGGCCACGACAGTGAGAGGCCCGCGCACTGCGATGAAGAGTGGCCCCCGCTTGCCACAACTAGAGAAAGCCCTTGCACAAAGACCCAACACAGCCAAAAATAAAAATAAATAAATTAAAAGAAGGCTCAACATTTAAAAAAAATGTAAAAATAAAAAAATTTAAGTTACATTTTTATGCTCTTGAATGGTAACTGCAAATTTTGAACCTGTACAGTTATACCAATGCAGAACCCACTGTTTGTAAGTAGAGAGCTTCTTTGAGGATTTACAATGAAATAGTGATGTAGAAACATTTAAAAAGCAAACTATACAGGGACTTCCCCAGTGGCACAGTGGTTGTGAATCCGCCTCCTGATGCAGGGGACACGGGTTCTATCCTTGGTCCAGTAAAATCGCACATGCCGCGGAGCAACTAAATCCGTGTGCCACAACTACTGAGCCTGCGCTCTAGAGCCTGCAAGCCACAACTACTGAAGCCCGCGTGCCTAGAGCCTGTGCTCTGCAACGAGAAACCACCGCAGTGAGAAGCAAGCGCACCACAATGAAGAGTAGCCCCTGCTTGTCGCAACGAGAGGAAGCCCGCACGCAGCAATGAAGAACCAATGCAGCCAAAAATAAATAAATAAAATAAATTTATTTTAAAAAAGTTAAAAAAAGCGAACTATATAGCTTATCTATTTCTCACAGGTAATGTAGACTAAGTTTCTAATATCTCATTTTATATTCCTAGGTATATTAGCCAGAGTACTTAATATGAGCATGTTTCATATGACAGGTTCTCAGTAAATGCAGTATGTGTGTGTGTGTGTGTGTGTGTGTGCGTGTGTGTGTGTGTGTAGTCCTTGCTTTGCGTGGTACCTTGTTAGCAGAAATTCATGCACATAAGAATTGTGTTCTTCTTTTGCTTTGCTTGATAGAGAACCACAAAAAGTGAGAATGAACAAGGCTCCAGTATGAACACGTTTGCGTTAACGTGGTACCGTGCAAAGTGAGAACTGCCTGAATATCTTTGTACCCTTTTCTTCTTAAAATATGCCCAGCTCCCTTCCATGTCATGCTTCCCATCCCATTAGTCTAGGACCAATTAGTCATAGATTCTCATAAAAGCTAACTCCTCTAAACTTCCAGGTTGCATCATCCAGCCCATTGGCAGCTGGTTAGGAAGCTAAACACTAAATCCTGAGGTGTGATGTTTCAACCAAGTCTGAAAATGGAGAAGTGACCCAGCAGAAGTGGGGCACTGGCCAAAATGAGAAAGGAGGTGGCTGAGAAAAGCTGAAGAGATGCACAAGGAGGTTCAAATATATTGGTCTAATAACTTTTAAGGTTGTAAATAAGGCTCCCTAAGTCATCTTATAATGATTATTTTAATATCTTGGATACCCCAATATAGAGACTAGGGAAACAGGGAATGGTGAATGGCAAAGCAGAGGATGTCTGAATAGTGAGAAAATATATTCCAGTTACTGGAGAACTCCATTAAAAAATAGTATCTGATTTATATATAGTTGTGATTGAGAGGATGGTGACCTAGTCCCCAAGAGAATCATGAAATATGTAGTCCTTTGAATATGGTTTCTTTCACTTAGCATATTTTTTTTACAGATTTTAAATTTTCTTTATTTTTTTAAGATGGAGAGCAATAACCATAATTAAACCTTTTCTTGAAAATTCAGGATCATGATCCTACACAACTGTTTTTGTATTGTGTACAAATGTGTGTCTGTCTCAGGTTTTCAGCCTCCTCACTCTATTCCCAAGTAACATTTCTTTTACTGTCCTTCTGCTTCCTACAGAGGTGTTCCGTTTTCGAGCAAACTCCCAACTTGGGCCTCCGTGCAAGTTTTTGGCCTTCAGTATGTACAGAGCTTTGTTACCAGACAACCAAAGTTGCTATAAAACATGAATTTACTTGAAGTAAACATAATTCAATAAGAATCCAAAAGACAATGAATAAAGACCTAAGAACTAAAATATAGGCATGCATCTAGAATATAGCCTTTATCATAGTTACCATTTCAAAGCTATGATATTAAAAATTCCTGGATAAACCCCTTGATGTTTTTAGTCTCCCAAGGTAGGATGAAGGAGTGCTATTAAATTTCATCTATAGTATATGATGGACTCAACAAACCAGAATTATATATATATAACATCCCAAGCTATCCTGAATAAGTTGTCCATAGCTCCAATAAAAGGACACAAACTCACACCTAAATTAAATGCATATATACCTTTAGGGCACATCAAGTAGAGTCAACATGATCTTGCATAAAAAATTCTGGCTTCAAAAACGTAGTCACTGAAGCCAATCCTTGGCATGCCATGTAATCTCTCTATCCTGTTTCTTTGATAAAGAGGAATCATAATATCTACCTCATAGAGATCATTTGATAAATGAACAAGATAATTACAGAGCATACTTTTCTAAAATATCATGGGTACACAAAACACAATAAGTAGTAGCTAAATTTTCAACCTAACACATATTAAAGGTTGTAAAACCTGATCTCCAAATTTAAGAGGAGAAATTTGAATCTGTTGTGAGAGATCATAAAGAATTAAAGACTTTTCAATGCCGTAAGAAAAAGAAAGTGAATATAAAATAAGGGCAACAGAGAACAATGTATTACATAAGGCCTATTGCTTATTTACAGAAGCGGGAGAGCATGGAGTAGGAGTGGAATTTAAGGTTTTATTTTCACTTAGCATATTTTTAAAGTTCATTCATCGTGTAACATATATGAATAGTTTATTCCTTTTTATTAAGTGTGGAGTCTTAACCACTAGACCACCAGGGAAGTCCCCTAATGGAGTCTTTTGAAGTGCAAAAGTTTTAAATTTTGATCGTCTCATTAATCCTTTTTTTTTTTTGATGGATCATGTCTTTGCCTTACCCAAGGTCATGAAGATTTTCTCCTGAGCTTTCTTCTAGAAGTTTTATTGTCGCTGTAACATTCATGTTTGTGATCCATTTTAAGTTTAATTTTGTGAATGGTATGAGGTAAAAGTGTAAATTTATCTTTTTGGTTATCCAATTGTTTCAGCACCCTTTGTTGAAAAGACTATCCTTTTCCAGTTGAATTGGCCTGGCACATTAATTGAAAATCAATTCATCATACATATGAGGCTTTACTTCTTTCTATTCCTTTATTTTTCCAGCTTGTCTTCCTGTATCTAGCTTATTTCACTTAATGTCCTCCAAATTCATCCATGTTATTGCAAATGGCAGTGTTTTCTTCCCTCTCACAGCTGAATAATAGTTCATTGCATGTACATATCACATTCTTTTTAATCCACCTTTCTGTCAATGGACATAGATTATTTCTGTATCTTGGATATTGTGAATAAGGCTACAGTGAAAATGAGAGTGCAGGTATCTCTTCAAGTCCTGGTTTCATTTCCTTTGGGTATATACTTAGAAGTGGGATTGCTGTATCACATCATAATTTTATTTTTAATTTTTTGAGGAATGTCCATACTGTTTTCCATAGTGGCTGCACCAATTTACATTCCCACCAAGAGTATACAAGGGTTTCCTTTTCTCCACATCCTCTCAAACACTTGTTGTCTCTTGGCTTTTTGATAATCAGTATCCTAATAGGAGTGAGGTGATATCTCATTGTAGTTCCCCCATCCCCAACTTTATTGAGATATAATTGACATGCAACATTGTTTATGTTTAAATTGTACCATATGATAATTTGATACATGTGTATATTTAAAAATGTTTACCACAGTAAAGTTAGTTAACACATCCTTCACCTCACATAATTACCATTTTGTTGTTATTGTGAGAATATTTAAAATCTATGCAACTTTAAAGCATACAATACAGTATTACTAACTATAGTCACCATGCTTTACATTAGATACCCAGAACTTATGCCTCTTATCACTGAAAATTTGCACCTTTGACTGACATGTCCTCATTTCTCTCACCCCTGCAACCCCTGGTAACTACCATTCTGCTTCTGTGAGTTCAGGTGTTTAGATTCTACATATAAGTGAGGTCATACAGTATGTGCCTTTGGCTTATCTCACTCAGCATAATGCCCTCAAGGTCCATCCATGTTGTGGCAAATGGCAGGGTTTCCTTCTTTTCAATGACTGAATAATATTCCTCTGTGTGTGTGTCTCTTTATTTGTTCATCTGTCGATAGACACTTAGATTTTTTCCATGTCTTGGCTATTGTGAATAATGCTGCAATGAACATGAGTGCAGATATCTCTTTGAGATACTGATTTCATCTCCTATGGATATATACCCAGAAATGAGAGTTTTGAATTACATGGTAGTTCTTTTTAAAAAAATTTTGAGGAATATTTATACTGTTTCCACAGTGGCTGCACCAATTTACATTTCCACCAGCAGTGCACAAGGGTTCCCTTTTCTCCACATTCTCATCAGCATTTGTTATCTCTCTCTTTTTTTTTGATAGCCATTCTAACAGATGTGAGGTGGTATCTCATTGTGGTTTTAATTTGCCTTTTCCTGATGATTAGTGATGTTGAGCACCTTTTTGTGTACTTGTTGGCCATTTGTATGTCTTTTCTGGAAGAAAGTTTATTGAAGTCCTCTGTCCATTTTTTAATCAAATTATTTGCTTTCTGCTATTGAGTTCTGTATGTATTTACCCCTTATGAATATTAATCCCTTATGAGATAGATGGTTTGCAGACATTTTCTCCCATCCTGTAGCTTGCCTTTTCATTTTGTTGACTGTTTCTTTTGCAGAAGCTTTTAAGTTTGATGTGTGTAGTCCCACTTATTGATTTTTGCTTTAGCTGCTTGTGAGTTTGGTGTCATATCCAAAGAAAAAAGAAAAAAATGGCCAAGATCGATGTCAAATATCTTTTCCTCTGTGTTTAATTCTAGGAATTTTACAGTTTCAAGTCTACTGTGCTTCCATTTCAACTTGAAGGACTTATTTGAACATTACTTGCAGGGCAGATCTAGTGGTAATGAACTCCCTCAGCTTTTTGTCTGGGAATTCCTTAATTTCTCCCTTATTTTTGAAGGACAGTTTTGCCAGATATAAAGTTCTAAGTTGACAAGTTTCTTTTCTTCAGTACTTTAAATGTATCATTCCATTGCCTCCTGGGATCCCTTACACATGATGAGTAGCTTTTCTCTTGCTGCTTTCAAGATTCTCTTTTTACGTTTGGTTTTATCATTATATGTCTTGGCATGGGTCTCTTTAGATTTATCCTACGTGGAATTTGCTGCTTCTGGAATTTTGTTGTTGTTGTTTGTGTTTTTTGCTTTAAATTTTTTTTAACATCTTTATTGGCATATAATTGCTTGACAATGTTGTGTTAGTTTCTGCTGTATAACAAAGTGAATCAGCTATATGTATACATATATCCCCATATCCCCTCCCTTTTGCATCTCCCTCTCACCCTCCCTATCCCACTCCTCTAGGTGGTCACAAAGCACCAATGAGCTTCTGGAATTTGTAGAGCTTTGTCTTTCCTCAAATTTCATAAGTGTTCAGCCGTCATTTCTTCAAATAATCTCTCTCATCTTCTGGGACTCCTATAATTGTATATGTTGGTCCTTTTGATGGTGTCCTGTAAATCCCTCAGGTTCTATTCACTTTTCGTCATTCTTTTTTTCTTCTTGATCCTCAGACTCAACAATTTCAAATGACCTGTCTTCAAGTTTACTGATTCTTCCTTCTGTCTATTTGAGTTTGCTGTTGAACCCCTCCATCTCCAGTGAATTTTTTAATTCAGTTATTGTATTGTTACCTCCAGAATTTTTTTTTTTGGCTCCTTTCAACACTGTCTCTCTTTGTTGATATTCTTATTTTGTTCATATATTATTTGCCTGATTTCCTTTAGTTCTTTGTCCAGGTTTTCCTTTAGCTTTTTTGCATGTTTAAGTAAGTTGTTTTAAAGATGTTGTCTAGTGAGTCTGTTGCCTGTGTTTATTCAAGGATAGTTTTTGGAGATTTATTTTGTTCCTTTGAATAGGCCCTTTTTCTTGTTTCTGTGTATGCCTTATGATCTTTTGTTGAAAATTTGGCATGTGAGAAAACAGCCACCTCCCCTTGTCTTTGCAGATTACCATGCAATACCTTCAGTAATTGGCAGGGTATATCCTCAGCCTTGGGATCCACTTGGGATGAAGCTAACATCTTCTCAGGTTTTTTTTCCTGGGCATGAATCTTGCTTGCGCCATATGTGTGCATTCCCCTCCCTCCAATTTCCCTGGAATACATGGCTGCTGTTAAGTGTGTTATCTTCTCGGAGAATCTTACGACTGCTTCTCAGGGCCTTGCATGACCCAGGCATCCACGGGTCAGTGATCCCCTTGCAGTTTTCATGTGCTGTTGTGCTTTCCACTTCCTTCAGTGACTTCTGCCAATCTGAGATCTGAGCTGTGCTGTTGTTCCCTGTCGGAACTCTGGAGTCAAGTGCAACAGAAATCAGTTTCTCGGGTATCCCACAGACAAGTCCTTCTGACCTGAGGGAGGGAACTGGGAATTAGGTTACTTCCTCTCAACCATGCCACACCTGGGAGAAAGTGGAGTGAGGGTGGGTAAAAAGACCATAAAATTTCCTACCATTTGAAAGTGGGTTTTTTTTAATTTTTCTTGATTGAGCATTTGCTTGGTTGCAATCACTCTGTGAAAGCAATGTACCTTGTGTGAACTGGCTATCTACAGCTGAGGCAATCCCCAAATGAGTCTGACAGCTGGGTGCTCCCTACCAGCAACACTCCCAGTAGCTGGGATAATGATTCTTCATTCCTGAAGAGGGATCTAGGTGATGTGTCACAGCATCCACCTCAGACCTGAAGTCATGAAAAGCAGAGGAAGATTATGTGTAGATACAGGCCACATATACATAATGGCCATCCAGTGGCTCTAAAGGTGGCTAACAGGGTGTCAGAAATGGAGTAGAGTATCAGCTCTGATCTTGACCCTAGAAAATTCATGTGTACCCTGACATTTCATTATATGAGTTGTTTAATGTTCTTTGGCTAGAAAAGTTGACAAACTGGAGTACCAGGCACCATGAAATATGAGGGAGAAATGAGGACAGATTGTTTAAATATGAACACAGCATGGCCCAACCCAGAGTTCCTTTATTCCACCCATGCAGATAGGTGAAATTCTCTGGAGAAGTTGAAGAAGAGGGGATGTGACTTACAGGCACCAGCTGGGAATGATATGCTGGAAAGAAAACAGTCGACTTAGGTAAAGTCTAAATATTGAATGTGAAACCATTAGCCTCTTCATTTTCACAGAACTTCTGTTGCTGGGCTAATTTTCACCTCCTTCCTATCCCCTAAAGGCAGAAGATTGTAGAAACAACTATCTCAGAGAAAAGATCTTCAAATACTGACACTTGGGAGAACCACAACTAAAAAAGTGGCTCATTGCCTGATCACTTGACAAGTAGCAGTGCTCAAACTGTGGTTCGTGAACTCCTTGGGGGCCCTAGGAGGGCCCTAGGATCCTTTCAAGGGGTCCAAAGTATCAAAATTATTTTTATAATATTTCAGATGCTATTTGCCTTTTTAAATGTGTTAATCTTTGCAAAAGATGGTGCAAAAGCAATGAGTAAACCTATTGGCCCATTTAGCATGAATCAGGGCAGTGGTACCAGTGTACTAGTAGTCATTCTTTTCTTTACTGACACACTCAAAGTTTTTTTTTAAAGTCAGTTTCACTTAAGATTCTCTTTCTTGAAGTAAAATTTATTAATTTTATGGAAATCTTCACCCTTTAGTAATGACTTTAATATTCTGTGTGACAAAATAGGAATATACAAAAGCATTTGAGCAATTGTTTGAATTTGTGACCTGAAGTTGATGCTTTTTTTCATGGGAAACCACTTTTCCTTGAAAGAACTACTGACAGATAAAATATAAATATTCAGACCTGGGTATCAATAGACATTTTCTCAAAAACAAATAAAATGAGCCAACCACTTATGACAGCATTTGTTACCAATGATAAAATTTAAGCTTTCAAGTGAATTTGTAATTTATAATTGTAAATGCCAGTGAGTTTGTCAGCTTCTCAATATTTAAAAATGTTTCTGATGAGATCATTGGTGATATTAACAATATTTTTGATATTATGTAATAGAATGTATTAACATTTGAAAGACCTGCATATCTCAGTGAACCAGTATTTTCCAAGTGACCAATGCATAATGTAACATGCATAATCTATGAGTAAAAGATTTATTCATTATGCAAAAAATAGGCTAAGGGATTTTAATGTAATGGTATGAGAATTTATTGATAGGTATTTAGATTCCACATTGCAACTAACCTTTAAGAAGACAAGTTGTTGAATTTTGGTGCAGTATCAAAGCAGCATATCCATAATTATCTAAAAGAACTATTAAAACACAGCACCCCTATTGCAATGATGTGTTGACATGAGGCTGGATTTTCTTCATACACCTCAACCAGAAAAGTGCATCACCACGGACTGAATGAGGATGCACATAGGAGAAACTACTTGTCTTCTAATAAGTCAGACATTAAAGAGATTTGCAAAAAATGTAAAACAATGCCACTCTTTTCCCCATTTCTGTTGTTTTGAAAAATAGCTTCTTGTTTTGTTTTTTGCGGTACACGGGCCTCTCACTGTTGTGGCCTCTCCCGTTGCAGAGCACAGGCTCCGGACGCGCAGGCTCAGTGGCCATGGCTCATGGGCCCAGCCGCTCCGTGGCATGTGGGATCTTCCCGGACCAGGGCACTAACCCATATCCCCTGTGTCGGCAGGTGGACTCTCAACCACTGCACCACCAGGGAAGCCCTTGCCTTCATTTTTGAAGACTACTTTCCCTAGATACAGAATTGTAACCTGTTAATTTTTGTCTTTCATCACTTTACAGATGTAGTTCCATTGTCTTGTGGATGTCATTTCTTCTGATTACATGTCAGCCATTTTTCTTTTCACTGTTTCCTACATAGATTGTCTTTTGTTCTGCTTTCAGGATTTTGTTATTATCTTGGTTTTCAGAATTTTGACCAGAATATGACTATATGCGGATTTCTTTGAATTTATCCTGCTTGGGGTACACAGAGCATCTTGGAATTGTGGGTAGATATATTTCACTAATTTTGATAAATCATGGCCATCATATCTTCAAATATATCATCTCATTATTCCTTCTTATACTCTGATAACACATAAGTTAGACTGTTTGATATTGTCTCACATACTTCTGAGCTCTGTTCCAGTATTTTAAAAATAGTTTTATTGAAGAATAATTGACATACAATAAGTGACACATTTAAAATTTGATAAAGTGTATACTAAAATTTGACATAAAATTTAAAATTTGTGGAATGGCCAAGATGGCAGAATAGAAAGACCCTCAGTTTATGTTCTCCCATGGGAACACCAGAATTACAACTATTTATAGAGCAACTATTCATAAGATGGCCTGAAGACTACCAGAAAAGATCTTGTTCTGCAGAGCTGGAACGCCCAGCTCAGGGTCTCTTCCCTCTGTCGTCACGGAACTGCCCCAGAGCCCAAGGGGAGGGCGGCCTCACTGAGGCTGCTGGCTCTGGAGGGGCCCTGGCGGCTGAAGCCGCAACAATCATGGGGACAGCAGGCCAGATCACTCATCCTGGGATAAGCCAGCTGCCATGTCATGAGGACACTCAAGCAGCCCTAAGGAGAGATCCATTTGGCAAGGAACTGAGGCCTCTTAACTACAGCCATGGGACCATGTGGATGAAAGGTTCTTGGTGCTGCAGCCAAGAGTCAGTGCTGTGCCTCTAAGGTGGGAGAGCCAACTTCAGGACACTGGTCAACAAGAGACCTCCCAGCTCCACATAATATCAAACAGCGAAAATCTCCCAGAGATCTCCATCTCAACACCAGCACGCAGCTTCAATCAACGACCAGCAAGCTACAGTGCTGGAAATCCTATGCCAAACAACGAGCAAGACAGGAACACAATCCCACCCATTAGTAGAGAGGCTGCCTAAAATCGTAAGTCCACAGACAACCCCAAACACACCACCAGACGTGGACCTGCCCACCAGAAAGACAAGATCCAGCCTCATCAACCAGAACACAGGCACTAGTCCCCTCCACCAGGAAGCCTACACAACCCACTGAACCAACCTTAGCCACCGGGGACAGACACCAAAAAAAACGGGAACTACGAACCTGCAGCCTGCAAAAAGGAGACCCCAAACACAGTAACATAAGCAAAATGAGAAGACAGAAAAACACAGAGCAGGTGAAGGAGCAAGATAAAAACCCACCAGACCTAACAAATGAAGAGGAAATAGGCAGTCTACTTGAAAAAGTATTCAGAATACTGATAGTAAAGATGATCCAAAATCTTGGAAATAGAATAGACAAAATGCAAGAAACACTTAACAAGGACCTAGAAGAACTAAAGATGAAACAAACAACGATGAAGAACACAATAAATGAAATTAAAAATACTCTAGGGCTTCCCTGGTGGCACAGTGGTTGAGAGGCCGTCTGCCGATGCAGGGGACACGGGTTCGTGCCCCGGTCCAGGAAGATCCCACATGCTGCGGAGTGGCTGGGCCCATGAGCCATGGCCACTGAGCCTGCGTATCCAGAACCTGTGCCCCACAATGGGAGAGGCCACAGAAGTGAGAGGCCCATGTACCGCAAAAAAACCAAAAACCAAAAAAAAAAAAAAAAAAACGCTAGATGGGATCAATAGCAGAATAACTGAGGCAGAAGAACGGATAAGTGACCTGGAAGATAAAATAGTGGAAATAACTACTGCAGAGCACAATAAAGAAAAAAGAATGAAAAGAACTGAGGACAGTCTCAGAGACCTCTGGGATAACATTAAATGCACCGACATTCGAATTATAGGGGTTCCAGAAGAAGAAGAGCAAAAGAAAGGGACTGAGAAAATATTTGAAGAGATTGTAGTTGAAAACTTCCCTAATATGGGAAAAGAAATAGTTAATCAAGTCCAGGCAGCACAGAGTCCCATACAGGATAAATCCAAGGAGAAACACGCCAAGACACATATTAATCAAACTGTCAAAAATTAAATACAAAGAAAACAGATTAAAAGCAGCAAGGGAAAAAAACAAATAACACACAAGGGAATCCGCATAAGGTTAACAGCTGATCTCTCAGCAGAAACTCTGCAAGCCAGAAGGGACTGGCAGGACATATTTAAAGTGATGAAGGAGAAAAACCTGCAACCACAATTACTCTACCCAGCAAGGATCTCATTCAGATTTGATGGAGAAATTAAAACCTTTACAGACAAGCAAAAGCTGAGAGAGTTCAGCACCACCAAACCAACTTTACAACAAATGCTAAAGGAACTTCTCTAGGCAAGAAACACAGGAGAAGGAAAAGACCTACAATAACGAACCCAAAACATTTAAGAAAATGGGAATAGGATCATACATATTGATATTTACCTTAAATGTAAATGGATTAAAGGCTCCCACCAAAAGACACAGATTGGCTGAATGGATATAAAAACAAGACCCATATATATGCTGTGTACAAGAGACCCACTTCAGACCTAGAGACACATACAGACTGAAAGTAAGGGGATGGAAAAAGATATTCCATGCAAATGGAAACCAAAAGAAAGCTGGAGTAGGAATTCTCATATCACACAAAATAGACATTAAAATAAAGACTATTAGAAGAGACAAAGAAGGACACGACATAATGATCAAGGGATCTATCCAAGAAGAAGATATAACAATTGTAAATATTTATGCACCCAACATAGCACCTCAATATATAAGGCAAATACTAACAGCCATAAAAGGAGAAATCAACAGTAACACATTCATCGTAGGGGACTATAACACCCACCTTTCACCAATGCACAGATCATCCAAAATGAAAATAAATAAGGAAATACAAGCTTTAAATAATAAATTAAACAAGATGGACTTAATTGATATGTATAGGACATTCCATCCAAAAACAACAGAATACACATTTTTCTCAAGTGCTCATGAAATATTCTCCAGGATGGATCATATCGTGGTCACAAATCAAGCCTTGGTAAATTTAAGAAAATTGAAATTTTATCAAATATCTTTTCCGACCACAACGCTATGATACTAGATATCAATTACAGGAAAAGATCTGTAAAAAATGCAAACACATGGAAGCTAAACAATACACTACTTAATAACGAAGTGATCATTGAAAAAATCAAAGAGGAAATAACAAAATACCTAGAAACAAATGACAATGGAGACACAATGAGCCAAAACCTATGGGATGCAGCAAAAGCAGTTCTAAGAGGGAAGTTTTTAGCTATACAATCCTACCTTAAGAAACAGGAAACATCTCAAATAAACAACCGAACCTTGCACCTAAAGCAATTAGAGAAAGAAGAACAAAAAAACCCCAAAGTTAGCAGAAGGAAAGAAATCATAAAAATCAGATCAGAAATAAATGAAAAAGAAATGACGGAAATGATAGCAAAGATCAATAAAACTAAAAGTTGGTTCTTTGAGAAGATAAACAAAATTTATAAACCATTAGCCAGACTCATCAAGAAAAAAAGGGAGAAGACTCAAATCAATAGAATTAGAAATGAAAAAGAAGAAGTAACAACTGACACTGCAGAAATACAAAAGATCATGAGAGATTACTACAAGCAACTCTATGCCAATAAAGTGGACTGCCTGGAAGAAATGGACAAATTCTTAGAAATGCACAACCTGCCAAGACTGAATCAGGAAGAAATAGAAAATATGAACAGACGAATCACAAGCACTGAAATTGAAACTGTGTTTAAAAATCTTCCAACAAACAAAAGCCCAGGACCAGATGACTACCCAGGGGAATTCTATCAAACATTTAGAGAAGAGCTAACACCTATCTTTCTCAAACTCTTCCAAAATAAAGCAGAGGGAGGAACACTCCCAAACTCATTCTACAAGGCCACCATCACCTTGATACCAAAACCAGACAAGGATGTCACAAAGAAAGAAAACTACAGGCCAATATCACTGATGAACATAGATGCAAAAATCCTCAACAAAATACGAGCAAACAGAATCCAACAGCAGAGTAAAAGGATCATACACCATGATCAAGTGGGGTTTATTACAGGAATGCAAGGATTCTTCAATATACGCAAAGCAGTCAATGTGGTAAAGCATATTAACACATTGAAGGAGAAAAACCATATGATCATCTCAACAGATGCAGAGAATGCTTTCGACAAAATTCAACACCCATTTATGATAAACACCCTGCAGAAAGTAGGCATAGAGGGAACTTTCCTCAACATAATAAAGGCCATGTATGACAAACCCACAGCCAACATCATCTTCAATGGTGAAAAATTGAAAGTATTTCCACTAAGATCAGGAAAAAGACAAGGTTGCCCACTCTCACCACTCTTATTCAACATAGTTTTGGAAGTTTTAGCCACAGCAATCAGAGTAGAAAAGGAAATAAAAGGAATCCAAATCGGAAAAGAAGTAAAGCTGTCACTGTTTGCAGATGACAGATACATAGAGAATCCTAAAGATGCTACCAGAAAACCACTAGAGCTAATCAATGAATTTGGTAAAGTAGCAGGATACAAAATTCATGCACAGAAATCTCTGGCATTCCTATACTCTTATGATGAAAAATCTGAAAGTGAAATCAAGGAAACACCCCCATTTACCATTGCAACAAAAAGAATGAAATATCTAGGAATAAACCTACGTAAGGAGACAAAAGACCTGTATGCAGAAAATTATAAGACACTGATGAAAAAAATAAAGATGATACAAATAGATGGAGAGATATACCATGTTCTTGGATTGGAAGAATCAACATTGTGAAAATGACTCTACTACCCAAAGCAATCTACTGATTCAATGCAATCCCTATCAAACTACCACTGGCATTTTTCACAGAACTACAACAAAAAATTTCACAATTTGTATGGGAACACAAAAGACCCCGAATAGCCAAAGCACTCTTGAGAACGAAAAACAGAGCTGGAGGAATCAGGCTCCCTGACTTCAGACTATACTACAAAGCTACAGTAATCAAGACAGTATGGTACTAGCACAAAAACAGAAAGATCAATGGAAGAGGATAGAAAGCCCAGAGATAAACCCACGCACATATGGTCACCTTATCTTTGCTAAGGGAGGCAGGAATGTACAGTGGAGAAAGGACAGCCTCTTCAATAAGTGGTGCTGGGAGAACTGGCCAGCTACATGTAAAAGTATGAGATTAGATCCCTCCCTAACACCATGCACAAAATAAGCTCAAAATGGATTAAAGACCTAAATGTCAGGCCAGAAACTATCAAACTCTTAGAGGAAAACATAGGCAGAACACTCTATGACATAAATCACAGCAAGATCCTTTTTCACCCAGCTCCTAGAGAAATGGAAATAGAAATAAACAAATGGGACCTAATGAAAATTCAAAGCTTTTGCACAGCAAAGGAAACCATAAACAAGACCAAAAGACAACCCTCAGAATGGGAGAAAATATTTGCAAGTGAAGCAACTGACAAAGGATTAATCTCCAAATTTTATAAGCAGCTCATGCAGCTCAATAACAAAAAAAACAAACACCCAATCCAAAAATGGGCAGATGACCTAAATAGACATTTCTCCAAAGAAGATATACAGACTGCCAACAAACACATGAAAGAATGCTCAGCATTATTAATCATTAGGGAATTGCAAATCAAAACTACAGTGAGATATCATCTCAGATATGGCCAGTCAGAATGGCCATCATCAAAAAATGTAGAAACAATAAATGCTGGAGAGGGTGTGGAGAAAAGGAACACTCTTGCACTGCTGGTGAGAATATGAATTGGTACAACCACTATGGAGAACAGTATGGAAGTTCCTTAAAAAACTACTAATAGAACTACCATATGACCCAGCAATCCCACTACTGGGCATATACCCTGAGAAAACCATAATTCAAAAAGAGTCATGTACCAAAATGTTCATTGCAGCTCTATTTACAATCGCCCAGAGATGGAAACAACCTAAGTGTCCATCATCAGATGAATGGATAAAGAAGATGTGGCACATATATACAATGGAATATTACTCAGACATAAAAAGAAACGAAATTGAGCTATTTGTAATGAGGTGGATAGACCTAGAGTCTGTCATACAGAGTGAAGTAAGTCAGAAAGAGAAAGACCAGTACCGTATGCTAACACATATATATGGAATTTAAGAAAAAAAAATTTCATGAAGAACCTAGGAGTAAGACAGAATTAAAGACACAGACCTACTAGTGAATGGACTTGTGGATATGGGGAGGGGAAAGTGTAAGCTCTGACAAAGTGAGAGAGAGGCATGGACATATATACACTAACAAACGTAAGGTAGATAGCTAGTGGGAAGCAGCCGCACAGCGCAGGGAGATCAGCTCAGTGCTTTGTGACCTCCTGCTGGGGTGGGATAGGGAGGGTGGGAGGGAGGGAGATTCAAGAGCAAAGAGATATGGGAACATATATATATATATATATATATATATATATATATATATGTCTAACTGATTCACTTTGTTATAAAGCAGAAAGTAACACACCATTGTAAAGCAATTATACTCCAGTAAAGATGTAAAAAAAAAGAAAAAAGATCTTCTACAACTAAAGATATAAAGAAGGAACCACAATGAGATGGGTAGGAGGGGTATAGTCAAGACCCATACCATGGGTGGGTGACCCACAAATGGGAGGATAATTACAGTTGCAGAGGTTCTCCCCAAGGAGTGAGGCATCAGAGCCCTACACTGGGCTCTCCAACCTAGGGGCCATGCACCAAGATGAGCTCCCAGAACATTTAGCTTTAAAGGCAAGCTTAATTTTGGAAGACCCAGAGGGCTGAGGTAAATAGAGACTCCACTAAAGGGCACACAAAATCTCACATGCTCTGGGACTCAGGGCAGAAGCAGTAATTTAAAAGGAGCCTGGATCAGACACACCTGCTGATTTTGGAGAGCCAGGAGGCAATTGGGACTCACCATGGGGACATAGATGCTGGAAGAATCCATTAGGGGAGCTCATCCTACCATGAGTACTCTGGTGCTGGTGAGCTCCATTTTGGAATCCTTCCTCTGGCTTATTAGTGACAAGATCTGATCCCACCCACCAGCCAGTGGGCTCCATTCCAGGGACACCGCAGGTCAAGCAGCTAACTGGATGAGGACACAGCCCCACTCACCAGCAGGCCGGCTGCCTTAGAATCCCCTGAGCCCGCAACTGTCCCAGGACCCGGCCCTGCATACCAGTGGGCCTGCACTAGCCCTAGGACCCCTGGGGTCCCAATAGAAGGAATCAAAAGTATATTAGGTGATACAGAGGAATGGATCAGCAAACTGGAAGACAGAGTAGTGGAAATTACTGAAGCTGAACAGAAAAAAGAATTTTAAAAAATGAGGGCATCTGGGGTGACATAAAGTATAGTAACATTTGCATTATAGGGGTCCCGGAAGGAGAAGAGGACATATTTGAAGATATAATAGCTGAAAACTTCCCTAATCTGGGAAAGAAAATAGACATCGAGGTCCAGGAATCAGAGAGTCCCAAACAAGATCAACCCAAAAGGGACCACACCAAAACACATTGTAATAAAAATGGCAAAAAGTAAAGGCAAAGACAATATTAAAAGCGGCAAGGAAGAGTAACAAGTTATGTAAAAGGGAACTCCCATAAGGCTATCAGCTAATTTTTCAGCAGAAACTCTGCAGGGCAGAGGGAATGGCATGATGTATTTAAAGTGATAAAAGAGAAAAAACTACACTCAAGAATACTCTATCCAATGTCTATCATTCAGATTTGAAGGAGAGATAAAATAGTTTACAGACAGGCAAAGCCAAAAGAGTTCAGCATGACAAAACCAGCTTTACAAGAAATGTTAAAGGGACTTCTCTAAGCATAAAAGAAAAGGCCACAACTAGAAATATGAAAATTATGAGAGAAAAATCTCACTGGTAAAGGTAAATATATAGCAATAGTAGTAGACTAACCAGTTATAATGCAAGCAGGAAGGTTAAAAGACAAAATTAGTAAAATCATCTATTTCACAGTAACTAGTTAAGGGAAACACAAAACAAAAAGATGTAAAATATAATGTCAAAAACAGTAAACATGGAGGGTGAGTTAAAAACACAAGGTTGTTAAAATGAGTTTGACTTAAGAGATCACCAACTTAAAATAATCACATAAATATATAGATTGCTATATATAAACCTGGTAATTACAAACCAAAATCTATAATAGATATACACACAAAAAAGAGCAAGAAAACCAAACATAACACTAAAGATAGTCATCAAATCATAAAGGAAGGTAGTAAAAGAAGGGAGGAACAAAAAAGAACTACAGGGGCTTCCCTGGTGCCGCAGTGGTTGAGAGTCCTCCTGCCAATGCAGGGGACATGGGTTCGTGCCCCGGTCCGGGAGGATCCCACATGCCGCGAAGTGGCTGGGCCCGTGAGCCGTGGCCGCTGAGCCTGTGCGTCTGGAGCCTGTGCTCCGCAACGGGAGAGGCCACAACAGTGAGAGGCCCATGTACCGCAAAAAAAAAAAAAAAAAAAATTACAAAACCAAACCAAAAACAATTAACAAAATGGCAATAAGTACATAACTTATCAATAATTACTTTAAATGTAAATGAACCAAAAGATTTAGAGTGGCTGAATGCATACAAAAACAAGACCCGTATATATGCCGCCTACAAGAGACTCACTTTAGATCTAGAGAGACACACAGACTGAAAGTGAGGGGATGGAAAAAGATTTTTTTATGCAAATGGAATTCAAAAGAAAAATGGGGTAGAAATAGTTATATCAGACAAAATAGACTTTAAAACAAAGACCGTTACAAGAGACAAAGAAGGATATTACATAATGATCAAAGGACGAATCCAGGAAGATATAACAATTGTAAATATAAATGCACCCAACATAGGACAACTTAAATACATAAGGCAATATAAACAGACATAAAGGGAGAAATTGACAGTAACCCAATAATAGAAGAGGCCTTTAAAACGCCACTTACATTAATGGACCGATCATCCAGACAAAATCAATAAGGAAATACTGGCCTTATATGACACAAGACAAGATGGACTTTATGTGTGTATGTGTGTGTGTATATATATTAAAGACTTAAATGTAAGACCTGAAACCAGAAAACTGCTAGAAGAAAACATAGGCAATAAGTTCTTTGATATCAGTCTTAGCAACATTTTTTTGGATATGTTTCTGCAGGCAAGGGAAACAAAAGCAAAAATAAACAAATGGGACTTCATCAAACTAAAAAGCTTTCGCACAGCAAAGGAAACTATCAACAAAATGAAGGGGCCACCTACTGAATGGGAGAAGATATTTGCAAATGATACATCCGATATAGGGTTAATATCCAAAATATACAAAGAACTTTTAAACTCAACATCAAAAAATAAACAACCCAGTTAAAAAATGGGCAGAAGATCTGAATAGACATTTTTCTGAAGAAGACACGCAGTCAACAGCTATCAGCATCACTCATCATCAGGAAAATGCAAATGCAAATCAAAATCACAATGAGATATCACATCACACCTGTCAGAGTTGCTATTTTCAAAAAGACAAGAAATAACAAGTGTTGGCAAGGATGTGGACAAAAGGGAACCTTCATGCACTGTTGGTGAGAATGTAAATTCATACAGCCACTATGAAAAACAGTATGGAGATTCCTCAAAAAGTCAAAAAATAGAACTATTCTACGATCCAGCAATTCCACTTCTGGGTATTTGTCTGACAAAAACAAAAACACTAATTCGAAAAGATATAAGACCCATATGTTCATTGGAGCATTACTTACAAAAGCCAAGATATGGAAGCAACCTAAATGTCCATCAATGGATGAATGGATAAAGAAGATGTGATATATATATATATATATATATATATATATATATGGTATAATGGAATATTAGCCCAAAAAAGGAAGAAATACTGCCATTTGTGACAACATGGATGGACATAGGGGTTATTATGCTAAGTGTAACAAGTCAGACAGAAAGACAAATACTGTATGGTTTCACTTATGTGTGGAATCTAAAAAGCAAAACAAATGAACAAGCATAACTAACTAGAAGCAGAGTCATAGATGTAGAGAACAAACAGGTGGTTGTGTCTTCCTATGCATGAACAAGGTCTTTTTTTAATGTCTTTAAAAATACCTCTCAGTGATGTTTTGTATTTTAAAATCTTGTAAATCTTTTGTCATGTTTATCCCTCAGAATTTCATATTTTTGATGATTTTGTAAATATTATAATCTTTCAGGTTTCAATTTCTGGTTGTTCTTTATAAGAACACAATTTTTAAAATCTTGTTTCCTGCAAGATGCTAGACATTTTAGTTTCATCAAAACTAATCATTGGATTTTCTACATAGGAGATCATCCCATTGTGAATAAAGACGTTTTTACTTGCCATTCTGGATGCCTTTTATTTACCTTTTTGCACTTATTCCAGTGGGCTCCAATTCACTATTGAATAAAGGTGGTGAGAGTAGACATCTTTGTCTCATTTCTGACATTTGTTGAAAAGCTTTCATTCACTATGTTGATTATATGTTTCACAGGTGGAGGGGGTTTCATTTTATTCATAGTTTGCTGAGAATTTTTACAAATTAGGAATGGATTGGATTTTGTGAAATGCTTTTCTGTGTCTATTTAAATAATCTTTATTTTCTCTTTTAGCTTGTTAATATGGGGCTTTACATAGATTGATTTTCAGATGTTAAATAAATCTTGCATTTCTGGGACCCTTTGGTTATAAGGCATTCAGTTTTTTAAAAATCCTTTTTTAACATGGTTTTTTTTCTTTTCACTCTTTACTTTTTGTGTTTCAGTTTGAATATTTTCTATTGACCTGTCTTAAGTTTGATTCTTTCCTCTGTTGTCTTACTGGGAAGTCTACTGAAAGACTTCTCCTCTGATATATTTTTCATTTCTAGCATTTCATTGACTCTTTCTGAAAAAAGGGATAATTTTCATCTGTATGCTAAAATTCTCCACTATTCATGTTGTCCCTCCTGTCTTTCCTTTAAAATGCTCATCACAGTTATTTTAAAGTTTCTGTCTGGTAATTCCCATATTGGGGCCCTCTCCGGATCAAGAATCTTTCCTCTCTTGATGATGACTAACATAGACTGCCATTGCCTGTGTTAATTCTAAGACCCAAAAGTCTTAGAGTTCCCTCAGTTCTCCTACTCTGCCCCAGACTTCAGCAGACACTGCTTGCCCACACCTCAGCAAGTTCTCTCTCAGCTCCCCTATCCTTCTCCCAGCTGTAGACCACCACTACCTCATACTCAGTATAAGGCCCAGGAATTCCTGTTGGGTTTCTCTTTGTTTTCCTTTTTGTCCCCAATTTTTAGCAGTGTCTCTCTATATAAGCTCCCCTTATATCTGGGGCTACTAAAGATTCTAAACCCTCAAACTAGCTCACATTTGGCCTTCAAAAATTCTTCTTATCCCTGTCTGTGGCACCCCCCTCTCCCTCCTGCTGCACTTTCAATGATAAAATTAACTCGGGTGCCTTTTTTTAAAGAGGGGTCTGTCACCTTTTTTTTTTTTTTTTTGCGGTACGTGGGCCTCTCACTGTTGTGGCCTCTCCCGTTGCGGAGCACAGGCTCCGGACGCGCAGGCTCAGCGGCCATGGCTCACGGGCCTAGTCGCTCCACGGCATGTGGGATCTTCCCAGGCCAGGACACGAACCCGTGTCCCCTGCATCAGCAGGCGGACTCTCAACCACTGCACCACTGGGGAAGCCCACTTTTTGTATTTTTGCTTAGCAGTTTTCTTGGTGACCTCAGATTTCTGATGGGTTAAGCAATCATTTTTTTGATACTATGATTTTATAGGTCATCTGCCTTTGTTTTTGTTGATTGGTTTTTTGGGTAGGAGAGACATTTCCCTGTGGCTTTCTATGTCCTAAGCAGGAGTGGAAGTTCCTAATGTCTTTTAAGTTCCATTTCCAGTTGTCCCTGAGGTCCAGTGGCACTCCTGCCCCATCATCCTTGAATTTCCATTGTTGCTTAAGCTGAGTAGAGTCTGGTTCACCTCATTTTAATGCCCCGTGTCCTAACACTGCAGTGGGAAAACACTGGGAAGACGTTATGCAGAAACTGCCCTCTACTAGAAATGCCTCCATTTCTTTACTTGCAAAATGGGGCTAAGATTCCCTGCTCTATCTACTCACAAGTCTCTTGGGAGAGTCTTCTGGAATAATGGATGTGAATGAGCTCTGTAGCATGTACAATCAATATGCATGTTATTACTAATTCGGTTGTGCTGGGTCTTAGATACGGCAGGTGGGCTCCTTAGTTGTGGCTCGTGGGCTCCTTAGTTTCAGCTGGCCAGCTCCTTAGTTGTGGCATGCAAACTCTTAGTTGTGGCATGCATGTGGGATCTAGTTCCCCGACCAGGGATCGAACCCAAGCCCCTTGCATTGGGAGTATGGAGTCTTACCCACTGTACTACCAGGGAAGTACCTAAAGTTTTGTTTTTTCCACTACCTCATTATCTATGGAACCCAGGTCTTCTCTCCATTGGTACTTCCACTTTCTGGTTTGGGCCCATCATTTCTCAGCAGGAGCTTACCATGTGATAGCTACCCTGCCTGAGCACTTTAGGCAACTGTGCTATCCTTATTACAGATATGTTCTATGGATTCCTGACTCCAACTCTTACCAGCTGTGTGAAGTTAGAGAAATAGTGTAATATCCCAAAGCCTCAGTTTCTTTGTTAGTAAACTGGGGATAAAAGTAGCATATAATCTCATAGAGTTGTTGTAAGAATTAAATGCCATGTTTGTGATGTGTGCCTGGCATACTGGAAGTAACTTCCCCAAGGCCATGTAGTCAGTTTGCATCTGGGCTAGCCTGAAGCCCAAGTTGGTGATGCCAAAGGCATCATTTCAATCATGGAGTTATGTGGTCTCCAAATAGCTTTTCTGGGCTCTCCACCTCACCTTTGTTACACATTCCAGATAAACACTTTTAAGGTCTTTCCCTTGCCCTAAAACTTTTATTTGCCACTCAATGCCAGGAACTCTCTTCACATCTCCAGATGAATTTTCCCAGCATTCAAGGTTCTTGACTGTTGTGGATAAAACTTATCTGTTAAGCATGCCTTATTGCTATGTTTTAGCTCACAAGCGCTCTGGCTGTGTCTTGAACAATAGGTAAGCTGAGGACAGGCAAAGATGTAGAGGGCTATTGTAGGTTGTATGGGAGAGGGCATTTCCAGGGGAAAAATGATGGGGGTGAAGACCAAGGGACAGGTAAGGAAGGTGGCATGTATGGGAAGCAGAGAGCAGGCTATTGGGTGCATGAAAGATGTGCACCATGGAAGGTGAGGCTGGAGTAACATCCACAGATGGACTGTTTGGACCATGAGCACAGGTATAAGCTGCCTAATTTTTGTTCAGTAGGTGATGGGGAATCCATAAAATTGGTTTGAGAGGTAAAGACATGGCAATCTGCACTCCCTGCAGGGCTTCTCGCTCCTGGTTTCACTCCAACTATTTCAGAGGTCAGACAGTCTGGAGTAGACTCTCAGGGCTCTTCTCCCACTTTGTTCTCCTGGCAGCCTCTGAAAGGCCCAGCCGCACCCACCATCAGAAGGGTACTCTTTATAGCCTCATACTGCTGAGACACCACAGCTTGAAGTTCTGAGAAAAAACATAGAATATGACCACAAGATCTCAACATCTGCTCGTCCACATTGAAATCCCTCTGTGCCTTAGTTTCCTCAACTGTGAATTGGGAGTAAGAGCACCTACTTTGGAGGGGTATTATGTGGTGTAAATGAGAGAATGTAAGAAAAGTGTATAGCACAGGGTCTGGCATGAAGCCAGCCCCCATTAAATTCTTCTTCCCTGGCCTTGCCTTGGGACAGTCTTCCCTCTAGCACTTTCCATTCACAGTGTGTCTGAGGACACAAGAAAGCTGTCCTTGTGTGTGGGCATAACCTGCAGGGTAGGGCACTCAGTGTTTGCCTTCAAGGACACACAGGCGATCCATGAACAGAACAGAATAGAGATGACTGGCAGTCCAGGTTTCCAACAGAGTAGTGAGCACGTGGAAGGACAGTGCTCACGAGGACAGCAATGTGATGCAGAGGAAGACACAGTTTGCATCAAGTGATGTCTAATTACAGCTCTAGGAGTCAACGGCTGAGGAACTTGGGCATGTCCCTCCACTTCTCTGATCCTGGTTCTTCCCTGAAATTGTTTTGATGTGAGGTGTCAGTGAGAGAATACAGGTCAAGTGCTGCATATTGTCTGGCGCTGCCAGAGCTAGGTGGGGTCTGCCTTCTCCCACACGGATTCCCTATGAGACCCAGTGGAGGGGAGAGCAGTCAGGATGGTCAGAGAAGCTACTTGCTGCTCTCGAGGCCTCACTGTGGCCTGGACCTCTGGGACCAACCCTGCTGTGATGGTGAAGCAATTCTGTGACATCTACGTGCCATGTGGCTCTCCGTCTTGACTCTGTGCCAATTCTGTTGGGAGATTTTACAGAGGGTGTAGCACTGCACTGTCCAGTAGAAATATAATGTGAACCACATGCATAAGTTTAAATTTTCTAGTAGTCGCATTAAAAAGAATGAAAAGATATGAAAATGCTAATATATTTATTTAACCCAGTATATCTAAAATATTGTTTCAACATGTAACCAATATAAAAATATTTATTAATGAGATAAATTATTCTTTTTTCATACTAAGTCTTCAAACTCCCATGTGTGTTTTACATGAAAAACAATCTTAATTATGACTAGCCACATTCCAAGTGCTCAATAGCCATACAGGACAGATCTAGCGGGACTCGACCTTCGGGAAACAGAGCCATGCTGCCATCTGGTGGTTATGTCATCAAATAGCACCCTGAGCACCCACACTGGGCCAGGCCCTGTGCTGACACCAAAGACACAGAAATTACATGCTTCCTTCCTCCGGAGTGCCTTAATCCCAGTGAGAGAAAAGGTGGTCAGAAAGAACCAACCTTCAGAGGGTGAAAAGTCCCAGAAGAGAAGGCTCTTACAATGCTCTGGGATTTGGAAACACCAAGGATGATAGCAGAGAAGTGAGAAGGTTCTAGGAACAAGGAGGCATTTCACAGATGGAGAGGAGAATGACCTGCATGGGGCCACATGATAAACAGTTGCCCTGAGGTAAGGAGACTCTTGGCCAGGCCTCCAGAATCTCTCACATGGACCATGGAAGCCACTTTAAAAAGTACTTTTTTTTTTTTTCCCTAATGAATACATCCAATAATTCAAAATCTGATAAGTACAAAAGCAAACAGTCTCCCTCCCATCCCTGCCCCCTAACTACCCCATTCCCATTTAGTGAAGCATACAAGCAATGCCATGATAACCCTGTACACAATTATTCTACATGTGCAAGTATATCAGTAGAATAAGTTTCTTGAAATTATTGGGCCCAAATATATGTGCATCTAAAATTTTGATAGATAAGTAATAGCCTTATTTAAAAAATTAGCTCTATTTAGATAATAATCTACATATAATAAGTTCACTATTTTAACTGTACAATATGATGAGTTTTGAAAAATGTATATGGTTATGTAACCACAACCATATCATGATATAGAACATTTCTACTGCCCCATAAAGTTCCCTTTTGGCCTTTTGCAGTTAATCCCCTCACCACCACCCCAGCTTCTGACAACTACTGATCTGTTTTCTGCCTTATAAGATGGCCTTTTCCAAAATAGCATATGAATGGAACAATATAGAATATAATCTTTTCTGTCTGGATTCTTTCATTTAGCGTATGGATTATGTGATTCATCCATATTCTTATGCTTCATATATCAAGGTAGTACTTTTTATTAAGTACTATTCTATTCTATGGATACATTATAATTTAACCATTCAGCATGGTTGAATGGACATTTGGGTGGTTTCCAATTTGCGGCTATAAAGCTTTTTATGAACATTCAAGTACAAGTCTTTAAGCTTTCAGTTCTCCTAGGTACATACCTAGGATTGGAATTTCTGGGTCATATGTTAAGTGATAGTTAACTTTATAAGAAACTGCCATACTGTTTTCCAAAGTAACTGTACCATTTTGTATTGCCACCAGCAATGAGAGTTCCAGTTGCTCTACACCCTCACTAATACTTGGTACAGGTTATCTTTTTCATTTTAGCTATTCTAGTAGGTGTGTAGTGGTGTCTCATTGCAGTTTAAATTTACATTTGACTGATGCTACATGTTGTCTACGGGCTTATTTGCTGTTTTTATACATTCTTTGCTGAAGTGCCTGTTCAATTCTTTTGCCCATTTTTAAATTGAGTTGCTAGTTTTCTTATTATCAAGTTATAAGATATCTTTATATATACAGGTCTTTTGTCGGATATATGTTTTGTAAGTAATTTCTGTCTGTGGCCTATTCATTGTCTTATTAGTGTCTTTCAACGAACAAATGTTTTTAATTTTGATGAAGTTCTCCAGTTTCCCTATGTGTTGTCCCTGGGCTACTCCTTTTCTTGGCTTCATCACCACAGGGCAAGAAAACCTTTCTTCTGGTTCTCACTGACTGAGGCAGAATTCTCTTGCCTTGGGTCAGGGCTGTGTGCTATTGTCTGTGGCCATGTCTTCCATTAACTGTCCTCTTCCCCTGTTTCAAGGAATTGTCACCTTTTTCAGTTTATTGAGACAACAGTATTTTTTTTCAGGTTTAAATGTATAATTAATAAAATTGATAAAGTCATTGCCCTGTAGTCAAAGACAGATTTATTACTCTGCAGTAAGGGAGAACATACGCCATAAGGACCTCAGAATGGGACAGGGGTTGTTAGGGTAGCTCTGGGGGTTGGAGTTAGTCATAGGATGGTATTGGCAGGGATTATTAAGAATTTATAAACTAAGGACTTAGTGTTACAAATGGTGGTCTTATTTTTAGAATGTATGAGTCTGTTTATGTTACTCTTAGGCTAGTTTTTCTGTGGTCTTAGAACATATGGGTCAGAACAAACTGGTGTTAAAAGAGTTTTAATTTTGAGACTTTGTGATGCATGTCATAGTTTTGGTTTGGTAGAGTTTATCTGTTTTGTGAGTCAGGTTACATTTTGCTAGTTGTGGTTTCTCTTTTATTTTTATCTATTATGTCAATCCTGTGGATTTTGGATTACTGAAGTGCAGGCTTCAGTAATATAAGATTAAGATAGCTTGCCTGATAAGTGGGAAAGACTAAGAGCTCAGTAAAAGCTGTTGGGCTAGTGGATATCTATTTAGAAAATAATACATTTACACCTCTACCACCTTTATTTATGATTCACACCATATAAAATTGGTAGTAAATAAAGTGCCTAAATGTATTAGAAGAAAATATGGGAGAGTATTTTTATAATGACAACATGAGGAAGCTATGTCTAGGAAAGATACAAAAGCTAGAACATACAAAATATTTAACAAAAGATTAATAATTGTTATATATAAGGAAAAGCTACAGTCCAGTCAGAAAATGACAACTTGTGGAGTGTAGTTAGCTAACGGCCTTCAGCAGCAGGCTCCTTCAGGTTCACCTAAACTTTGATGCCGAGATCACACTGTTCTTGGGGTGGCCCTTGCCAATGGCCTGACGTGGGACTCTGTGACTGGCCATCTGTGTTGAATACTGATAGCTTCCTCGCCCAATCCTGCTTCCTCCCTTTTCCTTTCACAGGAAAATTACTTCCTAATAAACTTTTTTCACTCTTAACTCTATCTCAGCATCTGCTTCCTGGTGAACCCAACCAACATACAACTTTAAAAAAATAGGAAAATTTATAATCAGTATATCCTATAAACATGTATATCCTTCACAGAAGGATAAACATGAAGAGATGCTTAACACCACCAGTGAAAAAATGTAATTAGGGAAATGAAAATTTAGGGATCAATAAGAAGAATTTTTGTCTATAACATTGGCAAAGGCTTAAAGAAGTCGAATATCTGTGTTGGCTAGCATATGTTGGGAATGTAAATTGTAAACTGTATGGTAATGTAAACTGGTATAGCCACTTTGGAGAATTGGCTTTCAAAATATTTTAAAATTATATGTAAATACCATATAACTCAGAATATTTCATTTCTTGAAATGTTCTTTAAAGAACAATTGCTAATGTGTAAAATGAGGCATGTTCAAGAATATTCACTGTAACATGGTTTGTAATTGTTAAACAATTCTGGAAAGAAACAAATGAAACTAACAACAGTACATACTCCTGAGGTAGTTTTGTAGAACCTATTAAAATTAGAGATCTCTTCACTCTTTGGCCAAGAATATACTGATTTTTTAAAAACTGTTTTTTTTGTGGTAAAATATACATAATATAATATTTATCATTTTAACCATTTGTAAGTGTACAATTCTGTGACATTAAATACATTCACCATGTTTTCAAGTTTCACCTATGTTGTGGCATATTAAAAAAAAGCTATTACTTTTTATAATTGAATAAGATTCCACCACATTTTCTTTATCCACTCAACTGTTGATGGACACTTGGGTTTTTTCCCCACCTTTTGGGTGTTGTGAATATGTGAGTAGATATTGCTTCTATGAACACTGGTGTACAGATATCTATTCAAGTTCGTGCTTTCAATTCTTTTGGATTATATACCTAAGAGTAGAATTGCTGGATCATATGATAATTCTGTTTAACTTTTTGAGGAACAAACTGTTTTCCACAGCAGTGGCACTATGTTATATTCCTATCAGCAATGCTCAGTGTTCCAACTTTTCCACATACTTGCCAACACTTATTATTTTCTATTTTTTAAAATTATAAGCATCATATCTTATCTTTTATGGTGTAAATTCACATTTCTCTAATGGCTAATGATATTGAGCATCTTTTCATGTGCTCATTGGCCCTTGGTATATCTTCTTTGGAAAAATGTCTATTCAAGTCCTTTGCCAATTTTTGAACTGGGTTGGTTTTTTTTTTTTGTCAATGAGTTGAGTTGTAGGAGTTCTTTATATATAACGGATAATAATCCCTTATCAGATGTTATGATTTACAAATATTTTCCTTATTCTGTGGATGGCCTTTTCACTCTTTTTTTTTAAAACATTTTTATTGGGGTATAATTGCTTTGCAATGGTGTGTTACTTTCTGCTTTATAACAAAGTGAATCAGTTATACATATACATATGTTCCCATATCTCTTCCTTCTTGCGTCTCCCTCCCTCCCACCTTCCCTATCCCACCCCTCCAGGCAGTCACAAAGCACAGAGCTGATCTCCCTGTGCTATGTGGCTGCTTCCCACTAGCTATCTATTTTAAGTTTGGTAGTGTATATATGTCCATGCCACTCTCTCACTTTATCACAGCTTACACATCCCCCTCCCCATATCCTCAAGTCCACTCTCTAGTATGTCTGTGTCTTTATTCCTGTCTTACCCCTAGGTTCTTCATGACATTTTTTTTTCTTAAATTCCATATATATGTGTTAGCATACGGTATTTGTCTTTCTCTTTCTGACTTACTTCACTCTGTATGACAGACTCTAGGTCTATCCACCTCATTACAAATAGCTCAATTTCGTTTCTTTTTATGGCTGAGTAATATTCCATTGTATATATGTGCCACATCTTCTTTATCCATTCATCTGATGATGGACACTTAGGTTGTTTCCATCTCTGGGCGATTGTAGATAGAGCTGCAATGAACATTTTGGTACATGACTCTTATTGAATTATGGTTTTCTCAGGGTATATGCCCAGTAGTGGGATTGCTGGGTCATATGGCAGTTCTATTTGTAGTTTTTTATGGAACCTCCATACTGTTCTCCATAGTGGCTCTACCAATTCACATTTCCACCAGGAGTGCAAGAGTGTGCCCTATTCTCCACACCCTCTCCAGCATTTATTTTTTCTAGATTTTTTGATGATGGCCATTCTGACTGGTGTGAGATGATATCTCACTGTAGTTTTGATTTGCATTTCTCTAATGATTAATGATGTTGAGCATTCTTTCATGTGTTTGTTGGCAGTCTGTATATCTTCTTTGGAGAAATGTCTATTTAGATCTTCTGCCCATTTTGGGATTGGGTTGTTTGTTTTTTTGTTATTGAGCTGCATGAGCTGCTTGTAAATTTTGGAAATTAATCCTTTGTCAGTTGCTTTATTTGCAAGTATTTTCTCCCATTCTCAGGGTTGTCTTTTGGTCTTGTTTATGGTTTCCTTTGCTATGCAAAAGCTTTGAAGTTTCATTAGGTCCCATTTGTTTATTTTTATTTCCATTTCTCTAGGAGGTAGGTCAAAAAGGATCTTGCTGTGATTTATGTCATAGAGTGTTCTGCCCATGTTTTCCTCTAAGAGTTTGATAGTTTCTGACCTTACATTTAGGTCTTTAATCCATTATGAGCTTATTTTTGTGTATGGTGTTAGGGAGTGATCTAATCTCATACTTTTACATGTACCTGTCCAGTTCTCCCAGCACCACTTATTGAAGAGGCTGTCCTTTTTCCACGGTACCTTCCTGACTCCTTTATCAAAGATAAGGTGAACATATGTGCGTGGGTTTATCTCTGGGCTTTCTATCCTCTTCCATTGATCTATCTTTCTGTTTTTGTACCAGTACCATACTGTCTTGATTACTGTAGCTTTGTAATATAGTCTGAAGTCAGGGAGCCTGATTCTTCCAGCTCCGTTTTTCGTTCTCAAGATGCTTTGGCTATTCGGGATCTTTTGTGTTTCCATACAAATTGTGAACTTTTTTCTTCTAGTTCTGTGAAAAATGCCAGTGGCAGTTTGATAGGGATTGCATTGAATCTGTAGATTGCTTTGAGTGGTAGAGTCATTTTCACAATGTTGATTCTTCCAATCCAAGAACATGGTATATCTCTCCATCTATTTGTATCATCTTTAATTTCTTTTATCAGTGTCTTATAATTTTCTGTATACAGGTCTTTTGTCTCCTTAGGTAGGTTTATTCCTTGATATTTCATTCTTTTTGTTGCAATGGTAAATGGGAGTGTTTCCTTGATTTCACTTTCAGATTTTTCATCATTAGGGTATAGGAATGCCAGAGATTTCTGTGCATTAATTTTGCATCCTGCAACTTTACCAAATTTATTGATTAGCTCTAGTAGTTTTCTGGTAGCATCTTTAGGATTCTCTATGTATAGTATCATGTCATCTGCAAACAGTGACAGCTTTACTTCTTCTTTTCTGATTTGGATTCCTTTTATTTCCTTTTCTTCTCTGATTGCTGTGGCTAAAACTTCCAAAACTATGTTGAATAAGAGTGGTGAGAGTGGGCAACCTTGTCTTGTTCCTGATCTTAGTGGAAATGCTTTCAGTTTTTCACCATTGAGGACGATGTTGGCTGTGGGTTTGTCATATATTGCCTTTACTGTGTTGAGGAAAGTTCCCTCTATGCCTACTTTCTGCAGGGTATTTTTTTTTATCATAAATGGGTGTTGAATTTTGTCAAAAGCTTTCTCTGCATCTGTTGAGATGATCATATGGTTTTTCTCTTTCAATGTGTTAATATGGTTTATCACATTGATTGATTTGCGTATATTGAAGAATCCTTGCATTCCTGGATTAAACCCCACTTGATCATGGTGTATGATCCTTTTACTCTGCTGTTGGATTCTGTTTGCTAGTATTTTGTTGAGGATTTTTGCATCTATGTTCATCAGTGATATAGGCCTGTAGTTTGCTTTCTTTGTGACATCCTTGTCTGGTTTTGGTATCAAGGTGATGGTGGCCTCGTAGAATGAATTTGGGAGTTTTCCTCCCTCTGCTATATTTTGGAAGAGTTTGAGAAGGATAGGTGTTAGCTCTTCTCTAAATGTTTGATAGAATTTGCCTGTGAAGCCATCTGGTCCTGGGCTTTTGTTTGTTGGAAAATTTTTAATCACAGTTTCAATTTCAGTGCTTGTGATTGGTCTGTTCATATTTTCTATTTCTTCCTGATTCAGTCTTGGGAGGTTGTGCATTTCTAAGAATTTGTCCATTTCTTCCAGGTTGTCCATTTTATTGGCATAGGGTTGCTTGTAGTAATCTCTCATGATCTTTTGTATTTCTGCAGTGTCAGTTGTTACTTCTCCTTTTTCAATTCTAATTCTATTGATTTGAATCTTCTCCCTTTTTTTCTTGATGAGTCTGGCTAATGGTTTATCAATTTTATTTATCTTCTCAAAGAACCAGCTTTTAGTTTTATTTATGTTTGTCATCGTTTCCTTCATTTCTTTTTCATTTATTTCTGATGTGATTTTTATGATTTCTTTCCTTCTGCTAACTTTGGGGATTTTTTGTTCTTCTTTCTCTAATTGCTTTAGGTGCAAGGTTTGGTTGCTTATTCGAGATGTTTCCTGTTTCTTAAGGTAGGATTGTATTGCTATAAACTTCCCTCTTAGAGCTGCTTTTGCTGCATCCCATAGATTTTGGGTCGTCGTGTCTCCATTGTCATTTGTTTCTAGGTATTTTATTATTTCCTCTTTGATATTTTTCAGTGATAACTTCATCATTAAGTAGTGTATTGTTTAGTGTCCATGTGATTGTATTTTTTACAGATCTTTTCCTGTAATTGATATCTAGTCTCATAGCGTTGTTGTCATTAAAGATATTTGATACCATTTCAATTTTCTTAAATTTACCAAGGCTTGATTTGTGACCCAAGATATGATCTATCCTGGAGAATGTTCCATGAACACTTAAGAAAAATGTGTATTCTGTTGTTTTCGGATGGAATTCCTATACATATCATTTAAGTCCATCTTGTTTAATGTATTATTTAAAGCTTGTGTTTCCTTATTTATTTTCATTTTGGATGATCTGTCCATTGGTGAAAGTGGGTGTTAAAGTCCCCTACTATGAATGTGTTGCTGTTAATTTCCCCTTTTATGGCTGTTAGAATTTGCCTTATGTATTGAGTTGCTCATATGTTGGGTGCGTAAATATTTACAATTGTTATATCTTCTTCTTGGATTGATCCCTTGATCATTATGTAGTGTCCTTCTTTGTCTCTTCTAATAGTCTTTATTTTAAAATCTATTTTGTCTGATATGAGAATTCCTACTCCAGCTTTCTTTTGGTTTCCATTTGCATGTAATACCTTTTTCCATCCCCTTACTTTCAGTCTGTATGTGTTTCTAGGTCTGAGATGGGTCTCTTGTAGACAGCATATATATGGGTCTTGTTTTTGTATCCATTCAGCCAGTCTGCGTCTTTTGGTGGGAGCATTTATTCCATTTACATTTAAGGTAATTATTGATATGTATGTTCCTATTCCCATTTTCTAAATTGTTTTGGGTTCGTTATTGTAGGTCTTTTCCTTCTCTTCTCTTTCTTGCCTGGATAAGTTCCTTTAGCATTTGTTGTAAAGCTGGTTTGGTGGTGCTGAACTCTCTCACCTTTTGCTTGTCTGTAAAGGTTTTAATTTCTCCATCAAATCTGAATGAGATCCTTGCTGGGTAGAGTAATCTTGGTTGCAGGTTTTTCTCCTTCATCACTTGAAGTATGTCCTGCCAGTCTCTTCTGGCTTGCAGAGTTTCTGCTGAAAGATCCACTGTTAACCTTATGGGGATTCCCTTGTGTGTTATTTGTTGTTTTTCCCTTGCTGCTTTTATTATGTTTTATTTGTATTTAATTTTTGACAGTTTGATTAATATGTGTCTTGGTGTGTTTCTCCTTGGATTTATCCTGTATGGGACTCTCTGTGCTTCCTGGACTTGATTAACTATTTTCTTTCCCATATTAGGGAAGTTTTCAACTATAATCTCTTCAAATATTTTCTCAGTCCCTTTCTTTTTCTCTTCTTCTTCTGGGACCCGTATATTTCGAATGTTGGTGCATTTAGTGTTGTCCCAGAGGTCTCTGTGACTGTTCTCAGTTCTTTTCAAACTTTTTAAAAATTCTGCTCTGCAGTAGTTATTTCCACTATTTTATCTTCCAGGTCACTTATCCATTCTTCTGCTTCAGTTATTCTGCTATTGATCCCGTCTAGAGTATTTTTAATTTCATTTATTGTGTTCTTCATCGTTGTTTGTTTCATCTTTAGTTCTTCTATGTCCTGTTAAATGTTTCTTGCATTTTGTCTATTCTATTTCCAAGATTTTGGATCATATTTACTATCAGTATTCTGAATTCTTTTTCAGGTAGACTGCCTATTTCCTCTTCATTTGTTAGGTCTGGTGGGGTTTTATCTTGCTCCTTCATCTGCTCTGTGTTTTTCTGTCTTCTCATTTTGCTTATGTTACTGTGTTTGGGGTCTCCTTATTGCAGGCTGCAGGTTCGTAGTTCCCGTTGTTTTTGGTGTCTGTCCCCAGTGGCTAAGGTTGGTTCAGTGGGTTGTGTAGACTTCCTGGTGGAGGGGACTAGTGCCTGTGTTCTGGTGGATGAGGCTTGACCTTGTCTTTCTTGTGGGTAGGTCCACGTCTGGTGCTGTGTTTTGGGGTGTCTGTGGACTTATTATGATTTTAGGCAGGCTCTCTGCTAATTGGTGGTGTTGTGTTCCTGTGTTGCTAGTTGTTTGGCATAGGGTGTCCAGCACTGTAGCTTGCTGGTGAAGCTTGTAGTGAAGCTGGGTGCTGGTGTTGAGATGGAGATCTCTGGGAGATTTTTGCCATTTGATATTACACGCAGCTGGGAGGTTTCTTGTGGACCAGTGTCCTGAAGTTGGATCTCCCACCTCAGAGGCACAGCACTGACTCCTGGCTGCAGCACCAAGAGCCTTTTATCCACACGGCTCAGAATAAAAGGGAAAATTTAGAAAAAAGAATTAGTAGAAGTAGAAAGAAAGAAAGAAAGAAAGGAGGGGGGAGGGAGGGAGGGAGGTTGGAAGGAAGGATGGAGGGAAGGAAGGAAGAAAAGGAAAGAAAGAAGATAAAATAAAATAAAATAAAGTAAGATAAAATATAATAAAGTTATTAAAAGAAAAAATAATTATTAAGAAAAAAAAACTGACGGATTGAATCCTAGGACAAATGGTGGAAGCAAAGCTATACAGACAGAGTCTCACAGAGAAGCATACACATACACACCCACAAAAAGAGGAAAAGGGGAAAAAATCATACCTCTTGCTCTCAAAGTCCACCTCCTAAATTTGGGATGATTCGTTGTCTATTCATGTATTCCACAGATGCAGGGTACATCAAGTTGATTGTGGAGCTTTAATCCTCTGCTTCTGAGGCTGCTGGGAGAGATTTCCCTTTCTCTTCTTTGTTCTCACAGCTCCCAGTGGTTCAGCTTTGGATTTGGCCCTGCCTCTGCGTGTAGGTCGCCAGAGGGTGTCTGTTCTTCGCTCAGACAGGACGGGGTTAAAGGAGCAGCTGCTTCAGGGACTGTGGCTCACTCAGGCCGTGGGGAGGGAGGGGCATGGAGTTCAGGGCAGGCCTGCAGCAGCAGAGGCCGGCGTGACATTGCACCAGCCTGAGGCTTGCTGTGCGTTCTCCCGGGGAAGTTGTTCCTGGATCCCGGGACCCTGGCAGTGGCGGGCTGCACAGGCTTCCCAGAAGTCGGGTGTGAATAGTGACCTGTGCTCACACACAGGCTTCTTCGTGGTGGCAGCAGCAGCCTTAGCATCTCCTGCCCATCTCTGGGGTCCGCGCTTTTAGCCGCGGCTCGCGCCCGTCTCTGGAGCTCCTTTAAGCAGCGCTCTTAATCCCCTCTCCTCGCGCACCAGGAAAGGAAGAGGGAAGAAAAGGTCTCTTGCCTCTTCGGCAGGTTCAGACTTTTCCCCGGACTCCCTCCCGGCTAGCCGTGGTGCACTAACTCCCTGCAGGCTGTGTTCACGCCGCCAACCCCAGTCCTCTCCCTGCGCTCCCACCAAAGCCGGAGCCTCGGCTCCCAGCCCCGCCTGCCTCGGCGGGTGAGCAGACAAGCCTCTCGGGCTGGTGAGTGCTGGTTGGCGCCCATCCTCTGTGCGGGAACCTCTCCGTTTTGCCCTCTGCACCGCTGTTGCTGTGCTGTCCTCCGTGGCTCTGTAGCTTCCCCCCTCCGCCACCTTCAGTCTCCGCCCGCGAAGGGGCTTCTAGTGTGTGGAAACCTTTCTTCCTTCACAGCTCCCTCCCACTGGTGCAGGTCTTGTCCCTATCATTTTGTCTCTGTTTATTCTTTTTTCTTTCGCCCTATCCAGGTACATGGGGAGTTTCTTGCCTTTTGGGAGGTCTGAGGTCTCCTGTCAGCCTTCAGTAAGTGTTATATAGGAGTTGTTCCACGTGTAGATGTATTTCTGGTGTATCTTTGGGGAGGAAGGTGATCTCCACGTCCTAGTCTTCCACCATCTTCCCTTCGTCCCCGAATTTATTTCTATATCTCAATCTCTACATCAGATTATTTACCCATAATTATGTTTTAAAAAACCAACTATTTTGGAAATGATCCCAAGGGCATGCTTTTGGAAATCATCCTAAGGGTGTACAGAAAATGAAGAAACTTTTATTCAAGAAAGCCTACTAAATCTTGGTAAGAAAAGTGAGGGTCTTTGGCACCTGAGCCATGGCATACTTCCTCCCTACTCCCAGCTCAGCTTTTTGGAAGCTCTACTCTAGGTCGTTGTGGCCATGAAGACAGGGATCCCTCTCACCCAGCTACTAATTAAAGAAAATAACATATCACAGGAGGTGTGGCTTTCAGCATTCCTCATCTCATCCAACTCCAAATTGAAGAGGCTAAATTCCTGGTAAGAGAGGCTGAGAGGTTTGGGGCTCCCTTCTTCCACCCAGCTCTCACCCCTAGGGCCATAAAAGCAGGCAGGACAAGAAAACTGGGTCCCTGATCATATTCACCTTAGCTCCTTCATAGGATGGATGTTTCATGCCAGAAGAGCCAAGCTAAGAAAGCCAGGGGCCACCAACCTGACAGAGTGCCAAAAGCAGTGACTCAAGAGATTTTACACAGGGAGAGTAGCAGTCCTTAAGAACAGAGAGCTCCAAAGCTCTCCCCCAAAAAACCAACTTTATTTAAAACAAAGCATTGGGAAGTTCAAGTCTAAGTGCACTCTCAAAAGCAATGGAGATTTTGGTGGTAAGCAATTAGGAGACCAATAGCTGTATGAGAGCAACAAGCTAGTTGTAGGTCAGCTAGTTAAACAGAGGGAACTGGGGAAAAAGAAAACTAAGAAGAACCCTACAGGGAGTTCCCTGGTGGCCTAGTGGTTAGGATTCCGGGCTTTCACTGCTGTGACTTGGGTTCAAACCCTTGTCAGGGAACTGAGATCCTACAAGCCATGCAGCACAACCAAATAATAATAATAAATAAAAAAGTTTTAATTAAAAGAAAGAGAAAGAAAGAAAGAAAAAGAAAGAAAGAAAAAGGAAGGAAGGAAGGAAGGAAGGAAGGAAGGAAGAAGAACCCTCCAGGGTCCAGGGTTTAGAACAAACCTCAAAGACTGGTCTCAAAAAATAAACCTGGCTGAGTTTAATTAGATATGACTCTAGAGCAGTTTATGCCCCCAGGAATTTAAAACAATAGAGTGATAAGCAAGCAATTAATGGAGCCTAACAACTGGGTGTAATATCAATCAAGGGTGACAGTTTAACAGGGATCAGGGAAAAAGACAAAGAGAGCTTTGCTAAAAGCCTTTGTCATCCCAGGGTAATTGTGAATGTCAGGGGTGTATCCTCTGAGAAGTGACATCAGAGGCTTCAAACTACAGGTGAAATAGAGCTAACTAAAATCATTTAGCCAAATCACTAAACAAATAAACCAGCAAACAACAACAAAAAAAAGCCATGGAGAGGGTGTAGGGTAATCAGCATCCAGTTACTACAATATATTAACAAAAATGTTGTTTACAGCAAAAGTTATAAGATTGCAAAGAAGCATGCAACTGTGATCCATACACAGAAAAAATAGCAGGCAAAAGAACTGCCTGTGAAAGAGACTAGATGGCATATTTAGCAAAGACTTCAAAGAAGCCATTATATATATGTTCAAAGAACTAAAGGAAACCAAGCTTAAAGAAAACTATGATAACAATGTCATCAAATTAAAAATATCAATAAAGAGAAAGAAATGTTGAAAAGAACCATATAGAAATTCTGGAGTTTAAAAGTACAATAGGCATAATAAAAAATTCACTGGAACTCAACAGTAGATTTGAACTGGCAGAAGAATCAGAAAACCTGGAAATAAATTTATAGAGACTATGTAATCTGAGTAACAGAGAGAAAAAAAGAATGAAGAGAAATGAACAGAGCCTCAGAGAAATGTTGAACAGCATTAAGTGCGCCATAGGCATAATGGAAATACCAGAGGAGAGGAGAGAGAGAAAGGAGCAGAAAAAGAAATTAGAAGAAATAATGGCTGACAACTTTTCAAACCTGATGAAAACATTTATGTACATATCAAGAGGCTCAATTAACTACTAGTAGGAGATCCACACTCAATAACATCATAGTAAAAATGTTGAAAGACAAAGACAAAAAGAAAAATTTGAATGTAGAAAAAAACAGCAATAAAAACCCCACAGCTCATTATGTATAAGGGAACCTCAATAAGTTTAACTAGGTGACTTCTTATTAGAAAGTCATATATTTGAGGCCAGAACATATTGATGTATTCAAAGTTCTGTCATTGGAGGCTAGAACAAATTAACATATTCAAAGTGTTGAAAGAAGAAAACCCTGTGAAACCAGAATTCTATAGTCAGCTAAACTAGCTTTCAAATCAAGGGGAAATAAATACATTATCTACCATATGACACAGCAATCCCACTACTGGGCATCTACCCTGAGAAAACCATAATTCAAAAAGAGTCATGTACCAAAATGTTCATTGCAGCACTATTTACAATAGCCAGGACATGGAAGCAATCTAAGTGTCCATCAACAGATGAATGGATAAAGAAGATGTGGCACATATATACAATGGAATATTACCCAGCCATAAAAAGAAACAAAATTGAGTTATTTGTAGTGAGGTGGATGGACCTAGAGTGTGTCATACAGAGTGAAGTAAGTCAGAAAGAGAAAAACAAATACAGTATGCTAACACATATATATGGAATCTAAGAAAGAAAGAAAAAAAAGGTCATGAAGAACCTAGGGGTAAGACAGGAATAAAGACACAAACCTACTAGAGAATGGACTTGAAGATATGGGGAGGGGGAAGGGTAAGCTGTGACAAAGTGAGAGAGTGGCATGGACATATATACACTACCAAACGTAAAATAGATAGCTAGTGGGAAGCAGCCGCATAGCACAGGGAGATCAGCTCAGTGCTTTGTGACCACCTAGAGGGGTGTGATAGGGAGGGTGGAGGGAGGGAGATGCAAGAGGGAAGAGATATGGGAACATATGTATATGTATAACTGATTCACTTTGTTATGAAGCAGAAACTAACATACCATTGTAAAGCAATTATACTCCAATAAAGATGTTAAAAAAAAGAGTGGAGTGGAAATCAAAGAAATAGCAAATAGTAATAATACAAACCAACAACAAATGAAACCAAAAGTTGGTTCTTGAAAAGATCAACAAAATTGACAAACATTTGACTAGATTGATCAAGAAAAAAAGAGAATACTCAAGTGATGAATCAAGAATAACAGAGGGGTTATTTCTACTGACCTTATAGAAATGAAAATGATTATAAGGGAACGCTATGAACAACCGTTTGCCAACAAATTAGAGGAAATCAACAAATTCTTAGACTAATACAAACTACTGAATGTGATTCAGGGTGAAATAGAAAATGTAAATAGGCCTATAATTTTTAAAAATAGATTAAATTAGTATCAAAACATTACCCACAAAGAAAAGTTGAGGCTCAGATGCCTTTGATGGTGAATTCTACCAAACATTTAAGGATAAATGCATAGCAATGTTTCACAAAGTTTTCCCAAAAATAGAAGAATAGAGAATGCTCTCAATTCATTCTATGAGACCAATATTACCCTAATACCAAAACCAGACAAAGACATCATAAGAAAACTCTGAACTAATACCTCTTATGAATATAGATGCAAATTCCTCTATAAAAAACTAGCCTACTGAATCCAGCAACAGATTAAAAGGATATGTACCTCATCTAAGTTGTGTTATCCCAGAAATGCAAGGTTGATTTAACATGCCAAAATCAATTAATGTAATGTACCCATATCAATACAACAAAGGACAGAACCCACATGATTATTTCAATAGACTCAGAGAAAGCATTTGACAACATTTAACACATCTTCAAGATTAAAACATTCAACAAATTAGGAGGAGAAGGTAAATGCATCAACCTGGTAAAGGACATATATAAAAAAATCTAGCATTATAATAAATGTTCAAAGACTGAACATTTCCTTTCTTCTAAGATCAAGAACAGGATAAAAATATTCTCTTGCCACTTTTATTCAACATTTTCTTGGGGATTTTAGCGGGGAGAATTAGGCAAGAAAATAAAATAAAAGGCATCCAGATCACAAAGGAAGAATTAATGCTTTCTTTATTGTAATGACATAATCTTGAATATATAAATTCTTAAAGTACCCACGAAAATGTTAACAGAACTCATAGGTGAATTCAGTAGGTTTCAGTATATGAGATCAAGATACAAAAATCAATTTTATTTCCATAAAGTTTCAATTAACAATTCAAAAATGAAACAAAGAAAACAATTTCATTCACAAGAGTAACTTTCTCAGGAACAAATTTAACAGAAAAAATGTAAATCTTATACTCTGTAAACTATAAAAAATTGTTGAAAGAAATAAAATTTAAACAGATGGAAAAATACCCCATATTCATGAATTGGAAGACTTAATGTTGTTGAGATGGCAATATTCCCCTAATATATCTACAGATTCAAATCAATTCCTATTAAAATCCCAGCTGGCTCCTTTGCAGAGATCGACAAACTGATCTAAAATGCATATAAAAATTCTACGAGCATAGAGTTACAAAGCAATCTTAAAAAGAAGAGGATTGCAAGATTCACACTTCCCTGTTTCAAAACTGACCAGAAAGCTACTGTATAAAGACAATGTTGTACTGACATAAAGTAGGCAAATAGATCAATGTGATACCTTATTGTTGTTCTCTTGAGAACCCTGAGTAATACAGATTTTGGTGATGAAAGTGGTTCTGGAGGAAAAGAACCATTTTCTTTTTTATTGAGTTAAAATATACATAAAAATTTACCATCTTACTATTTTTAGTATATAGTTCAGTGTATTAAATATATTGTGCAGCCATCACCACCATCCATCCCATAACTCTTGTAAATTTGAAACTCCATACCTATTAAACAATAACTCTCCTTTCTCCCCTCCCTCAAGTCCCTTGAAACCACCATTTTTTACTTTCTGTCTTTCTGATTTTGACTACCCCTAAGTACTTCATATAAGTGGAATCATATAGTATTTTTCTATTTGTGACTGGCTTAATTCTTAGCATAATGTCCTCAAGGTTCATTCATGTTGTACTGCATTGCAATTTTCCTTCCTCTTTAAGGCTAGGTAGTATTTCATTGTACGTATTTACCACCTTTTGCTTATATATTCATCAGCTGATGGATAATTGTATTGCTTCTATGTTTTACCTATTGTGAATAATGCTATGAACATTGGTGAACAAATACCTGCTCAAGACACTGCTTTCATTTCTTTTGGATATATACTCAGAATTGGAATTGCTGGGTCATATGGTAATTCTGTATTTAATTTTTTGCAACTTCCATAATGTTTTCCACAGTGCCTGTACCATTTACATGCCTATCAATGGTGCACAAAAGTTCCAATTTCTCCAAATCCTTGCCAGCACTTGTTTCCTGGTTTTTTGATAGTAGCCATCCTAATGGATATGAGGTGGTGTCTCATTGTAGCTTTGATAAGCATTTCCCTAATGATTAGTGATGTTGAGCATCTTTTCATGGGCTTATTGGCTATTCACATATCTTCTTTGGAGAAAAGTCTATTCAAGTCCTTTTTCCTTTTTTTTTTTTTTTTTTGTAGTACGTGGGCCTCTCACTGTTGTGGCCTCTCCCGTTGCAGAGCACAGGCTCCAGACGTGCAGACTCAGCGGCCATGGCTCACGGGCCCAGCTGCTCCGCGGCATGTGGGATCTTCCCGGACTGGGGCACGAACCTGTGTCCCCTGCATCGGCAGGTGGACTCTAAACCACTGCACCACCAGGGAAGCCCCTTTTTCCATTTTTGAATCAGGTTTTTTGTTGTTGTTGCATTTCAGGGGTTCTATATATATCCTGGATATTAATCTCTAATCAAATATATTATTTGCAAATACTTTCTCCTATACTCTGGGTTGTCTTTTTCCTCTGTGTCTCTCAATGTACAAATTGTTTAATTTTTCATGAAGCCCAGTTTGTTTTTTCTTTCATTGTCTATGCTTTTGGTGTTATAGCCAAGAAATTATTAAATCCAATGTCATGAAGCTTTTGTCCTATGTTTTCTTCTAAGAGTTTTTATTGTTTTAGGTCTTATGTTGAAGTCCTTGATGCATTTTTAGTTAGTTTTTGTATATGGTGTTAGGTAAGGCTTCAACTTCATTCTTTTGCATGTGGGTATCCAGCTTTCTCAGCACCATTTGTTGAAAGACTGTCCTTTTCCCATTGAATGGCAACCTTGTCATAAATCATTTGACTGTATATGCAACAGTTTATTCTTGGGCTCTCTATTCTGTTCTACTGGTCTATATGTCTGTCTTTATGCCAATACCACACTATTTTGATTACTGTAGCTTTGTAGTAGGCTTGGAAATTATGAAGTGTGAATCCTCCAGTTTTTTCTAATTTTTGAAGATTATTTTGGTTATTCCAGGTCCCTCAAGATTCCATTTGAATTTTAGGATGAGTTTTCTAGTTCTGCAAAAAATGTCTTTGGGATTTTGATATGAACTGCATTGAATCTGTAGATCAGTTCGGGTAATACTGACATTTAAAAAATATTAAGTCTTCCAATCTATAAACATGGTATGATTTCTATTTACTTATGTCATTTCTTTCAGCAATATTTTGTAGTTTTCGTTGTTCAAGATTTTCACCACCTTGGTTTAGTTAGTTCCTACATATTTTATTCTTTTCGGTGCTATTGTAAATGGATTGTTTTTGTAGTTTCCTTTTCAGATTGTTCATTGTTTGTGTACAAAAATGCAATGGATTTTTGTGTGTTGACTTTGTATTCTGCTACTTTGCTGAATTCAGTTATTAGTTCTAAAAGCTCTTTTGTGGAGTCTTTAGAATTTTTTACATATGAGATATTTGCAAACAGAAACAATTTTTACTTCTTCCTTTCCAATTTTAAAAAAAGAGTTATTTATTATTTATCTATTTAATTTATTTATTTTTGGCTGCATTGGGTCTTGCAGCACATGAGATCTTTGTTGAAGCATGCAGGATCTTTCGTTGTGGTGCTTGGGATTCTCTCTAGTTGTGGTGTGTGGGTTTTCTCTTCTCTAGTTGTGGTGCTCAGGCTCCAGGGCACGTGTGCTCTGTAGTTGTGGCATGTGGGCTCCAGAGCACATGGGCTCTGTAGTTTGCAGCACACGGGCTCTCTCATTGAGACATGTGAGCTCAATAGTTGTGGTGCATGGGCTTAGTTGTCCCACAGCATGTGGAATCTTAGTTCCCTGACCAGGGATTGAACCTGTGTCCCCTGTATTGTAAGGCAGATTCTTTACCACTGGACCACCAGGGAAGTCCCTTCCTTTCCAATTTGTATGACTTTTGTATCTTTTTCTTGCCTAATTGCTCTGGCTTAAATTTCCAGTACTATGTTAAATAGAAGTGGTAAAAGTGGTCATACTTGCCTTGTTTGTGATCTTAGAGGAAAAGTTCTCAGTCTTTTACCATTTGGTATTATGTTTGCTGTGGGTTTTTCATATGTGGCTTCTATTATGTGGAAGTGGTTTCCTTCTATTCCTATTTTGTTTAGTGTTTTCATCATGAAGGGGTGTTGAATTTTGTAAAATGCCTGTTCTGCATCAATTGAGATAATCATGTTTTTTTTCTTTTCACTTCATGTTGTTGATATGGATGGTACATTAATTTGATTTTCATATGTTGAGCCAAACTTGCATATCAGAAATAAATCCTACTTTGTTATGGTATGTAATTTTTAAAAAATATGATGCTGAATTCTGTTAGTATTTTGTTGACAATTTGCACATCAATGTTCATACGAAATATTGATCTGTAGTTTTCTTTTCTTGTAGTGCCTTTGCCTGGGTTTGGTATCAGGGTTACGATGGCCTTGTAAAATGAATTTGGAAGTGTTCCTTCTTCTTCAATTTTTTGGAAAAGCTTAAGAAGAATTGGTAGTAGTTCTTTAAATGTTTGATAGAATTCACCAGTGAAGCGATCAGATACAGAGCTTTAATTTGTTAGGAGATATATATTATTCATTCAATCTCCTTATTAGTTATAAGTCTATTCAGATTGTCTATTTTTTTCATGATTTAGTCTTGGGAGGTTTTGTGTTTCTAGGAATTTCATCCAAATTATCCAATTTTTTGGCATACAATTTTTCACAGTACTCTCTTATCCTTTTTATTTGTGTAAAATTGATAGTAATGTCCCTACTTTTATTTCTGATTTTAGTACTCTGAGTCTTCTCTCTTTTTTTCTTAATCCATAGAACTATAAAGTTTTGTCAATTTTGTTGATGTTTTCAAAAAATCAGCTTTTGGTCTCATTGATTATCTCTTGTTTTTTCTAGTCTCTATTTTATTTATCTATGCTCTAATCTTTATTATTTCCTTCCTTCTGCTAGCTTTGGACTTTTAGTTTTTCTTTTTTTAGCTCCTTAAGTTGTAAAGTTAGGGTGTTGATTTGAGATCTTTATTATTTTTTAATGTAAGTATTTATAGCTATACATTTCCCACTTAACACTGCTTTTGCTGCGTCCCATAAGTTTTGCTATATTGTGTTTTCATTTTCATTCTTCTGTAAGTATTTTGCAATTTCCTTTGTGATTTCTTCTTTGATCCATTGATTGCTTAAAAGTGTGTTTAATTTCTGGGGAGATCAGCCAAGATGGCAGAGTAGAAAGACCCTGAGCTCACCTCCTCTCACAGGAACATCAAAATTACAACTATTTACAGAACACCTATCAATGAAAAAGACTATAACTTACCAGAAAAGATCTACAACTAAAGATATAAAGATTGAAACACAATGAGGTGGTAGGAGAGGCAGAGCCACAATATAGTCAAGACCCCTAAACTTGGGTGGGCAACTCACAAATGGTAGAATAATTACAATTGCAGAGGTTCTGCCCAAGGAGTGAGAGGTCTCAGTCCTACATTGGGCTCCCCAACCTGAGGGTCCTGCACTGAGATGAGCCCCTAGAATGTTTGTCTTTGAAGTCCAGTGGAGCTTACATTTGGGAGCACAAGAGAGCTGTGGGAAATAAAGACTCCCTTTAAGAGTGGACCTTGGACACTGCAGCCAGCTGTGTCAGGAAGGGCCCCACCCACCAGTGGTCCAACAACAGCTCTTGGACCTCAGGACATGACTCTGCCTGTCAGTGGGCCAGCACTTGCCCCAGCACCTGCCTTAACACACTGGTTGGTGAGCACCAGCACCAGGATCTCCTGGACCCTGACTCAAACCACCAGTGAGTCAGCACTAGACCTAGGGCACCCCAGGATTCTGCAGCTAGCCTCCTCATGACCTGGCCCCACCGAGAAGCAGCCAGCAACCTCTGCACAAGGCAGGGCCTGGCAACCAATCAGACCAGGGGCCAGCCAAGCTTAAGAGACTGCTGAGAGTAGCCAGCTCACCACAACAGAAGAAAACAAGCATCCCACATAGGGGGAATCCCTAGCGCCTCTAGTGACCAGAGGGGAGTGTGCTGCTGGGACTCATAGGATGTCTCCTATGAAAGGGCATTTCTCCAAGGTCAGGAAACATAACAACCTACCACATACTTAGAAATAAAAACAACAAATTAAGCAAAATGAGGCAAAGGAGGAACATGTTCCAAATGAAGGAACAAGATAAAATCCCAGAAGAAAAACTAAATGAAGTGGAGATAGCCAACCTACCCAAGAAAGAGTTCAATGTAATAGTTGTAAAGATGATCATAGAATTCAGGAGAAGAATGGACGAACACAGTGAGAAGTTAGAAGTTTTTACAGAGTTAGAATATATAAAGAACAGCCAAACAGAAATGAAGACTACAATAACTGTAATGAAAAATACATTAGAAGGAACCAACAGTAAACTAAATGATACAGAAGAATGGATCAATGAGTTGGAAGACAGAGTAGTGGAAATCACTGAGGATGAACAGAGAAAAGAAAAAAAAAGAAATGAGTACAGTTTCAGAACTCTGACAGCATTAAACATACTAACATTCACATTTTAGGGGTCTCAGAAGGAGAAGGGAGAGAGAAAGGTGCGGGGTACATATTTGAAGACATAACAGTTGAAAAATTCCCTACCTGGGAAACGAAACAGATATTCAAGTCCAGGGATCACAGAGAGTCCCAAACAGGATCAACCTAAAGAGGACCACACCAAAAACATTGTAATTAAGTGGCAAAAATTAAAGATAAAGAGGAAATATTAAAAGCAGCAAGGGAAAAACAAGTTATGCACAAGGGAACTCTCATAAGGCTATCAGCTGACTTTTCAGCAGAAACTCTGCATGCCAAAAGGGAGTGGCATGATACATTTAAAGTGATGAAAGGGAAAATCTGCAACCAAGAATATTCAACATGGCCAAGTTCTCATTCAGATTTGATGGAGAAATCAAAAGTTGTACAGACAAACAAAACCTAAAAGAGCTCAGCACCACCAACCAGCTTTACAAGAAATGTTAAAGGGACTACTCTAAGTGAAAAAGGAAAGGCCACAACTAGAAACGAAAATCATGAAGGGAAAATGCTTATTGGTAAAGGCAAATATATAGTAGAGGTAATAAATCAACCATGTACAAAGCTAGTGGAAGGGTTAAAAGACAAAAGTAGTAAAATCATCTACATCCACAATAAGCAGTTAAGGGATACAGAAGAAAATTATATGTACAATATGATGTCAAAATCAGTAATCATGAAGTGAGGAGAGTAAAAATGCAGGGTTGTTAAAATGCATTTGAAATTAAGAGATTATCAACTTAAAATAATCATATATGTATTATATATATTATATATATAAAATTTTGCTATATATAAATTTCACTGTAACCACAAACCAAAAATATATAATAGATACACACAAAAAAGAAAAAGGAATCCAAACATAGCACTAAAGATAGTCATAAAATCACAAGGGAAGAGAAGAAAAGTAGAAGAAAAGTACAAAAAAGTCCTACAAAACAACACGAAAATAATTAACAAAATGGCATAAATACATATATATCGATAATTACTTTATTTTTATTTATTATTTTTTAAACATCTTTATGGAGTATAATTGCTTTACAATGGTGTGTTAGTTTCTGCTTTATAACATAGTGAATCAGCTATACATATACATATATCCCCATATCTCTTCCCTCTTGTGTCTCCCTCCCTCCTACACTCCCTATCTCACCATTCTAGGTTGTCACAAAGACCAGAGCTAATCTCCCTGAGCTGTGTGGCTGTTTCCCACTAGCTATTGGTTTAACACTTGGTAGTGTATATATGTCGATGCCACTGTCACTTTGTCACAGCTTACCTTTCCCCTCCCCGTGTCCTCAAGTCCATTCTCTAGTAGGTCTGTGTCATTATTCCCGTCCTGCCCCTAGGTTCTTCATTACCATTTTTTCCTAAATTCCATATATATGTGTTAGCATATGGTATATTTTTTTCTTTCTGACTTACTTCACTCTGTATGACAGACTCTAGGTCCATCCACCTCACTACAAATAACTCAATTTCATTTCATTTTCTGGCTGAATAATATTCCATCGTATATATGTGCCACTTCTTTTTTTTTAACATCTTTATTGGAGTATAATGGTGTGTTAGTTTCTGCTTTAAAACAAAATGAATCAGTTATATATATACATATGTTCCCATATCTCTTCCCTCTTGCATCTCCCTCCCTCCCATCCTCCCTATCCCACCCCTCTAGGTGGTCACAAAGCACCGAGCTGATCTCCCTGTGCTATGCGGCTGCTTCCCACTAGCTATCTGCCTTACGTTTTTTAATGCATATATGTCCATGCCTCTCTCTCGCCCTGTCACAGCTCACCCTTCCCCCTCCCCATGTCTTCAAGTCCGTTCTCCAGTAGGTCTGTGTCTTTATTCCTGTCTTACCCCTAGGTTCTTCATGACATTTTTTTCCCTTAAATTCCATATATATGTGTTAGCATACGGTATTTGCCTTTCTCTTTCTGACATACTTACTCTGTAAGACACACTCTAGGTCCATTCACCTCATTACAAATAGCTCAATTTCGTTTTTTTTATAGCTGAGTAATATTCCATTGTATATATGTGCCACATCTTCTTTATCCATTCATCCGATGATGGGCACTTAGGTTGTTTCCATCTCCAGGCTATTGTAAATAGAGCTGCAATGAACATTTTGGTACATGATTCTTTTTGAATTTTGGTTTTCTCAGGGTATATGCCCAGTTGTGGGATTGCTAGGTCATATGGTAGTTCTATTTGTAATTTTTTAAGAAACCTCCGTACTGTTCTCCATAGGGGCTGAACCAATTCACATTCCCACCAGCAGTGCAAGAGTGTTCCCTTTTCACCACACCCTCTCCAGCATTTATTGTTTCTAGATTTTTTGATGATGGCCATCCTGACTGGTGTGAGATGATATCTCATTGTAGTTTTGATTTGCATTTCTCTAATGATTAATGATGTTGAGCATTCTTTCATGTGTTTGTTGGCAGTCTGTATATCTTCTTTGGAGAAATGTCTATTTAGATCTTCTGCCCATTTTGGGATTGGGTTGTTTGTTTTTTTGTTATTGAGCTGCATGAGCTGCTTGTAAAGTTTGCAGATTAATCCTTCGTCAGTTGCTTCATTTGCAAATATTTTCTCCCATTCTGAGGGTTGTCTTTTGGTCTTGTTTATAGTTTCCTTTGCTGTGTAAAAGCTTTTATGTTTCATTAGGTCCCATTTGTTTATTTTTGTTTTTATTTCCATTTCTCTAGGAGGTGGGTCAAAAAGGATCTTACTGTGATTTACATCATAGAGTGTGCTGCCTATGATTTCCTCTAAAAATTTGATAGTTTCTTGCCTTACATTTAGGTCTTTAATCCATTTTGAGCTTATTTTTGTGTATGGTGTTAGGGAGTGATCTAATCTCATACTTTTACATGTACCTGTCCAGTTTTCCCAGCACCACTTACTGAAAAGGCTGTCTTTTCTCCAATGTACATTCCTGCCTCCTTATCAAAGATAAGGTGACCTTAGGAGTGTGGGTTTATCTCGGGGATTTCTATCCGGTTCCATTGATCTATCTTTCTGTTTTTGTGCCAGTACCATACTGTCTTGATTACTGTAGCTTTGTGGTATAGTCTGAAGTCAGGGAGCCTGATTTGTCCAGCTCCATTTTTCATTCTCAATATTGCTTCGGCTATTTGAGGTCTTTTGTATTTCCATACAAATTGTGAAAGTTTCTGTTCTAGTTCTGTGAAAAATGCCATTGGTAGTTTGATAGGGATTGCATTGAATGTGTAGATTGCTTTGGGTAGTAGAGTCATTTTCACAATGTTGATTCTTCCAATCCAAGAACATGGTATATCTCTCCATCTATTTGTATCATCTTTAATTTCTTTCATCGGTGTCTTATAATTTTCTGCATACAGGTCTTTTGTCTCCTTAGGTAGGTTTATTCCTTGATATTTCATTCTTTTTGTTGCAATCGTAAATGGGAGTGTTTCCTTGATTTCACTTTCAGATTTTTCATCATTAGGGTATAGGAATGCCAGAGATTTCTGTGCATTAATTTTGTATCCTGCTACTTTACCAAATTCATTGATTAGCTCTAGTAGTTTTCTGGTAGCATCTTTAGGATTCTCTATGTATAGTATCATGTCATCTGCAAACAGTGACAGCTTTACTTCTTCTTTTCTGATTTGGATTCCTTTAATTTCCTTTTCTTCTCTGATTGCTGTGGCTAAAACTTTCAAAACTATGTTGAATAAGAGTGGTGAGGGTGGGCAACCTTGTCTGGTTCCTGATCTTAGTGGAAATGCTTTCAGTTTTTCCCCATTAAGGACGATGCTGGCTGTGGGTTTGTACTATATTGCCTTTATTATGTTGAGGAAAGTTCCCTCTATGCCTACTTTCTGTGGGGTTTTTAACATAAATGGGTGTTGAATTTTGTCGAAAGCTTTCACTGCATCTATTGAGGTGATCATATGGTTCTTCTCCTTCAATTTGTTAATATGGTGTATCACATTGATTGATTTGCATATATTGAAGAATCCTTGCATTCCTGGAATAAACCCCACTTGATCATGGCGTATGAACCTTTTAACGTGCTGTTGGATTCTGTTTGCTAGTATTTTGTTGAGGACTTTTGCATCTATGTTCATCAGTGATATTGGCCTGTACTTTTCTTTCTTTGTGACATCCTTGTCTGTTTTTGGTATCAGGGTGATGGTGGCCTCGTAGAATGAGTTTGGGAGTGTTCCTCCCTCTGCTATATTTTTGGGGAGTTTGAGAAGGATAGGTGTTAGCCCTTCTCTAAATATTTGATAGAATTAGCCTGTGAGGCCATCTGGTCCTGGGCTTTTGTTTGTTGGAAAATTTTAAATCACAGTTTCAATTTCAGTGCTTGTGATTGGTCTGCTCATGTTTTCTATTTCTTGCTGATTCAGTCCTGGCAGGTTGTGCATTTCTAAGAATTTGTCCATTTCTTCCAGGTTGTCAATTTTATTGGCATAGAGTTGCTTGTAGTAATCTCTCATGATCTTTTGTATTTCTGCAGTGTCAGTTGTTACTTCTCCTTTTTTATTTCTAATTCTATTGATTTGTATCTTCTCCCTTTTTTTCTTGATGAGTCTGGCTAATGGTTTATCAATTTTATTTATCTTCTCAAAGAACCAGCTTTTAGTGTTATTGATCTTTGTCATCATTTCTTTCATTTCTTTTTCATTTATTTCTGATCTGATCTTTATGATTTCTTTCCTTCTGCTACCTCTGGGGATTTTTTCTTCTTCTTGCTCTAATTGCTTTAGGTGCAAGGTTAAGTTGTTTATTCGAGATGTTTCCTGTTTCTCAAGGTAGGACTCTATTGCTATAAACTTCCCTCTTAGAATTGCTTTTGCTGCATCCCATAGGTTTTGGGTCATCGTGTCTCCATTGTCATTTGTTTCTAGGTATTTTTTGATTTCCTCTTTGATTTCTTCAGTGATCACCTCGTTAGTAAGTAGTGTATTGTTTAGCCTCCATGTGTTTGTATTTTTTACAGATCTTTTCCTGTAATTGATATCTAGTCTCATAACATTGTGGTTGGAAAAGATACTTGATACGATTTCAATTTTCTTAAATTTACCAAAGCTTGATTTGTGACCCAAGATATGATCTATCCTGGACAATGTTCCATGTGCACTTGAGAAAAATATGTATTCTGTTGTTTTTGGATGGAATGTCTTTAAATATCAATTAAGTCCACCTCGTTTAAGGTATCATTTAAAGCTTGTGTTTTCTTATTTATTTTCATTTTGGATGATCTGTCCATGGGTGAAAGTGGGGTGTTTAAGTCCCCTACTATGAATGTGTTACTGTCGATTTCCCCTTTTATGGCTGTTAGTATTTGCCTTATGTATTGAGGTGCTCCTATGTTGGGTGCATAAATATTTACAATTGTTATATCTTCTTCTTGGATCGATCCCTTGATCATTATGTAGTGTCCTTCTTTGTCTCTTCTAATAGTCTTTATTTTAAGGCCATTTTGTCTGATATGAGAATTCCTACTCCAGCTTTCTTTTGGTTTCCATTTGCGTGGAATATCTTTTTCCATCCCCTTACTTTCAGTCTGTATGTGTCTCTAGGTCTGAAGTGGGTCTCTTGTAGACAGAATATATGTGGGTGTTGTTTTTGTATCCATTCAGCCAATCTGTGTCTTTTGGTGGGAGCATTTAATCCATTTACAGTTAAAGTAATTATTGATAGGTATGTTCCTATTCCCAATTTCTTAATTCTTTTGGGTTTGTTATTGTAGGTCTTTTTTTTCTTTTATGTTTCCAGCATAGAGAAGTTCCTGTAGCATTTGTTGTAGAGCTGGTTTAGTGGTGCTGAATTCTGTTAGCTTTTGCTTATCTGTAAAGCTTTTAATTTCTCCATCGTATTTGAATGAGATCCTTGCTGGGTAAAGTAATCTTGGTTGTAGGTTTTTCCCTTTCCTCACTTTAAATATGTCTTGTCACTCCCATCTGGCTTGCTGAGTTCCTGCTGAAAGATCAGGTGTTAAGCTTATGGGGATTCCCTTATATGTTATTTGTTGTTTCTCCCTTGCTACTTTTAATATTTTTTCTTTGTATTTAATTTTTGATAGTTAATATGTGTGTCTTGGCATGTTTCTCCTTGGATTTATCCTGTGTGGGACTCTCTGAGCTTCCTCGACTTGATTGACTATTTGTTTTCCCATATTAGGGAAGTTTTCAACTATAATCTCTTCAAATATTTTCTCAGTCCATTTCTTTTCCTCTTCTTCTTCTGGAACCCCTGTAATTCAAATGTTGGTGCATTTAATGTTGTCCCAGAGGTGTCTCAGACTGTCCTCAATTCTTTTGAATCCTTTTTGTTTATTCTGCTCTCCAGTAATTTTTTCAACTATTTTATCTTCCAGGCCACTTATGCGTTCTTCTGCCTCAGTTATCATGCTATTGATTCTTCTAGAGAATTTTTAATTTCATTTATTGTGATGTTCATCATTGTTTGTTTCCTCTTTAGTTCTTCTAGGTCCTTGTTAAACGTTTCTTGTATTTTCTTCATTATATCTCCAAGATTTTGGATCATGTTTACTATCATTACTCTGAATTATTTTTCAGGTAAACTGCCTATTTCCTCTTCATTTGTTTGGTCTGGTGGGTTTTTACCTTGCTCCTTTATCTGCTATGTGTTTCTCCGTCTTCTCGTTTTGCTTAACTTACTGTGTTTGGGGTTTCCTTTTCACAGGCTGCAAGTTTGTTGTTCCTGTTGTTTTTGGTGTTTGCCCCCACTGGCTAAGTTTGGTTCAGTGGGTTGTGTAGGCTTCCTGGTGGAGGGGACTAGTGTCTGTGTTCTGGTGGATGAGGTTGGATCTTGTCTTTCTGGTGGGCAGGACCATGTCTGGTGGTGTGTGTTAGGTTTTCTGTGATCTTATTATGATTTTAGACAGCCTCTCTGCTAATGAGTGGGGTTGTGTTCCTGTGTTGCTAGTTGTTAGGCATAGGGTGTCCAGCACTGTAGCTTGCTGGTTGTTAAGTGGAGTTGGGTCTTAGCGTTGAAGTGGAAATCTCTGGGAGAGCTTTTGTCATTTGATATTATGTGGAGCGGGAAGTCTCTGGTGGACCAATGTCCTGAACTCAGCTCTTCCATCTCAGAGGCACAAGCCTGACACCTGGCTTGAGCACCAAGACCCTGTCAGCCACACAGCTCAGAACAAAAGGGAGAAAAAAGAAAGAAGGAAAGAAATGAAATGAAATAAAAAGAGGTAAAGTTATTAAAATAAAAAAAATTTTTTAATAAAAACATTTAAAAGTAATAAAAAGAAAAAAAGAAGAGAACAACCAATCCAAAAAAACAAATCCACCAATGATAACAAGCTCTAAAAAGTATACTAAAAAAAAAAAAAAAAAAGAAAACCCCAAAATGGACAGACAAAACCCTAGGACAAAGGGTAAAAGCAAAGCTATACAGACAAAATCACACAGAAGCATACACATACTCACTGAGAAAAAGGAAAAAAAATATATATCTATATATAAAAAGAAAAGGAAGAGAGCAACCAAATCAATAAAGAAAGCTACTAATGATAATAAAGTCTAAATACTAAACTAAGATAAACATAAAACCAGAAACCAGTCTGTCTCATACAGGAAACCCCAAGTCTACAGTTGCTCCCAAAGTACACCGCCTCAATTTTGGAATGATTTGTTGTCTCTTCAGGTATTCCACAGATGCAGGGTACATCAAGTTGATTGTGGAGATTTAATCCGCTGCTCCTGAGGCTGCTGGGAGAGATTTCCCTTTGTCTTCTTTGTTCGCACAGCTCCTGGGGTTCAGCTTTGGATTTGGCCCTCCCTCTGTATGTAGGTCACCTGAGGGCGTCTGTTCTTGCCCAGACAGGACGGGGTTAAAGGAGCAGCTGATTAGGGGGCTCTGGCTCACTCAGGCTTGGGGGGAGGAAGGGGTTCGGAATGCGGGGCGAACCTGCAGCGGCAGAGGCCGGTGTGATGTTGCAACAGTGTGAGGCGTGCCATGTGTTCTCCCAGGGAAGTTGTCCCTGGTTCATGGGACCCTGGCAGTGGTGGGCTGCACAGGCTCTCGGGAGGGGAGGTGTGGATAGTGATCTGTGCTTGCACATGTTTCTTGGTGGCTGCAGCAGCAGCCTTAGCATTTCATGCCCGTTTCTGGTGTCCACACTGATAGCCGTGGCTCACACACATCTCTGGAGCTCGTTTAGGTGGTGCTCTGAATCCCCTCTCCTTGTGCAACCCGAAACAATGGTCTCTTGCCTCTTAGGCAGGTCCAGACTTTTCCCCAGACTCCCTCCAGGCTAGCTGTGGTGCACTAGCCCCCTTCAGGCTGTGTTCACGCAGCCAGCCTCAGTCCTCTCCCTGGGATCTGACCTCCGAAGCCTGAGCCTCAGCTCCCAGCCCCCACCGATCCTGGCAGGTGAGTAGAGAAGCCTCTCGGGCTGGTGAGTGCTGGTCGGCACTGATCATCTGTGTGGGAATCTCTCTGCTTTGCCCTCTGCAGCCCTGTTGCTGCACTCTCCTCCATGGCTCCAAAGCTTCCCCCCACTCACCTCTGTCTCTGCAAGTGAAGGGGCTTCCTGTGTGTGGAAACTTTTCCTCCTTCACAGCTCCCTCTCCAAGGTGCAGGTCCTGTCCCTATTCTTTTGTCTCTGTTTTTTCTTTTACCTTACCCAGTACGTGTGGAGTTTCTTGCATTTTGGGAGGTCTGAGTTCTTCTGCCAGTGTTCAGTAGGTGTTCTGTAGGGGTTGTTCCACATGTAGATGTATTTCTGATGTATTTGTGGAGAGGAAGGTGACCTCCACGTCTTAGTCCTCTGCCATCTTGAAGGTCTCTCCCCCAATCTCTGGCTTTTGATTGAAGAGTTTAATCCACTTACAATTTAAAGTAATTGCTAGTACTGAGGAACTTATTTCTGTCATTGTGTTATTTGTTTTCTATATGTTCTATAGCTTTTTTCCCCTCATTTCCTGCATTGCTGTCTTCTTTTGTGTTTACTTGATTTTTTTGTAGTGAGAGGTTTAAATTCCTTCTCAATTTCCTTTTGTGTATGTTCCATAGCTATTTTCTTTGTGGTTACCAGGAGAGGTTACACTTAACATCCTGAAGTTACAGTCTTCTAACTTGAATTTATAGCAGCTTAACTTCAATAACACACAAAATTCTGCTTCTTCACAGCACCATCACCATCCCTTTCAGTTGTCACAAAGTTACATCTTTATATATTTTGTGCCCCCAAACCTAAACTAATAATTATTTTTAGTGTATTAGTCTCCTAAACTATGCAAAAAACTAGATTTGGAGTTTCAAACCAAAGTTATACTATCTTTTACATTAATAACAGTTTTTTCCTTTAAATGTAGTAGTCTCTTAAATCATAAAGAAAACTAAAAGTATAGTTACAAACCATTGTTACAATAATACTAGTTTTTATAACTGTATGTGTATTTACCTTTATTGATATCTTTTTTTCTCCCTATGGCTTTGAGTTACTGTCTAGTGTCCTTTTGTTTCACCTTGCTGGATTTCCTTGAGCATTTCTTGCAGGGCAGGTTCAATGGTCACAAACTCTCTCAGTTTTTGTTATCTGGGAATGTCTTGATTTCTCCCTCACTTTTGAAGGACAGTTTTGGCAGATATAGGATTCTTTGTTGACAGTTTTTTTTCTTTAAGCACTCTGAATATAATGACTCACTATCTTCTGACCTCCAAAACTTTTGATGAGAAATTTGCAGATAATATCATTGAATAGCCCTTGTATGTTGATGATTCACTTCTCTCTTGATCCTCTCAGGATCTGCTTTTTCTTTGGCTTTTGAAAGTTTGATTTACTGTGCCTCATGATGGGTCTCTTTGAGTTCATCTTACATGGAGTTTGTTGAGCTTCTTGGATGTTTATATTCATGTCTTCAGCCAAATTTGGGGAGTTTTCAGCCATTATTTCTTCAAATATTCTCTCTGTCTCTTTCTCTCTCTCTCTTTCTCCTGGGGTTCCCACAATATATATGTTGGTGCTTTTGGTGGATGGTGTCCATAAGTATCTTAGGCTCTGTACTCTTCTTCAATCTTTTTTCTTTTGCTCCTCAGCCTTGATAATTTCCCCTGTCATATCTTCAAGTTCACTGATTTTTCTTCTGCCTGCTCAAATATGCCTTTGAGTCCTTCTAGTGTATTTTTCATTTCAGTTATTGTAGTTTCCAGCTTCAGAAATTCTTTTCGGTTTCTCTTTAGGCTTTATATCTCTTTAGTGATATTTTCAGTTTGTTAATATGTCATTTTCTTTACTTTATTCACATCTTCCTTTAGTTTTTTGACTATTCTTAAGACTGTTATTTTAAATTATTCGTCTTATATATTCCATTAAATCTTTTTCAGGGCATATTGGGTTTAATTACTTTTTTTTCCTTTGAATGGGCCATACTTTTCTGTTTCTTTCTATGCCTTACGATTTTCTATTCAACACTGGACATTTGAATCTAATAATGTCGTAACTCTGGAAATCAGATTCTTTCCCTTCTCCAGGGTTTGCTCTTTTTTGTTATTATTTTTTAAATTGTTGTAGTCTCTCTTTACTGATCAACAGCCTAAGGCATCTTCTTATGTGTTTTCTGACACTTTCATTGTGCATGCAGAGTCACTTTCTAATTTTCCTCATATATGCAGTTGTTTTTGAATAGTCTTTAATGTCTGGCTCCCAAAGGAGAAAAGCAAAAAATGAAAGGGAAAAAATGGATTCTGGCCCTTTAACTCTCCTGGAAGTCACTTAACCCTTAAGGGGGAGGGGCTTGCAACAATGTGGGGGAGGTGCATCAACAACGGTTGCTTGCCTTTTTGTCTGCATCTCTGTGCTCTGTAGTGATCAGAGCACAGATCCCCAATATCTGGGGGACAGAATCTTATTTGCCCATGCTCGCTTACTCCCATAGGCTGTGTGCAAACTGCCCCAGGACCATGTGCACAGCTGTATGCCATGTGGCCAGTGGTGGGGGATAGGTAGCTGCTACTGTGCTGAGAGCTGAAATTGATGAAGTTGACTGCAATCTACCATTCAGGCCTTCCACTGGACTTTGCAAGCCTTCAACAGACTCCAGAGTTCCAAAGTAGTTACACTAGTTAGATTTTGCCAGTGCAATTTTTGTCTAGGTGGGGAGACAGATTTTTGGTGCTTCCTACTCCACCATCTTCCCAGAATCCTCTAGGAATAGAATCTCAAGGATGAATTTTTGGAATTGGTTCTGAAGTTTCTAGAATTGACTCTCTAAACTGATAAGATTTAAAGACACTGATGACTCTTTCTGTTAGTAAAGAGAGCATTGATAGCCCTTAGTGTGCTCTGGAAATAGAAATACATAAAATATCATCATTGGATATTTCTAATCAAACACTTATAAGAACCTAGGATCTGAGTGACAATGTATATACTACTTTTAAAGATTTTTGTCAAACTAATGAGTATAATGAAATTTGCTGGTGTAACTGAACAAGTGGGCAAGTTGCTGGCTGCACAATGGAAAGACAAAATACTGAGGCAACAGTATTTTGAAGAAAGAAAAATGCTTTATTGCAGGTTGGCCAAGCAAGGAGACAGGAGGCAATGCTCAGATCTGTCTCCCTGGTCAGCTTTTGGGCAGGATATTTATCTTGGATGTAGGAAGCTGAAGGGGGAGGGGGTTCAGAAATGATTAGTGGAAAGTAAGTGTAAGTTTCAATGTACATTTCAAGAGTCCTCTGTGCAGGTGCAACAATGACCCTCTTTCATGCCTCTTCATGGGTTGCATTTGTACATGTATGTAACATGTAGTGGATTTTCAGCCTGTGATGTCTAAAGTTCACTATCAGTCATCCTAATCCCTCAATGCATCTGCATGCACTCTGCAAGATGCTCAGTGGAAGGGGCTATCAGCAACTTGTTTCTGTATCTGTGGTTTCCCTGGTACTCTACAAAACAAGCTTGGTGTTCTCAGTGTATCATTTTGTTTCCATCTTGTTTCTATCTTATGGGCCTTGAACATGTAAGATAAAGGATATGGTTTCACTGGTTGCTCCCAATGTCATGGACAAAGTAAGGAAAGAAAAGGATGAACTCAGGGATTTGAATTCCCAGCTCAAGTGCCACATAAGTGATCAGAAAACTTCTATGCCTGTCCTGAAAGAGAATCTTATGTCCTGTAGCCACCAGGCTAAGATTGCTGAAAATCAAACTGAGAATCTTATTTTGCAAGACTTACAGGGCAAATTGAATTTCCATCTTTGCAGGATGTCTGTTGTTAAAGTAAGGGCATCGATTGGGAAGGAATGGAATCCTGAAAGTTGGAAAGGGGATGCATGGAAAGACTTTGAGGAAACACCTAAATTCTGATGAATCTTCTTTGCCAGTGGAAGCAGCTTCTCTACCCCAGTCTGAGATTAGCCCTGCCTTCCTTCAGGAAACGTTAACAGCCTCCCCTGGGGCAGCTGCCTTGCAAGACAATGCCAGTTCTCCTCAGAATCCACCCCCACCACTCTTCTTTGCTTCTAGACCTATGGTATTGGCTAGTTGATTGCCAGTTTCCTAGAAATAGATAGAAAGCCTACTAAATTTTTACTTGACTTTATAAGCAGAAAAGTTCTAAGTCAAGTGAACAAATGTCAAACTTGATTCATAAAACAGAGTCATAGCCCCTGAATCAATTCCCAGACTTAAGCCAGTTTACAATCCAGAACTCCTTGAATGAAGGGGAGGCTTGAGGAAGGACCCTGGTCTATTGCCAAAACTTTAATATGTTAATCATTCTCCCAGCCTTTCCCAAAGGGACCTATAGCCTATACCAAGGTTTATGTGCACTGGGGAAAATTGAATAATCAAACCTTTTGGGTACTACTGGACATTGTCTCTGAACTAACTCAGGAGACTCAAAATGTCACTGTGGTCCACCAGAGTAAGGGCTTATGGAGGTCACATGATGAATGAAGATTTAGCTCAGGTCCAGTGGGTACCAAAACCCATCCTCTGGTTATTTCCCCTGTTCTAGAATGCATAATTGGAATAGATTTACTCAATAACTGGAAGAATTCTCACATTGATTCCCTGACCTATGGAATAAGGGCTACCATCATGGGAAAGACCAAGTAGAAGCCAATTACAACTGCCTCAACCTAGAAAAATAGTAAAGTAAAAGTAGTACTGTAAGCAAATAGGGTAGGGGTCCCCAGAGAAAGAGAACAGGCATGGCTTTCTTGACATAAGGGAAGGCATTTTTGGCCTAAGACATTTTGTGATCTAAGCTTGACCACAATGCTTGCCCTTGAACAGGTCTCAGTAATTAATACTCTTAAAGGAACAAAAGAATGAAGGAACATTATGTTATCAGGCAAGAGAATAGCAATAGCAAAGATAATATATCAGTTGTAAAGACTCCCAGTTGTGTTTCAATGGTAAACTTAGCCTGAAGCACTCAAACACCAGATCAAATGGAACCGAAGGGATGATGATGTTGATTTGTTCTGACCCTCATGACTTCAATCAACTAAAGCTTGGACTCTGCCTACTGTCTAAGCCCCTTCATGAATATACATATACCCTCAGCTTAAAACTTCCCCAGTTTTGCTGTTCAGGAACACACCACTTTGGGAAAGATCCCTGGTGTTCTCCTTACTTGCTGCAAGTAATAAATCCTTCCTTCTCCTGATCTTCAGTTTGGTGTGTCTTTTGGCTTAACATCCACCAAGAAGTGAACCCAGTTTTAGGGTAACAGTGCTACATTCCTGGAGGGATTGGAGAGGTTAGTGCAACCATGAAGGACTGGAAAGATGCAGGGGTGGTGCTTCACACAAAATCCCCATTCAAGTGGCAAAACCTTATAGCAGTGAGACAAGGTTCTCCAGGAAGCTGTATATGCTCTGAATCAGTAACCAATATATGGTGCTCTTTCTTCCATAGTCAGGATTCATAGGTCCAGTGGCAGCACTCACTATTACCCCTAGCGACCCACTGTTCCCACAACCTTATCCTCTGCTGGCTTAGAGGTCTTTGTGCCAAAGGAATAAATGATTCCACCAGGAGACAGTGAAATTAAGACAGCCATTTGGCCATTTTGGACTCCTCATGCCTCTGAATCAAGAGACAAAGAAGGGAGTTACTATGCTGGCTGGCGTGATTGATCCTGACTGTCAAAAGAAATTGAACTGCTACTCCACAATGGAGGTAAGTGAGTATGTCTGGAATATAGGAGATTCCTTAGGGTCTCTTAGTATTGCCATGCCCTGTGATTAATGTCAATGGAAAACTACAACAACATCATCTAGGCAGCAGTACTACTGGCCAAACCTTCCAGGAATGAAGTTTTGGGTCACTCTACCAGGTAAAGAACCATGACCAGCTGAGGTGCTTGTGGAGAGGAAAGGGAATATGGAGTGGGTAGTGGAAGAAGGTAGTTATAAATACCAGTTATATGGTTATTTCTTCCTTATTTGTTATGAATATGTTGGTGTGGGGTGTGTGTGAAACAACTGATGGAGGTAAAAGGAGTAGACTAATGCACAATTATTGTTGGATGCTTCACACCTATCTCTCAGCAATTGACATACAGAAAATCATCAACCAACAAGGCCTAATCATCATTTACAGAACATTCTATCCAACAGCCAAAGAATACATGAGGTAAGTCCCCTACATATGAAGCTCCATGTTGTGAACTTTCAAAGATACAAACATGCATGCCATTAACGTCGGGTGTGAGTGAAATTGAAGCTTGCCCTCCATCTCCTATTGCTGATGGTCCTTCTGTTCTACCATCTCCCACCTCCTTTCCATCCTCCAGTCATTAAATCTTCTTGCCTTTTCACTTGATGCCAGCCCCTTTATGCCAGCTGTTATTACTACTGTACTTTTAATCTTACTATACTGTAAGATTTTAAATGTTTTATTTTTGTGTTTGTTTTTTATGTATTATTTGTGTGAAAAGTATTATAAACCTATTACAGTACAGTAATATGTAGCCAGTTGTGTTAGTTGGGTACCCAGGCTAACTTTGTTGGACTTATGAATATATTGGACTTACGAACGCACTCTCGGAATGGAACTGATTTATATGAAGGGGACTTACTGTACTTAAAAAAAGTACTCACAGAAATATACCAAGGTAGATAATATTCTAGCAAATTCAAAATAATTGAAATACAGAGTAAGTTTTCTGACTACAACTCAATCAAACTCTAAATCAATAACATAAAATAGATAATGTGAACATAGTCAAATTCTTGGAAATTTCTTTACATACTTTCTAGTCAGACTGTCTTTGGGAATTTTAATACATGAATATGAAAAAGTTCTTGTTTTCTTACAGTTTCCTGAGACTGTTCTTTGCTTTAGTCTATTTTCTTCCCATTGCTCACATTGGGTAAATTCTGTTGATCTGCCCTCTATTTCACTGATTTTATCCTCTTTTACCTCTACCAGTTCTATCACTTATTTCATAACAGCTTTATGGGGATATAATCCATATACCATATTGTATTAGTCAGGGTTCTCCAGAGAAACAGAATCAATAGGAGAGGAATCTATGTATGTATGTATGTATGTATCTACCTATCTATCGAGAGAGGGGGAAAGGGAGAGGGAAATAGAGAGGAAGGAGAGGGAGAGGCAGAGGGAGGGAGGGAGGGAGAGCTATTGAGATTTATCATGAGAAATTGGCTCATGCAATTATGGAAGCTGGAAAGTCCAAAATCTGCAGTGGGAGCTAGCAGGATTAAGACCCAGGGGAGCTGATGGTGCAGATGAAGACTCTAGCAAGCTCATTCAGTCAAACATTTTTTTGTGTGTGCGTGTATTGGTTATTATATTTTTCAGTTATATAATTTTCATTTGCTTTTTAAAAATAAATTATCTCATAACTTAGATTTTCTATTCTTTCTTTTTTTTTCAAAAGGCTTTGTACTTGCTTGTTAAAGCATTTTTGTAATCTCTGCTTTAAAATTTTTGTCATAAATTCCATTATCTGATTCATTCTGGGGTTTGGTTATCTTGCCATTTTGGGTAATTGATATTAGATTAGAGACTCTGGATACTACCTTCTTTTTCTTTTAGAAGTTGGGGTTTAGAATGAGGACCAGCTGAGTGTAGCTGTTCAGCTTCCCACTGGACCCCAGAAACACTACCCTGGTGAAAATGGACCACTTACATTGTGCCATTTCAATGGATAGGTAAAAGTTCAGCTCCCCCTTTTCGCTGATGACACCTTTCTAGCCAAAGGGGGTCACCAACTCATATCTACTTATTGCCTCTGAGTGAAAGTGTTAGCTCAGCTCTTGGCTGGCACCACTGACACCTGGAGAAAGGGGGGCAAGCAAAGTGCTAGTTAGTCCCACCACCTACCACCTTACTTTACTTCATTAATCCCAGGGTAAGGGAAACTCACCTTCCCACTTGGCCCCCTGGTACCAGGAGAGGAGTGAAGCAGAGTGATGACCACCCTCCCCAGCACCACCTTGTTCTGCCTTAATAATGCCACCTAGGGTGATGGCTTCAGTTCCCAAGGGGTCTTCTTCATGGGAGGTTAGGGTGAGTGAATTGCTTACTAGCTGTGCTTCATTCTCCCTGTTCAATCTCATTGCTGGCAGGTGGGGGTGGAGGTTTAGCTCCCTCTTGGGCTCTGCTGACACCAGGTGGGGGTGGAGTAGAGTGGAATGCTCACTGGGTCAGAATCGCATTGTGTTGTTCAGTCTGGATGCTGGATATGGGTGTGGGCCTTGCTGATTGGGTGGAGGGTTGTTGTTGGTGGTGGTATTAGTGTAGTGTGACTAGCCTCATATTGCATCTTCTCATTAAGTTTTGTTACTGCCAGGTGGGGAGGAGGTTCAAATTGCTGTAGGACTCCACTGACACTACTCTAGGGGTAAGCGTAAGAAAGTGGGGAGAATTGGAGCACTGAGTGTTTCCACCTAGTGGAGGTTGGAAGATCAACTCTCCATCAGCCTACTGACACCATTTGGACTTGGAGGGCTACTTGCACAGTGGGAGATAATAAGGTGGAAGATCAGCTCTCTGCTTGGCTCTATGAAACTATGGAGCAGGATGAGGTTTTTTTCACTGGTGTTTGGGTAGAGTAGGGTGGGTATTGCGGAAAATGTTATCTGATGGTAACTAAATCTTTTCCTGGTCCTTTGGCTAGGGAGAACAAAATTTTCTTGCTCTTGGAGGGTTTTTTTATCCATGCCTGTTGGGCTGTTCCTGGTTGGAGGCTTCTTCAGCACCCTGTCCAGTATATACAAGAGGCAGCAGAAACATAGAGAATCCACTACTGTATGGATTCTCAAATCCCATGGCCCATTGACAGTCTTCCTTCTTCCTTCCACATTCAGATTCTGCCTATGCTTTTTTGCTGTGTTATGTCCAGAGTTTTTTAGTGGTAAGAGGAAGAACCTGGGAGGAAGGGGGCTAATTCTATTTTGGCTGGAATTCAAGAGGATTTTTTCATTTATTTTATTAAATCATAAATGTACAATAGCTTCCTAACTCTACATATGTACTTAAATTTTTGTTGTTGTTGTTGTTTTTTGTTTTTTGTGGTACGTGGGCCTCTCACTGCTGTGACCTCTCCCATTGTGGAGCACAGGCTCTGGACGCACAGGCTCAGCGGCCATGGCTCACGGGCCCAGCCACTCCGTGGCATGTGGGATCTTCCCAGACCGGGGCACGAACCTGTGTCTCCTGCATCGGCAGGCGGACTCTCAACCACTGCGCCACCAGGGAAGCCCTGTACTTAAATTTTTAAAAAGGAAAACGTGATCCTGGCTAGTAGCTTTTCAATATTTTCAGAAAATTGTTTTAAAAGGTTTCACATGAAACCTATTTACACATTTAACACTACCAATGAAGGAATGTTTCTAAACTCTTACAAAGGCCACTAGAAAGAAACAACAATTAGGGACTTCCCGAGTGGTCCAGTGGTAAAGAATCCACCTTCCAATGCAGGGGAGGCAGGTTTGATCCCTGGTTGGAAAACTAAGATCCCACATCCTGCAACTAAGACCATGCACCACATCTACAGAGCCTGTGTGCCACAACTACAGAGCCCACGTGCTCTGGAGCCTGCACATCACAACCAGAGAGAGAAAACCCACATGCCACAACTAGAGAGAAGCCCACATGCCACAACTAAGACCTGATGCAGAAAAAAAAAAAGAATTAAAAAGGTAAGAAACTATCTTAGGAGTGCTGAGAGACCTTCAGGAAGGTGGAGGAATAAGATGTGGAATAAGATGTATTCCTCCCCACAAATACATCAAAAATACATCTACATGTGGAACAACTCCTACAGAACACCTACTGAACGCTGGAAGAAGACTTCAGACTTCCCAAAAGGCAAGAAAATCCCCACGTACCTGAGTAGGGAAAAAGAAAAAAGAATAAGCAGAGACAAAAGAATAGGGATAGGACCGGCACCTCTGGGATGGAGTTGTGAAGGAGAAAAAGTTTCCACACACTATGGAGCCCCTTCACTGACGGGGATGGGGGTTGGATGGGGGGGCGATGATTCGGACCCATGGAGGAGAGTGCAGCAACAGGGGTGCAGCGGACAAAGCGGAGAGATTCCGGCACAGAGGATCAATGCTGACCAGCACTAACCAACCTGAGACACTTGTCTACTCACCCGCTGGGGTGGGTGGGGGCTGGGAACTGAGGCTTGCACCTTAGAGGTCAGACCCCAAGGAGAGGACTAGATTGGCTGTGTGAAAACAGCCTGAAGGGGGCTAGCCAGGAGGGAGTCCAGAAAAAAGTCTGGACCTGCCAGAGAGGCAAGAGACCATTGTTTCAGGGTGCGTGAGGAGAGGGGATTCCTGTTTGGTGTGCCCACAGAAGACACAGCACTGCCTAAGTGAACTCCAGAGATGGGCATGATCCAGGGACAACTTCCCTGGGAAAACATACAGAGCACCTCAGGCTGTTGCAATGTCATTCCAGCCTCTGCCGCTGCAGGCTCACCCTGCATTCCAATTATGACTGCGGTACCCCTCCCTCTCCCCGGCCTGAGTGAGCAAGAGAGCCCTAGTCAGCTGCTGCTTTAACCCCCTCCTGTCTGGGTGGGAACAGGTGCCTGAGGGCAGCCTACACGCAGAGGCAGGGCTGAAACCAACGCTGAACCCCAGGAGCTGTGCAAACAAAGAAGAGGAAGGGAAATTTCTTCCAGCAGCCTCAGGAGCAGCAGATTAAATCCCCACAATCAACTTGATAAACCCTGCATCTACGCAATACTTGAATAGACAACGAATGTTCCCAAAATTGAGGTGGTGGACTTTGGGAGCAACTGTAGACTTGGGGTTTGCTTTCTGAATCTGATTTGTTTTCGGTTTTATGTTTTAGTTTAGTTTTTAGTGCTTGTTATCACTGGTGGGTTTGTTTATTGGTTTGGTTGCTCTCTTCCTTATTTATTTAAAAAATTATTATTATGTTTTCCCCTTTTTCTCTTTTTGTGAGTGTGTATGTGTATGTTTCTTTGTGTGACTTTGTCTGTTTAGGTTTGCTTTTACCATTTGTCCTAGGGTTCTGTCTGGGTTTTTGTTTGTTTGTTTCTCTTTTTATGAGTGTGTGTGTGTTTCTTTGTGTGATTTTTGTCTGTTTAGTTTTGCTTTTACCATTTTGTTTGGGATTATATCTGTTTGTTATTTTCTTTCTTTCCTTCATTTTTCTGAGCCATGTGGCTGGCAGGGTCATCTTGGTCCTCTGGCCAGGTGTCAGGCCTGAGCCTCTGAGGTGGGAGAGCCGAGTCCAGGACACTGGACCACCAGAGATCTCCTAGCCCCATGTAATATCAATCAGTGAGAGCTTTCACAGAGATCTCTATCTCAACACTAAGACCCAGCTCCACCCAACAGCCAGCAAGCTCTAGTGCTGTATAGCCCATGCCAAACAACTAGCAACACAGGAACACAACTTCACCTATTATCAGAGAGGGTGCTGGAAGTCATACTAAGTTCACAGACACCCCAAAACACACCACCAGACGCAGCCTTAACCACCAGAAGGACAAGATTCAGCCCAACACACCAGAGCACAGGCACCAGTCCCCTCCACCAGGAAGCCTACACAAGCCAATGAACAAACCTCACTCACTGGGGTAGACACCAAAAAAAAAAAAAAAAAAAAGGGAACTACAAACTTACAGCCTGTGAAAAGGGGGACCAAACACAGCAAGTCAAACAAAATGAGAAGACAGAGAAATATGCAGCAGATGAAGGAGAAAGGTAAAAACCCACCAGACCAAACAAATGAAGAGGAAATAAGCAGTCTACCTGAAAAAGAATTCACAGTAATGATAGTAAACATGATCCAAAATCACAGAAGTAGAATGGAGAAAACTATAAGAAATGTTTAACAAGAATGTAGAAGAACTAAAGAGCAAACAAACAATGATGAACAACAGAATAAATGAAATTAAAAATTCTCTAGAAGGAATCAATAGCAGAATAACTGAGGCAGAAGAATGGATAAGTGACCTGGAAGGTAAAATAGTGAAAATAACTGCCACAGAGCAGAATAAAGAAAAAAGAATAAAAAGAATTGAGGACAGCCTCAGAGACATCGGGGACAATATTAAATGCACCAACATTTGAATTATAGGGGTCCCAGAAGAAGAAGAGAAAAAGGAAGGGACTGAGGAATTATTTGAAGAGATTATAGTTGAAAACTTTCCTAATATGGAAAACGAAAGTTAATCAAGTACAGGAAGCACAGAGAGTCCCATACAGGATAAATAAAAGGAGAAACACGCCAAGACACATATTAATCAAACTATCAAAACTTAAACACAAAGAAAAAATATTACAAGCAGCAAGGGAAAAGCAACAAACAACGTACAAGGGAATCCCCATAAGGTTAACAGCTGATCTTTCAGCAGAAACTGCAAGCCAGAGGGAGTGGCAGGCCGTATTCAAAGTCATGAAAGGGAAAAACCTACAACCCAAATTACTCTACCCAGCAAGGATCTCATTCAGATTCGATGGAGAAGTTAAAATATTTACAGACAAGCAAACGTTAAGAGAATTCAGCACCAACAAACCAGCTTTACAACAAATGCTAAAGGAACTTCTCTAAGCAAGAAACACAAGAGAAGGAAAAGACGTACAAAAACAAAGCCAAAACAATTAAGAAAATGGTAATAGAACATACATATTGATAATTACCTTAAATGTAAATGGATTAAATGCTCCAATCAAAAGCCACAAACTGGCTGAATGGATACAAAAACAAGACTTGTATATATGCTGTCTACAAGAGACCCACTTCAGACCTATGGACACATACAAACTGAAAGTGACAGGATGGAAAAACATATTCCATGCAAATGGAAATCAAAAGAAAGTTGGAGTAGCAATACTCATAACAGACAAAATAGACTTTAAAATAAAGACTATAACAAGAGAGGAAGATGGCAGAAGAATGAGACGTGGAGATCACCTTCCTTCCCAAAGATACATCAGAAATACATCTACACGTAGAACTGCTCCTATAGAACACCCACTGAACTCTGGCAGAAGACCTCAGACCTCCCAAAAGACAAGAAACTTCTCACATACCTGGGTAGGGCAAAAGAAAAAAGAAAAAACAGAGACAAAAGAATAGGGACGGGACCTGCACCAGTGGGTGGGAGCTGTGAAGGAGGAAAGGTTTCCACACACTAGGAATCACTTTCGTGGGCGGAGACTGTGGGTGGCGGAGGGGGGATGTTTCGGAGCCGCAGAGGACAGCACAGCAACAGGGGTGTAGAGGGCAAATGAAGAGATTACTGCACGGAGGATCGGTGCCGACCTGCACTCACCAGCCCGAGAGGTTGTCTGCTCACCCGCCGGGGTGGGCAGGGGCTGGAAGCTGAGGCTCGGGCTTCGGTCGGAGCACAGGGAGAGGACTGGGGTTGGTGGCATGAACACAGCCTGAAGGGATTAGTGCACCACAGCTAGCCGGCAGGGAGTCCGGGGAAAAGTCTGGACCTGCCGAAGAGACAAGAGAATTTTTCTTCCCTCTTTGTTCTCTGGTGCGTGAGGAAAGGGGACTAAGAGCGCTGCTTAAAGTAGCTCCAGAAATGGGCGCGAGCCGCGGCTATCAGCGCGGACCCCAAAGATGGGCATGAGACGCTAAGCCAGCTGCTGCCACTACCAAGAAGCCTGTGTGCAAGCACAGGTCACTATCCTCACCTCCCCTAATGGGAGCCTGTGCAGCTCGCCACTGCCAGGGTCCCATAATCCAGGGACAACTTCCTTGGGAGAATGCAAGGCGTGCCTCAGGGTGCTGCAACATCACACCGGCCTCTGCCGCCACAGGCTCGCCCCACATCTGTACCCCTCCTTCCCCCAGGCCTGAGAGAGCCAGAGCCCCCGAATCAGCTGCTTCTTTACCCCTGTCCTGTCTGAGCGAAGAACAGACGCCCTCAGGTGACCTACACGCAGAGGTGGGGCCAAATCCAAAGGTGAACCCCGGGAGCTGTGCAAACAAAGAAGGGAAAGGGAAATCCCTTCCAGCAGCCTCAGAAGCAGCGGATTAAATCTCCACAATCAACTTGATGTACCATGCATCTGCAGAATACCTGAATAGACAACGAATCATCCCAAATTGACGAGGTGGACATTGGGAGCAAGATAAATATATTTTTTCCTCTTTTTGTGAGTCTGTATGTGTATGCTTCTGTGTGAGATTTTGTCTGTATAGCTTTACTTTCACCATTTCTCCAAGGATTCAGTCCATACTTTTGTTTTTTACTTTTTAAAAAATTTTTTCTTAAAAATGATTTTTATTTTAAAAACTTTAGTTTATTTTATCTTACTTTATTTTATTTCTTTTTATCCTCTTTCACTCTTTCTATTTTTTCTCCCTTTTAGTCTGAGCTGTGTGGATGAAAGGCTCTTGGTGCTACAGCCAGGAGTCAGTGCTGTGCCTCTGAGGTGAGAGAGCCAACTTCAGGTCACTGGTCCACAAGAGACCTCCGAGCTCCACGTAATATCAAATGGTGAAAATCCGCAAGAGATCTCCATCTCAACACCAACACCCAGATTCACTCAATGACCAGCATGCTACAGTGCTGGACACCCTATGCCAAACAACTAGCAAGATGGGAACACAGCCCCATCCATTAGTAGACAGGTTGCCTAAAATCATAATAAGGCCACAGACACCCCAAAACACACCACCAGATGTGGACCTGCCCACCAGAAAGACAAGGTCAAGCCTCATCCATGAGAACACAGGCACTAGTCCCCTCCACCAGGAAGCCTACACAACCCACTGAACCAACCTTAGCCACTGGGGACAGACACCAAAAACAATGGGACCTACGAACCTGCAGCCTGTTAAAAGGAGACCACAAACACAGTAAGATAAGCAAAATGAAAAGACAGAAAAGCACACAGCAGATGCAGGAGCAAGGTAAAAACCCACCAGACCTAACAAATGAAAAAGAAATAGGCAGTCTACCTGAAAAAGAATTCAGAATACTGATAGTAAAGATGATCCAAAATCTTGGAAATAGAATAGACAAAATGCAAGAAATATTTAACAAGGACCTAGAAGAACTAAAGAGGAAACAAGCAACGATGAACAACACAATAAATGAAATTAAAAATACTCTAGAAGGGATCAGTAGCAGAATAACTGAGGCTGAAGAACAGATAAGTGACCTGGAAGATAAAATAGTGGAAATAACTACTACAGAGCAGAATAAAGAAAAATGAATGAAAAGAACTGAGGACAGGCTCAGAGACCTCTGGGACAACATTAAAAAGACCGACATTCGAATTATAGGGGTCCTAGAAGAGGAAGAGAAAAAAAAAGGAACTGAGACAATATTTTAAGAGATTATAGTTGAAAACTTCCCTAATATGGGAAAGGAAAGTTAATCAAGTCCAGGAAGCACAGAGAGTCCCATACAGGATACATCCAAGGAGAAACATGCCAACACACATATAAGTCAACTAATGAAAATTAAATACAAAGAAAACATATTAAAAGCAGCAAAGGAAAAACAACAAATAACACACAAAGGAATCCCCATAAGGTTAATATCTGATCCTTCAGCAGAAACTGCAAGCCAGAAAGGAGTGGATGGACATATTTAAAGTGATGAAGGAGAAAAACCTACAACCAAGATTACTCTACCCAGCAAGGATCTCATTCAGATTTGATGGAGAAATTAAAACCTTCACAGACAAGCAAAACCTGAGAAAGTTCAGCACCACCAAACCAGCTTTACAAAAAATGCTAAAGGAACTTCTCTAGGCAAGAAACACAAGAGAAGGAAAAGACCTACAATAACAAACCCCAAACAATTAGAAAATGGGAATAGGAACATACATATGGATAATTACCTTAAATGTAAATGGATTAAAGGCTCCCACAAAAAGACACAGATTGGCTGAATGGATACAAAAACAAGACCCGTATATATGCTGTTTACAACAGACCCACTTCAGACCTAGGGACATACAGACTGAAAGTGAGGGGATGGAAAAAGATATTCCATGAAAATGGAAATCAAAAGAAACCAGGAGTAGCAATTCTCATATCACACAAAATAGACTTTAAAATAAAGACAATTACAAAGCAAAGAAGGACACTACATAATGATCAAGTGATCTATCCAAGAAGAAGATATAACAATTGTAAATATTTGTGCACCCAATATATGAGCAACTCAGTACATAAGGCAAATACTAACAGCCATAAAAGGGGAAATCGAGAGTAACACAATCATAGTATGGGACATTAACAAGCCACTTTCACCAATGGACAGATCATCCAAAATGAAAGTAAATAAGGAAACACAAGCTTCAAATGATACATTAAACAATATGGACTTAATTGATATGTATAGGACATTCCATGCAAAAACAACAGAATACACATTTTTCTCAAGTGCTCATGGAACATTGTCCAGGATAGATCATATCTTGGGTCACAAATCAAGCCTTGGTAAATTTAAGAAAATTGAAATGGTATAAAGTATCTTTTCCAACCACAACACTATGAGACTAGATAACAATTACAGGAAAAAGTCTGTAAAAAATACAAACACATGGAAGCTAAAAAATACACTACTTAATAACCAAGTGATCAGTGAAGAAATCAAAGAGGAAATAAAAAAATACCTAGAAACAAATGACAATGGAGACACAATGAGCCAAAACCTATGGGATGCAGAAAAAGCAGTTCTAAGAGGGAAGTTTATAGCAATACAATCCTACCTTAAGAAACAGGAAACATCTCAAATAAGCAACCTAACCTTGCACCTAAAGCAATTAGAGAAAGAAAAACAAAAAAGCCCCAAAGTTGGCAGAAGGAAAGAAATAATAAAGATCAGATCAGAAATAAGCAAAAAAGAAATGAAGGAAACAATAGCACCAATCAATAAAACTAAAAGCTGCTCTTTGAGAAGATAAACAAAATTTATAAACCATTAGCCAGACTCATCAAGAAAAAAAGGGAGAAGATTCAAATCAATAGAATTAGAAATGAAAAAGGAGAAGTAACAACTGACACTGCAGAAATACAAAAGATCATGAGAGATTACTACAAGCAACTCTGTGCCAATAAAATGGACAACCTGGAAGAAATGGACAAATTCTTAGATATGCACAACCTGCCAAGACTGAATCAGGAAGAAATAGAAAATATGAACAGGCCAATTACAAGCACTGAAATTGAAACTGTGATTAAAAATCTTCCAACAAACAGAAGCCCAGGACCAGATGGCTTCACAGGCGAATTCTATCAAACATTTAGAGAAGAGCTAACACCTATCCTTCTCAAACTCTTCCAAAATATAGCAGAGGGAGGAACACTCCCAAACTCATTTTACGAGCCACCAGCACCTTGATACCAAAACCAGACAAGGACGTCACAAAGAAAGAAAAGTACAGGCCAATATCACTGATGAACATAGATGCAAAAATCCTCAACAAAATACTAGCAAACAGAATCCAACAGCAGAGTAAAAGGATCATACACCATGATCAAGTGGGGTTTATTCCAGGAATGCAAGGATTCTTCAATATACACAAATCAATCAACGTGATATACCATATTAACTAATTGAAGGAGAAAAATCGTATGATCATCTCAATAGATGCAGAGAAAGCTTTCGACAAAATTCAACACCTATTTATGATAAAAACCCTGCAGAAAGTAGGCATAGAGGGAATTTTCCTCAACATAATAAAGGCCATATATGACAAACCCACAGCCAACATCATCCTCAATGGTGAAAAACTGAAACCATTTCCACTAAGATCAGGAACAAGACAAGGTTGCCCACTCTCACCACTCTTATTCAACATAGTTTTGGAAGTTTTAGCCACAGCAATCAGATAAGAAAAGGAAATAAAAGGAATCCAAATCGGAAAAGAAGAAGTAAAGCTGTCACTGTTTGCAGATGACATGATACTGTACATAGAGAATCCTAAAGATGCTACCAGAAAACTACTAGAGCTAATCAATGAATTTGGTAAAGTAGCAGGACACAAAATTAATGCACAGAAATCTCTGATATTCCTATACCCTAATGATGAAAAATCTGAAAGTGAAATCAAGGAAACACTCCCATTTACCATTGCAACAAAATGAATAAAATATCTAAGAATAAACCTACCTAAGGAGACAAAAGACCTGTATGCAGAGAATTATAAGACACTGATGAAAGAAATTAAAGATGATACAAATAGATGGAGAGATATACCATGTTCTTGGATTGGAAGAATCAACATTGTGAAAATGACTCTACTACCCAAAGCAATCTACAGATTCAATGCAATCCCTATCAAACTACCACTGGCATTTTTCACAGAACTAGAACAAAAAATTTCACAATTTTTATGGAAACACAAAAGACCCCAAATAACCAAAGCAATTTTTAGAATGAAAAATGGAGCTGGAGGAATCAGGCTCCCTGACTTCAGACTATACTACAAAGCTACAGTAATCAAGACAGTATGGTACTGGCACAGAAACAGAAAGATAGATCAATGGAACAGTAAAGAAAGCACAGAGATAAACCCACGCACATATGGTCATCTTATCTTTGATAAAGGAGGCAGGAACGTACAGTGGAGAAAGGACAGCCTCTTCAATAAGTGGTGCTGGGAGAACTGGACAGGTACATGTGAAAGTATGAGATTAGATCACTCCCTAACACCATACACAAAAATAAGCTCAAAATGGATTAAAGACCTAAATGTAAGGCCAGAAACTATCAAACTCTTAGAGGAAAACATAGGCAGAACACGCTATGACATAAATCACAGCAAGATCTTTTTTGACCCACCTCCTAGAGAAATGGAAATAAAAACAAAAATAAACAAATGGGACCTAATGAAACTTAAAAGCTGTTGCACAGCAAAGAAAACCATAAAAAAGACCAAAAGACAACCCTCAGAATGGGAGAAATATTTGCAAATGAAGCTACTGACAAAGGATTAATTTCCATATTTTATAAGCAGCTCATGCAGCTGAATAACAAAAAAATAAAGAACCCAATCCTTAATTGTGCAGAAGACCTAAATAGACATTTCTCCAAAGAAGATATACAGACTGCCAACAAACCCATGAGAGAATGCTCAGCATCATTAATCATTAGAGAAATGCAAATCAAAAGTACAATGAGATATCATCTCCCACCAGTCAGAATGGCCATGATCAAAAAAATCTAGTAACAATAAATGCTGGAGAGGGTGTGGCGAACAGGGAACACTCTTGCACTGCTGGTGGGAATGTGAATTGGTACAGCCACTATGGAGAACAATATGGAGGTTCCTTTAAAAACTACAAATAGAACTACCATATGACCCAGCAATCCTACAACTGGGCATATACCCTGAGAAAACCATAATTCAAATATAGTCATGTACCAAAATGTTCATTGCAGGTCTATTTACAATTGTCCGGAGATGGAAACAACCTAAGTGTCCATCATCAGATGATTGGATAAAGAAGATGTGGCTCATATATACAATGGAATATTACTCAGCCATAAAAAGAAACGAAATTGAGCTATTTGTAATGAGGTGGATGGACTTAGAGTGTGTCATACAGAGTGAAGTATGTCAGAAAGAGAAAGACAAATACCATATGCTAACACATATATATGGAATTTAAGAAAAATATGTCATGAAGAACCTAGGGGTAAGACAGGAATAAAGACACAGACTTACTAGAGAATGGACTTGAGGATATGGGGAGGGGGAAGGGTAAGCTGTGACAAAGCGAGAGAGTGGCATGGACATATATACACTATCAAACGTAAAATAGGTAGCTAGTGGGAAGCAGCCGCATAGCACAGGGAGATTAGCTCGGTGCTTTGTGACCACCTAGAGGGGTGTGATAGGGAGGGTGGAGGGAGGGAGACGCAAGAGGTAAGAGATATGGGAACATATGTATATGTATAACTGATTCACTTTGTTATAAAGCAGAAGCTAACACACCATTGTAAAGCAATTATACTCCAATAAAGATGTTAAAAAAAAAAAAGCTAAAAACAGAACTACCCTATAACCCAGCAATCCCACTACCGGGCACATACCCTGAGAAAACTGTAATTCAAAAAGAGACATGTACCACAATGTTCATTGCAGCACTATTTAGAATAGCCAGGACATGGAAGCAACCTAAGTGTCCATCGACAGATGAATGCATAAAGAAGATGTGGCGCATATACACAATGGAATATTACTCAGGTATAAAAAAGAAATGAAATTGAGTTATTTGTGAGAGGTGGATGGACCTAGAGTCTGTCATACAGAGTGAAGGATGCCAGAAAGAGAAAAACAAATATTGTATGCTAACACATATATATGGAGTCCAGAAAAAAAAAATTGCTCGAATGAATTTACGGCCAGAACCAGAATAATAACACAGACATAGATAATGGACTTGAGGACACGGGGTGGAAAGGGTACGCTGGGACAAAATGAGAGAGTAGCACTGATATATATACACTACCAAATGTAAAACAGGTAGCTAGCGGGAAGCTGTTGCACAGCACAGGGAGTCCAGATTAGTGCTTTGTTAGTAGAGGGGTGGGATAGGGAGGGTGGGAGGGAGGCGCAAGAGGGAGGGGATATGGGGATATATATATATATATATATATATATATATATACATACACCTGATTCACTTTTTTATACACCAGAAACTAACCCAACATTGTAAAACAAGTATACTCCTATAAATATGTTTAAAAAAAACAAAAAGAAACTATCTCAAAGGCATTTTTTTACAGTCCTTCCTTTAGAGTAAGGTAATGCTATTAAATAATCCAGTCCATCTACAAACAGCTCCCTGTATCTGCTGTAGTGTCTTCTACCATATCATTCTATATTTATGCATGTGTGAGATAATAAGTGTTCTAAACATTCTTATTTTGATAACCTGAACCTGTTGTTACTTCTGGGCTCTTGTCCTCTCCAAGTTACACAGTAAAGCCCAGGGCAAATGGGAAGAAGTTCAGTGTTGGTTCCTGCCTCATATCCCTTACTGTGCCACTGCCTCTTCGACCATAGTTTCCTCCACCGTAAGTTTCTCTTATGTTCCTACTGCCACCAAAATTTCCAGTCTTCATTGGACCATAGATATAAGGTTGCTAATTATAATTTCTAAAAACATTCTAATTTCTACTTCCATAAATTTTTCCTGCATAGTTGTCGTAATCACCTCTGTAGCCTCCCCACTAATCGCCTCTGGCTGCCAGATCCAGGTTCTCCACTATTATATCTTCATCTTCCTCCTTCATAACTTGTGCTACCTCTAAAATTGCCACCCCCAGATCTTCCTCCATACCCATTATAGCTATCCCCAAATCCATGTCCTCTTCCATATCCATCAGATCCTACTCTACACTTGCCTCATGATCCTGGTCCCAAAATTCACTGCCTCTGCACGAATCCCTCAAAGTCTCCTCTGACACTCCTAGAACTTTGGACTTCTTGTGTTTCTTGTCTAGATAAAGCCTTTCTTACTTCTGACCACCGATGGTATGGTATTGCTGCAGTACAGTTTAATCCACATGATCATGGTTATCAAAAGTAGTAAACCCAGAACTTCCCTTGTGGTCAAGTGGTTAAGACTCTGCCCTTTCAAAGCGGGGGATGTAGGTTCAATCCCTGATGAGGGATCCCATGTGCTGCACAGTGCAGCCAAAAAAAAAAGTAATAAACCCAATGCTTCTTTTCTTTCTAGACTGCCAATGCCTCCTTTCTTTCCACACTGCCTATCAGTAATTATCTCAAATGACATCAACTTTTCCATAGTCCTTGCAGTAATCTCTAAGCTGATGTTCTTTGGTATCTTCTTTAGTTCCACCAACAAACAGCTTTTCAGTTACATGAGTGCCAGGTTGTCCAGATTCCTCTCTGGCTATGGCACATTTTGGCTCAATCACTCTTCCATCAATTGAATGAGATTTTGCAGCCATGGCAGCATCAACCTTATCTATGGATGGAAAAGTTACAAAACCAAATACTCTTTTGAGTTTTGCTTTCAGGATCTCTCATTACCAGAGTCTGTAAGTTTTCCCCATGGCTCATAGTATCTCCTCAAGCTTTCTTCTGTGGTTTCAAAGCTTAAGCCACCAATAATGTTGATAGAAATGTCCCTTTTCTCTCTCAGTAGCAGACTCAGTCACTTCAGCTGGATTTCAGCCCAGACAGATGAGAGAGATATCCACCAATGAGCATGAGCATACTTGTCCTGACACTGTTCTCTTGAGGCATTCTTTTCTTGATGGTCTCTGCTTCAGTGTAATGCAGGCAGAGACCTTCCGTACCACAAGATGGTTTTCAAAATCATTTATATTTCATGTTAGATCTCTGATTTCTCTTTTTATATTTGTTTTGTGAGCTAGCTTAATTTCCCCAAATAACTATTTTTTCTCAAACTTTCCAAACTGAAGCTTTCCATCTTTCTCAATTTTCCTCCCTCTCTCCCTTCCATTTTATTGACGTTCCCTTTAGTTCCTTTCAGCTGACTTGCATTACTGCCACACTGATTATTATAGTTTTATATTAAAATGCTAATAATAGAGCAAACTGGGTTTTATTATTTATCACCATTTTTTGATAATATCATCAATATAGTCATCCAGATATATATTAGAATTACTTTGTGGTGTTGAAATATATGCAAATGCTATTTTAAGTGAATTTTATTAAATTTACTGCTCATTTTATGGGAAATCTTGAATCTAGTTTGTTCAAAATTTTTTAATATAATATGTATATTTCTGCATACACGATTCATATAAAAATGGAAGTGACTTTTAAGATTTCTGAAACATATTTGACATACTTCTCCCCTAAATTTAACATAAAGATTCTCTCAATCAGGCATTTAGGCCTAATTTTGTCCCTGTCATTGAGGCAAAATTCTTGTGAGAATTCTTTACTCCACACCAAGTGAATTATGAAGATTTCCACTGTCTGGCAGGAGCAGGCACTATTCCTGGCCCTATGTGAGCTCACGGTATTTCTCTCTAATCTTTTTCAGTTTCTTTCTTGGGGGGTTGCACATGTGCACATTGGTTGGCACTCAACTGACACTTGAGGAAGAGGACCCTCCACTTGGATTTCCCTTCTCTGTCCTGTGGCCTGAAATTTCTCTCCATCCAGTGATGTTCAAAGTCTCATCTGGTTTCTTACCTCTTTCTCAGGGTTCATTGCTCTTCATTGTCTTATGTCCGATGTCTTCAAACCTGTCATTTCATATATTTTGTTTTTTTAAAGTTGATTTAGGCAAGAGGTTAAATCTGGTTCTCATTACTTCATTTTGAGTAAATAGGAAGTAATTTGAAAACACTTCCGTCAAATTCCTAGAAAAAGAGTATGTATGCTTATTAATACGTTTTTAATATAAATTTTTTTTAATTTTGGCTGCGTTGAGTCTTCGTTGCTGCATGCAGGCTTTCTCTAGTTGTGGCAAGCAGAAGATACTCTGCTGTGCATGGGCTTCTCATTGTGGTGGAGAATGGGCTCTAGGCACACGGGCTTCAGTAGCTGTGGCACGTGGGCTCAGTAGTTGTGGCACATGGGCCCTAGAGCACAGGTTCACTAGTTGTGGCACAGAGGTTTAGTTGCTCTGTGGCATGTGGGATCTTCCCAGACCAGGGTTTGAACCTGTGTCCCCTGCATTGGCAGACAGATTCTTAACCACTGCACCACCAGGGAAGCCCTGTTTATTAATACTTTGAAATGTTTCTAAGCTTCCTATTCTGTTACATCTAATCAGCGATTTTTGTATTAGTAAAATAATTTTAATTTTACTTATTGTAGCTTTAAATGTCTTCATGCTTAGTTTTTCCTCATTTTTTCTTCTGATTATTGATATTATTTTTAATAAACTTCAGAATTTTTCCTCTTTGAAAAAGAAAAATAGGGCTTCCCTGGTGGCGCAGTGGTTGAGAGTCCGCCTGCCGATGCAGGGGACACGGGTTCGTGCCCCGGTCCGGGAAGATCCCACGTGCCGCGGAGCGGCTGGGCCCGTGAGCCATGGCCGCTGGGCGTCTGGAGCCTGTGCCCTGCAACGGGAGAGGCCACAACAGTGAGAGGCCCGAGTACCGCAAAAAAAAAAAAAAAAAAAAGAAAGAAAAATGCCAGGACCTTTGGCATATTTTAGAAGTTCATTCATTACGCGCTGTTATTTAAATATAAAAACACTAGGGTGAATCTGCAGTATGGCGGACAAGTACACACCCAGGTGACTAAAAACTAAGAGGACCCCACAAGTTAAATAAGAAAGATTTTAGTGCTCACCTGAACCACCTTAACCACCCTTCTAATGCACCTGAAAGTCACTTTACTAGACTTTACTTATCTAATTTTCCACAATTTCTCCCAGAGCCCAAGTGGCTGTAATTATGGATCTTGAGCGCGGGTTCCAACGGAGCAGAAGGGAGGCGTACTGGAGCTCAACAACTGGGTCCAGTGGGGAAATGTGCCCGCGCCCCCGGCGCATTGTGGGTAATGTAGTCCCGTGCCCACCGGTGATCTGGCGAGTACGGTCTTGAGCTTCGGAGCCCTCTGGGCATTTTGGGTATTGTAGTCCCGCCCAGAGGTATTGTGGGTATCGCACTTCCGCTTCGCGCTGTCGTATTTCTGGACATTGTGACCATCTTTTAAAGCTCGTGGTGAGCAAGCCCGCCCGTGGCCGCTGAGTCCCAGGGATAGAGGGTTGGGAAAACTTGGCGAGGGCAGGCGGGGTTGGTCTGCCCTGTCCGCGGGTTCCTTGAGGTTTGATTGTTTTCCGGACGGGGTCGGACGCAGTCCGCTTAGTAGGGGTTGTGGGCTGGGTCTCGGGTCTCGTGCTGTCCGGCGGTGCTGGGGAGCCAGCGTCCTGTCCCGGAGGGGTCTGGACTGGTGCAGGTGATTTGGAGGACATAAGTACCCCTCGCCCGGAGCAGACGTCTCCACTGCTGGGGCGCGCGGCTCGGGCATCCTTCCTGGGTCTTAATTGGGGAGCGCGGCTCGGGCATCCTTCCTGGGTCTTAATTGGGGAGCGCGGCTGGGTGGTGCCAACCATGGTGATGGAGGCGCCGCTTGGCCTCGATGTCCCGGATTTTGGGGGAAGGACTGGCCTGGGGCAAACACCCAGACTTGCCTTGATTGGGGTGGGGAGGACGACTTGGGTCAGCGGCATCGGGGCCCGCAGGCTCCTGGGGGAGTTGGAAGGGCCTGGTGGGAGTCAGACATCCCCGGGTTTGCGTGGGGCGTCCTTGTGCCCAGATCTACGACTCCAGAAGTTGTCTGGCTCCTACGGCGCTGGGGCTTGGGGTGGAGCAAGTGGAGTGCAGCCCACGGGGCAGGGAACTTTCCTCAACCCCCAGGGGGCTGGTGGCTGACTCCCTGAATTACTGGGGATGGAAGAGAGAAGTGGGTGGTAAGACGTCCAGACTTAAGTTTTATTTTAAATTTTGCATTATGAAAACGTTGTAAATATACACAGAAGTAGCCGTGAGGTCTCCTGGATTCATCGCTCAGATTCACCACTTACGAATGAGAGCCCTATCTTTCTCTTCCAAATCTGCAACCTCAAGTGTGCATCTCTTTGGGCATTGCCTTTCCCTCGGGGTCTATCCCAGGCCTGCTGTGGGAGCCCCGCCCTCCATAGGGAGAGTTCAAATCCAGGTCTGCCTCTTTCTCATAGTCACGTTGAGCAAGGTACTGAACCTCCTGGGGCTGTTGGGAGTGTGGAAAGGGGAAAACGGCTGTCTGGTACATGCTAATATGACGTTCATTTCAATAACTTTCAATAACCCCCATAGGCATATAGAAGATTAATGTCATGCTGGACATCAGCATGACATGAGAGAAGGCTTATTCTAAAACCCATACCCTGTTTCTGTCCCGTGTATTGTCCTTCCCTTCCATACCTGGTTCTGATACCTTACTTTAGTGAAGCCAGCTGCAGGCTTGGGGGTTTCTAGCCTGCTCTCTGTGCTGGGAGAGAATCCTGAGGCCAGAACCACTTCTGTTGTACCAGGTTTGCCCTGGAGCACTCTGCTCCCTCACATCCAGAGGGGACTGCCCGTTAGGGAGGAGGGAACTCCTAGGGGCCTGGCAGCCCTGCCTCAGATGGGTACCACTTCCTTGTTGTGTTCTTGTCTTTGGTCATAATGGAGGGTGTGTCCTTGATAGCCTATGCCAAAGTCATAATCCCTTTGGGGCACAGCTGCAGGTGGTCTCCCAGGAAGACAGGCTTGTTCTTGAAGGGGCACATTCCTGTGCCCTCATTCAGGACTTTCTATCTTCTCCGGAGTTGCTCCTGCCTTGTCCTGCATTGTTTCTCTCCATATACATTCACACTGTTGTATTCTCAGGGCCTTAGAGTGGTGCGAAAACAACGATGGTGAAAAGTACTGTTTTGTTAGCAGTAGTCCTGTATTGGCAGTGTGCTTTCTATTCACTGCCATATTTTATTTTCTCAGTCACCTTGCACATTAGGTAGTTGAATTCTCATTTTCTAGAGAGGGAAATGGTGTAGTAGAGGATTAAGTAACTTTTACTTTGGAGCTATTAAAACTTTCAAAGTTTTAATGAAAATTTAAAAGGAGCTGCTCTATTTTTCACGTTTGTCTCATACATCTAATGCTGATAAAGATAAAATATATGTTCATTTTCTCCTGATCATTGGTCTCAGCCCCTAACAGTAATGGTGACATTAATGACACCAGCAGAAGGCTGGAATCAGACCAGTGTTTGAAGTCCACATACCGCCCACCCCTACCCCCACCCCCATAAAGTTTTTTCTCCTTTCCTTTTTTGGGGGTATAGAAGGAGATGGAGTTATTACATTTAAAGTTTATTATGAAAATTTTACAAATGCAGCCAAAAGTAGTGAGAATACTGAAAGAGCATCTTTGTACCTCTCACTCAGCTTTGTACCTCTCAACTCAGCAGTTAACATTCTGCTCTTCTCTTTCTTTTAGTTTTCTCTGTTGTAGTATTTTGCAGCAAATCCCAGGTATTTTACCTGTAAATACTTCAGTGTGCATCGTTTTTGAATAAGGACTTTAAAGAAAATAACCTTTATACCAAATGGCACACCCAACAAAATTAACTATAATTCCTTAATGTCATCTAATATTCAGCCTGTGTTCATTTACCCCATTTGTCTCAAAATGCCTTTCTACAGTTTAAATCCTACTCTCTTAACCCAGTTAAGAGGCATGAACAGGGAAATATCTGGAATTCTGTCTTCTGAATCCCCCCTTCCCCTTTCTTTATACCCACTCTTACCTTGCTGATCTTTGTTAATAGCAGGAGTCCACCTCTGGGCACTTGCTCCTTGACCTCAGCGTTCTTCTTGCCTCCTTGTGTTTCACAGATTTTCTCACTAATCTGATGAGCTGTTAAATCCTGTCAATTCTTCCCTTTCTCCTCTCCCCTCACCTTTGTGTTAGCTCAGCATAATTTGCCTTTCCCCATGTTCTAGTTTGTCTGTTAAAAAAGGACCCGCCCTTTGGGCTCTGAAGCTGGACTCTTAGCCTCCACCACCTATTGACTCTGTGACCTTGGATATTGCCTCTGTTCTATGTGCCTCCTTTTTTCTCAACTGTAAAATGGGGTTGATAGCAACGTCAGGGTTGTTGTGAGGTGGAAATGCGCCTGTGCTTCTGAAGTGGTTAGGGTGCCTGGTGCACAGTGAGTGCTCAGGGGAAAGTGAGTTGTGGTGATGATTATTATCAATTCTGAATTGCCGCCCCCAACCCACCTTTCCAGAATTATCCTTTACTCTTCACTCTGATTGGACTCTGTCTTACAGTCACATGGGAATATATTCTATTCCATGCAGTTGTATTCCTTCATGCCTTTATTTTTGAATTTTATTTATTTTTTTATATAACAGGTTCTTAGTAGTTATCAGTTTTAAACATATTAGTGTATATATGTCAATCCCAATCTCCCAATTCATACCACTGCCACCACCACCCCCGCCACTTTCCCCCTTCGGTGTCCATACGTTTGTTCTCTACATCTGTGTCTCAATTTCTGCCCTGCAAACTGGTTCATCTGTACCGTTTTTCTAGGTTCCACATATATGTGTTAATATACGATATTTGTTTTTCTCTTTCTGACTTACTTCACTCTGTATGACAGTCTCTATATCCATCCACGTCTCTACAAATGACCCAATTTCGTTCCTTTTTATGGCTGAGTAATATTCCATTGTATATATGTACCACATCTTCTTTATCCATTTGTCTGTCGATGGGCATTTAGGTTGCTTCCATGACCTGGCTATCGTAAATAGTGCTGCAATGAACATTGGGGTGCATGTGTCTTTTTCAATTATGGTTTTCTCTGGGTATATGCCCAGTAGTGGGATTGCTGGGTCATATGGTAATTCTATTTTTAGTTTTTTAAGGAACCTCCATACTGTTCTCCATAGTGGCTGTATCAATTTACATTCCCACCAACAGTGCAGGAGGGCTCCCTTTTCTCCACACCCTCACCAGCATTTGTTGTTTGTAGGTTTTCTGATGATGCCCATTCTAACTGGTTTGAGGTCATACCTCATTGTAGTTTTGATTTGCATTTCTCTAATAAGAAGTGATGTTGAGCAGCTTTTCATGTGCTTCTTGGCCATCTGTATGTCTTCCTTGGAGAAATGTCTATTTAGGTCTTCTGCCCATTTTTGGATTGGGTTATTTGTTTTTTTAATATTGAGCTGCATGAGCTGTTTATATGTTTTAGAGATTAATCCTTTGTCCGTTGATTCAGTTGCTAAGATTTTCTCCCATTCTGAGGGTTGTCTTTTCGTCTTGTTTGTAGTTTCTTTTGCTTTGAAAAAGCTTTGAAGTTTCATTAGGTCCCATTTGTTTATTTTTGTTTTTATTTCCATTACTCTAGGAGGTGGATCAAAAAATATCTTGCTGTGATTTCTGTCAAAGAGTGTTCTTCCTATGTTTTCCTCTAAGAGTTTTATAGGGTCCCGTCTTACACTTAGGTCTCTAATCCATTTTGAGTTTGTTTTTGTGTATGGTGTTAGGGAGTGTTCTAATTATATTCTTTTACATGTAGCTGTCCAGTTATCCCAGCACCACTTATTGAAGAGACTGTCTTTTCTCCATTGTATATCCTTGCCTCCTTTTTCACAGATCAGTTGACCATAGGTGCATGAGTTTATCTCTGGCCTTTCTATCCTGTTCCATTGATCTGTATTTCTGTTTTTGTGCCAGTACCATATTGTCTTGATGACTGTGGCTTTGTAGTATAGTCTGAAGTCAGGGAGTCTGATTCCTCCAGTTCTGTTTTTTTTTCCTCAAGACTGCTTTGGCTATTCGGGGTCTTTTGTGTCTCCATACAAATTTTAAGATTTTTTGTTCTAGTTCTGTAAAAAATGCCATTGGTAATTGGATAGGGATTGCATTGAATCTGTAGATTGCTTTGGGTAGTAGACTCATTTTCACAATATTGTTTCTTCCAATCCAAGAACATGGTATATCTCTCCAACTGTTTGTATCATCTTTATTTTCTTTCATCAGTGTCTTATAGTTTTCTGCATACAGGTCTTTTGTCTCCTTAGGTAGGTTTATTCCTAGGTATTTTATTCTTTTTGTTGCAGTGGCAAATGAGAGTGTTTCCTTAATTTCTCTTTCAGATTTTTCGTCATTAGTGTATAGGAATGCCAGAGATTTCTGTGCATTAATTTTGTATCCTGCAACTTTACCAATTTCATTGATTAGCTCTAGTAGTTTTCTGGTAGCATCTTTAGGATTCTCTATGTATAGTATCATGTCATCTGCAAACAGTGACAGTTTTACTTTTTCTTTTCCAATCTGTATTCCTTTTATTTCCTTTTCTTCTCTGATTGCCGTGGCTAGGACTTCCAAAACTATGTTGAATAATAGTGGTGAGAGTGGACATCCTTGTCTTGTTCCTGATATTAGAAGAAATGCTTTCAGTTTTTCACCATTGAGAATGGTGTTTGCTGTGGGTTTGTCATATATGGGCTTTATTATGTTGAGGTAGGTTCCCTCTATGCCCACTTTCTGGAGAGTTTTTATTATAAATGGGTGTTGAATTTTGTCATAAGCTTTTTCTGAATCTATTGAGATAATCATATGGGTTTTCTTCTTCAATTTGTTAATATGGTGTATCACATTGATTGATTTGCATATATTGAAGAATCCTTGCATCCCTGGGATAAATCCCACTTGATCATGGTGTATGATCCTTTTAATGTGTTGTTGGATTCTGTTTGCTAGTATTTTGTTGAGGATTTTTGCATCTATATTCATCTGTGATATTGGTCTGTAATTTTCTATTTTTGTAGTGTCTTTGTCTCTTTTTGGTGTCAGGGTGATGGTGGCCTCATAGGATGAGTTTGGGAATGTTCCTTCCTCTGCAATTTTTTTGGAAGAGTTTGAGAAGGATGGGTGTTAGCTCTTCTCTAAATGTTTGATAGAATTCACCTGTGAAGCCATCTGGTCCTGCATTTTGTTTGTTGGAAGATTTTTAATGACAGTTTCAATTTCATTACTTGTGATTGGTCTGTTCATATTTTCTAATTCTTCCTGGTTCAGTCTTGGAAGGTTGTGCTTTTTTAAGAATTTGTCCATTTCTTCCAGGTTGTCTATTTCACTGGCAGAGAGTTGCTTGTAGTAGTCTCTTAGGATGCTTTGTATTTCTGTGGTGTCTTTTGTAACTTCTCCTTTTTCTTTTCTAATTTTATTGATTTGAGTCGTCTCCCTCTTTTTCTTGAAGAGTCTGGCCAATGGTTTATCAATTTTGTTTCTCTTCTCAAAGAAGCAGCTTTTAGTTTTATTGATCTTTGCTATTGTTTTCTTTGTTTCTATTTATTTCTGCTCTGACCTTTATGATTTCTTTCCTTCTACTAACTTTGGGTTTTGTTTGTTCTTTCTCTAGTTCCTTTAGGTGTAAGGTTAGAATGTTTATTGAGATTTTTCTTGTTTCTTGAGGTAGGCTTGTTTCGCTAAAAACTTACCTCTTAGAACTGCTTTTGCTACATCCCATAGGTTTTGGATCTTCATGTTTTCATTGTCATTTGTCTATAGGTAATTTTTGATTTCCTCTTTGATTTCTTCAGTTATCTCTTGGTTATTTTGTAACGTATTGTTTAGCCTCCATGTATTTGTGTTTTTTACGTTTTTTTCCCTGTAATTGATTTCTAATCTCATAGTGTTGTGGTCAGAAAAGATACTTGATATGATTTCAGTTTTCTTAAATTTACTGAGGTGTGATTTGTGACCCAAGATGTGATCTGTCCTGGAGAATGTTTCGTGTGCACTTGAGAAGAAAGTGTAATCTGCAGTTTTTGGGTGGAATGTCCTATAAATATCAATTAAATCTTCACTCTCATTATTCTGAATTCTTTTTCTGGATGGTTGCCTATCTCCACTTCATTTAGTTGTTTTTCTGGGGTTTTATCTTGTTCCTTCATCTGGTACATAGCCCTCTGCCTTTTCATCTTGTCTTTCTGTGAATATGGTTTTTGTTCCACAGCCTGCAGGATTGTAGTTCTTCTTGCTTCTGCTGTCTGCCCTCTGGTGGATGAGGCTATCTAAGAGGCTTGTGAAGGTTTCCTGATGGGAGGGACTGGTGGTGGGTAGAGCTGGCTGTTGCTCTGGTGGGCAGAGCTCAGTAAAACTTTAATCCACTTGTCTGCTGATGGGTGGGGCTGGGTTCCCTCCCTGTTGGTTGTTTGGCCTGAGTCAACCCAACACTGGAGCCTACCTGGGCTCTTTGGTGGGGCTAATGGCGGACTCTGGGAGGGCTCATGCCAAGCAGTACTTCCGAGAACTTCTGCTGCCAGTGTCCTTGTCCTCATGGTGAGACACAGCCACTGCCTGCCTCTGCAGGAGGCCCTCTAACACTAGCAGGTAGGTCTGGTTCATTCTCCTGTGGGGTCACTGCTCCTTCCCCTGGGTCCCAATGAGCACACTACTTTGTTTGTGCCCTGTAAGAGTGGAGTTTCTGTTTCCCCCAGCCCTGTCGAAGTCCTGCAATCAAATCCCGCTAGCCTTCAAAGTCTGATTCTCTAGGAATTCCTCCTCCCGTTGCTGGACCCCCAGTTTGGGAAGCCTGACGTGGGGCTCAGAACCTTCACTCCAGTGGGTGGACTTCTGTGGTATTAGTGTTCTCCACTTTGTGAGTCACCCACCCAGCAGTTATGGGATTTGATTTTATTGTGATTGTGCCCCTCCTACCGTCTCATTGTGGCTTCTCCTTGTCTTTGGATGTGGGGTGTCTTTTTTGGTGAGTCCCAGTGTCTTCCTGTCAATGATTGTTCAGCAGTTAGTTGTGATTCCAGTGCTCTCACAAGAGGGAGTGAGAGCATGGCCTTCTACTCTGCCATCTTGAACCAATCTCTTCCTTCATGCCTTTATGCGTCACAAATTCACTCTTGTTATCTAAGTAGCTCAGATGTTTCTCCAGTGCAAAGATTTCTGAATGTTCTCTGGCAGAATTACTCCTGTCGTTCCCTTTAGTCCCAGAGCACCTTATACGTGAGGACTCCAGGGCTTGCATGGTACATCCTGTTTGTCCCACTGGTTTTGAGATGGTGCTTTGAGGGACAGGCACCTTGTCTGCTCCTCATGGGTCACTGATTGGCACCCAACTGTGAGGATATGAGGGGTTGTCCTTTCTGCCTGGAAAGGTTTGTAGGAGGACTGATGGAAACTCAAGTGGAAAAGGGGGTTAGGCCATTATTGGGGTAGACCGTGGGTGCCAAGATAATAGGTGTGGACCTTTTTGTGTGGTCATTGGGACCCACTGCAGGGTTTTGAGCAGAGAAGGCTCATCATTTCCTCTTTCAGTTATTACTTCATCTCTGTGTTCTCCTTTAGAATGGAAATCATCAAGAGAGTTTTCTGTGTTTGATAGTCCAGTTTTTTTTCTGCCCAATCTCTAATTAATTTCCAGCTATTTGGGATTTTTTTAGATAATTTATTGTTACTGATTTCTTATTCAATTCCATTCAAGTCAAAGAACATTCATAGTGTTTTCCACAGTGTCTATACAGTGCACTAGGGTTTCAGTTTCTCCACATCCTTGCCCAAACTTGTTATTTTGTCTGTGTGTGTGTGTTGTTTTTAGTTTTTTAAATAATGGCCATTTTAATGGGTAGAGGTGCTATCTCATTGTGGTATTGATTTGTATTTCCCTGATAATTTGTAATGCTTAGTGTCTTTTCATATGCTGTTGGCCATATGCTGTTTATTTAAGTCCTTAGTCCATTTTTTAGTCTGGATATATGTTTTTTGTTAGTGAGCTGGAGTTCTTTATATATTTGGGATATTAACCCTTTATCTGATACATGGTTTGCATCGATTTTCTCTCATTCCATAAATTGCCTTTTCACTTTGTTGTTTGTTCCCCTTGCTGCACAGAAGTTTTTAAGTTTAATGTAGTCTCATTTGTCTATTTTTGCTTTTGTTGCTTGTGCTTTTTGTGTTATATCCAAGAAATTATTGCCTATTCCAATGTCATGAAGCTTCTCCCCTATGTTTCCTTCTAGGAGTTTTATAGTTTCAGGCCTGGGGTTTAGCAATTTTAATATTTGCAAATAATCAGCCTTTGGCTTTTTAATTTTCTTTGGAGTTTCATTTATATTTCATTGATATTTTTTCCTCTTTATTATTTTCTATTTTTTTTTTCCTTTTCATTTCCTAGCATCTTAAGGTGGGAGCTGGAGTTGTTTTTTTAAATTAAAACTTTTCTGGTGTATTCATTTAAAGCTATAAGTTTCCCTTTAAGAACTGCCTTTGCTGCTGTGTTTATTGCTAGAATTGCCATAATAATGCACCACAGACTGGGTGGCTTAAACGACAGAGATTGATTTTCTCTCAATTCTGGAGGCTAGAAGTTAAAGATCAAGGTGTTGGCAGTGTTGGTTTCTTCTGAGGCCCTTCTTTGGCTTGTAGCCGGCTGTCTTCTCCCTGTTTACATGGGCTTCCCTCTGGACCTGTCTGTGTTCAAATTTCCTCTTATAAGGACACCAGTTATATTGGATTAGGGCCCACCCTAATAATGCCATTTTAACCTAATTACCTCTTTGAAGACCTATCTAAAAATACAATCACATTCTAAGGCACGGGAGGTTATGAATTCACATATGAATTTCATAGGGGACACAATACACCTGTAATAGATCTATATCACAAATTTGGTTAGTTGTCATATGTCTCGATATGTTGTGTTTATTAGAATCATTCAGTTAAAAGTATTTCTAAATGTCCCATGGAATTTTTTCTTTCATCCATATCTCCTTTAGACCAGTGTTGCTTTACTGATTCCTACTTTAATTCCATCTTGGGCAAAGAACATACTCTTTTTAAGTTTCAGTCCTTTGAAATTGGTGACTTGTTTTATATGCCTTGGAATTTCATTTTCCTTGGTTAATATTCTTTGTGCCCCTTTTACACTTGCAGGGTTTAGCATTCTATAAATGTCAATTTGATCAATACTGCCTGATAGTATTTTTTAAACCTTCTGTTTTTCTTCTTTACTGTTAGTTTGCTTTTTCATTTACTGAGAGGTGTATCAAGTTTTTTTAACTGTGATTATGATTGTTTTTCTTTTCCACTCTGTCATCTTTTTCCTTCATGTATTTTTTCCAGTCTGTGACTTGACTTTTTATTTTCTTGCCAGTATCTTTTGTGGAACAGAAGTCTTTTAATCCTAACAGAATCCACCTTATCAATATTTTTCTTTCATTGGTTGTGTTTTTCATGTTATATCTGAAGAGACACTGCCAAGTCCCTGGTCACCTAAATTTTCTCCCATGTTATTTTCTAGGAGTTTTATAGTTTCATATTTTACCTTTAGCTCTGCTATCCATTTTTTAAAAAATCAATTAATTAATTAATTAATTAATGGCTGTGTTGGGTCTTCGTTGCAGTGTGCAGGCTTCTTATGGTGGTGGCTTCTCTTGTTCTGGAGCACAGGCTCTAGGCCCACAGGCTTCAGTAGTTGTGGCACGCAGGCTCAGTAGTTGTGGCTTGCGGGCTCTAGAGCGCAGACTCAGTAGTTGTGGTGCACGGGCTTAGTTGCTCCGCAGCATGTGGGATCTTCCTAGACCAGGGCTCAAACCTGTGTCTCCTGCATTGGCAGGAGGATTCTTAACCACTGCTCCACGAGGGAAGTCCCTGCTATCCATTTTGAGTTAATTTTTGTGGAAGGTATAAGGTCTGTGTATGTGGCTGTTCAATTGTTCCAGCACTGCCATTTATTGAAAAGATAGTCCTTTCTCCATTAAATTTTCCTTGCTCAGTTGACTTTATTTATGTGAGTCTATTTCTATGCTCTCTATTCTGTTCCATTGATCCATTTGTCTATTTTTTAAATTTATTTTTTGCCAATACCACACTTTCTTAATTCCTGTAGCTTTATAGTAAGTTGCAAAATCTGGTCACATCAGTCTTCTGACTTTGTTGTTCTTCAGTATTGTGTTGGCTCTTCTGGGCCCTTGCCTTTCTGTATAAACTTTAGAACCAGCTTGTTGATATCTTCAAAGTAACTTGCTGGGATTTTAATGGATTGAATGTATAGATCAAGTTGGGAAGAACTGACATCTTAACAATATCAGGTCTCCCTATCCATAATATGGACTATCCATTTTATTAGATCTTTGATTTTTTTTCAGCAGAGTTTTGTAGTTTTCCTCATATAGATCTTATATGAAAAATTTGAAAAGATTTATACCTAAGTATTTCACTTTTCTGGTTGCGAATGTTGTTGATTTCAAAATCCATCTGTTCATGGCTGGTATAGGAAAGCAGCTGATTTTTACCCTGTATGCTGCAGCTTTGATATATCACTTGCTCTAGAAATTTCTTGTTGATTCTTTGGGATTTTCTGCATAGACAATCAGGTCATCTGCAGACAAAGACAGTTTTATTTCTTCCTTCCCAATCAGTATACCTTTTATTTCCCTTTCTTATCGTCTTACATTAGCTTGGAATTCCAGCATGGTGTTGAATAGGAGTGGTGAAAGGTGACATTCTTGCCTTGTTTTTGATCTTAGTGGATAGCATCTAGTTTCTCAGCATTAAATACGATGTTAGTTGTAGATTTTGTACTTTTTATTATATAGCCACAATTATTTGCAGAGAGTATCAGCACAGCCCATTTTTAGCCTAATCCTAACAAAATTAATACTGATTCTTTAATGTCATCTAATAACTTATCAGTGTTCATATAACAAGGTCCACACATTGTGTATGATTGCTGTGTCACTTAAGTCTTCCTTTTATTCCATAAGACCTCCCTCTTTTTATGCTATTAACTTGTTGAAACCTTCATATTTAAAAAAAATTGCAAATTATGTCAGTTCGCCCTCAGTACTTCAGCATCATTTCTAATTGTGATTTGTTTTTCTCTATATCCAGAATATCATGATCCTACCTAACAATATTCACAATAATTATCTAACATCATCTAATACCCAGTTCATTTGAATTGGCCTTCATAGTCCCCAAAATTTTCTTCAGTTCATTTGTGCAGACTAGTCAGTCAAGGCTAATAGATGACATCTGAAGAATGGTTTATCTCTTAAGTGGATTTGCATTAAGGACAATCTCTCCTCTTAAAAATTTTGTCATGGGGGCTTCCCTGGTGGTGCAGTGGTTGAGAGTCCGCCTGCCGATGCAGGGGACACGGGTTCATGCCCCGGTCCGGGAAGATCCCACATGCTGCAGAGCGTCTGGGCCCGTGGGCCATGGCCACTGAGCCTGCGCGTCCGGAGCCTGTGCTCCGCAACGGGAGAGGCCACAACAGTGAGAGGCCCGCGTACCGCAAAAAAAAAAAAAAAAAAAAAAAATTTGTCATGAAATTGACTTGTTGAAGACCTAAGGTATTTTATGACTGCCCATTCTTAAATTTCAAGTCACATTTCAAATCTTAGGTATATATGTGAAGGAGAAGGTGCAGCCAGGTTATGGCTTCTACCGTGCTTCAAGTCCCCCTGTCCCCCCCAAATCTACATTCTGTCCTGAGCTGTAGTGGTCTTTCTGTTTTGAATTTCCTAGGCCTTGTCCTTTGGCCTCAGGGCTGATGTGGATGGGGAGCTTCTATTTTCAGTATGATAGGTCACTTTATTTCTCAATGTGAATGCTCATCTGTGGGCACTATGAGGCCCTTTCCTCTTAATAGAGTCCACACAGTGACTTAATAGAGTCTCATCCAGCTGCTGGGGCTGTGGACTTCATTTCCCAACTGGAGATTGGGACTAAACCTGCTGCTGGCCCAGCTCTGGGAGCCTTACTTACAGGACACTGGTTAAGAATGGATGGCTCTGATGCCCTCTGCAACCTGCCTTCCTTACCTCCTTCTTGCCTATGCTGAACTTGGAGGCTGGATAGAAGGGTACTTCTCCCAAGCACCCCCTCACTTCTCTTCTCTTTCCCCAGCTCTGCCTCTGCAACTTGACTCTTGTCTAGGAAGAGCACTCAGCAGACCAAGAATATGGCCCCAGGGCTCCTGACAACCAGGGATGAGGTGAGTCCTGAAATTTCTTCCTAGCTCTTGCAGGATGGACCCATTGCCTTTTCTTGTCTTGGAGCTGCCTTGTTGGTACCTAGCCCTGATCTTGGAGGTGTGGTTCATCTTACCTGGAGCCTTTTCTCAGACTCCTCTGCTCCATTCATGACCTATGCATTCATCAAGTAGTAAAGTGTTATCAACACAGTTAAAACACAATCATGCTTATGTGCCCAGTGACTCCCAAGGCCTAAAAAAGTGAAGGAAGGCTTTCAAGGAAGAAGCTGCCTGAGCTGCCCCTGACAGATTTGGCAAGTTGAAGAGCTGAGGGAATGCATTCTTGTGGGAATGTGGCTGGAAGCCTAGCACGTCTCAGAGAGCAGGTGACCTGCAGACTGTCCCTCATCATATGGGAAGCTTGGAGCAGTCAGTGGCCTTTCGTCACATCATTTTTCTCTGTTTAGAGGTGAGGATGCTGATCTGCTGTCTGCTGGTGATTCGTGGGTAGATTTAGTTTGCTGACCCCATGCTTTATATTTGGGTTTTCCACACTTAAAAATTGGAAGATTACACCTAAGTCCCGAGTCCACACTCTTGGTGTGTATGACAAGTAGCTGGAGCCAAATGGCATCTCCATGGTGTAGTCACACCCCCTTGTGCCCCTTAACCCCATGGCTGAGGTGCCTGATTCATTCATTACTTGCCTTGCCCCTGAAGGCTTTGCTTTCACCCCCTCTGAGCCTGGATGGAAGTAGTTCAGCCAGAATCCTGAAACCCAGGCTGAGCAGTGTGGACTTGAACCTGGAACAAGTTCGGTTCTGAAGCATTCTGAGAAGGAATTTGCCATAAATAGTAATCGAATGAATGTATGTCCTGAAGGGAAGATTTTCTAATCCCTGAGACTAGGCATATTGTGAACATGACGTAATCAAACGGAGTTAACATTTACTGACCACCTAAACAGATGCCAGGTGGGATGCTTATGCTGATTATATCAATTACCAAAAATAGTGTCAGTTGGGCTAATTAAGTTTTGCTTTGCCTGTCCTAAAAATATGACAAGTGTAGAATTTTTTTGTAAGATCTGAACTTGATCTTAATACTGAGCTCATATAGTGGATATTTGTCTGTTACTGTATCAGTTAAAAATGATTGGTTTTGATGTTATCAGATATCGTTGAGGGCTGTATGTCCCTCAGTTGTCAAATCTTTTATACCTTTGAGAGAAAATGTTTATGTAGTGCATGCAATTCAGAATGTTCCCGGGGTGGGGGTGGGGGCTTTTCTTTTGTATGTTTCACTTTACCATTTCTGATGTTAATAGAGAAGCATTCTTGGCCAAAATGGAACATTACTTTTCCTGTCCCTATTCTGCCACTTCCTGTGGGATCCTTAGCACACCCTGAACCTTATCCTATCTATGACCAACATTTCTCAGTATACATTTTTTCTTTTATTCATTCATGAAAAATTGATTCCAGGGCATGAGCATCTGAGTAGGTTTGTTTTTTAAGATGAAGTTTCCGTACCTGCAAATGTAGGACACTTATAACATAGCTGTTTCATAAATGGACCCAATCTTAACTTACTTTGAAAGTACAAAAGAACAAAGGGGTTTGTTTGTTTTTATGTTTGTTATTTGAGGCATAGAAATGATATATTTTAGGGTTCTTTAAATTGCATTTTCAGGTACTTTGTTATATGTCAGTTCTGAATTATATAGAATTTTCTGACCTATATATACATCATGACATTTAGGCATTTTTTTCCTAAGGGCTTTTACCTGAGAGGAGAAATTGGAATATGCATTAGAGTTGTGACATAGAAGGGGGTTGTACCTAGAGGCTATTAACTAGTAGGAAATTAGCACTCTTTTATTTAATCTCAAAATTTTTTTTTGAATGTCTGCTGTGTGCAGGAGCCTTTGATGGTTTACAGACAGTGTTACCTATAGCACAGCCTCCATTCTTATAAGACTTCCAACTTTTTTAGGGGTTTACCTATCACTGGAATTAAATATTTTGAAAAGTTTTCATTGACATATAATTCATTTCCAATAAGATTTGCCCTTTTAAAGAGTACAATTCAGTAGATTTTAATATATTCACAAAGTTGTGCAACATTCACCACTATCTAATTCCATAATGTTTTCAGACCCACCCTCACCCCAAAGAAACCCTGCACGCATTAGGAGTCACTCCCCATTCTCCCCTCCCCCACCCAGCTCTTTACAATCACTAATCTATTTTTATAGATTTGGTTGTTCTGGATGTTTCAAATAATTGGACTCATATAATATGTGGTCTTTTGTGTCTGTTTTCTTTCACTTAGCGTAATATTTTCAAGATTCATCCGCATTGTAGCCCAAATCAGTAATATTTCATTCTGCTTTAAGTTTGAATAGTATTCCATTGTATGGCTATGAGACATTTTGTTTATTCATTTATCTATTGATAGACATTTCAATTATCCCTATCACTTGCATTTAATTAATATTTTTGGTGCATCTGACTGATTTTAATGATAAAATTGTAGTGTATTAAAACTAGTGACTACCCCACTGTCATGCCTTTAAAGTGAAGAAACCACTAACATTCATATTGAAATCAATGACTCTACAGGTTAAAAATATTCACAGATTTTCACTATTCCATCCCACTGTTTCTCAGTCATTGGAAATTTAACCTGTTCTCAATGTTTGAGAACCTATTTCTGTCGGAAATTTTGTTCATGAAATGAATTTTGGACTTACCACAAAATATGGCCAAGTGAAGAGACATGAGTGTTTTAAATCATATGAGCTACAACTCTATAGTAGAGTATCTGTGTTCTTTTGTCTGCTTTTAAAACCATCCACAAGATGCTCTAACACCTCTGCTCTCTGTTCTACCACTAGCTTACCTTTCCCTCCTGCCAGATGTTTTACCCTACCCATATCATAGGCTTTCTCCCTCTCCTGCTCATGGCATCTGTGTTCCCTTCCTCCCTACATGCCTCATCTTGATTCTTAGCCCTCTGCTTTTTCCTCAACTATTCTGAATCTTACTCATCTTTTAAATTTTAATTTTTTTTGATATATAGTTTACATACCATAATTCACCCTGTGGATGAAATTATCAGGCAAGGACTTTAAAGTCTCTACATTAACTATGCCCAACGAGGAAAGGAAAACATAGCACTCACTATCAGCTATCAGATAAAATCAACTTCAAGACAGAGGGAAAGAAGACCATTTTGGAATGATAAAGGAGTCACTTCATCAGGAGGACATAAGAGTTATGTGTGTGTATAACTGTTCAAAATAACAAAGCTTCAAAATATTTGTCAGAATTAAAGGGAGAAAAAGGCCCCCTTTTGAGTAATTGATAGAACAACTAGGTAAAAAATTAGTAAAGACATAGATGATCTGAAGAAAACTAGCAACTGTGTTATCCTGGTTGATAATTATAGAACACTGCACCCTACAACTGTAGAATACACATTCTTTTCAAGTACATTTGGTATGCTCACCAAGACAGACTACATGGGGGGTCTATAAAGGAAGTCTTAATAAATTTAAAAAGATTTAAAGAATACAAAGTATATTCTATGACTCAAGAGAATTGTGTTAGAAGTCAACAATAATATAAATTTAAAATTTTGGAAATTAAACAGCACACTGTTTACTAATCCTTACATCAAAGAAGAAATTGTAAGAGAAATTAGAACAGAGTGATGATGGAAATACAACATATCAAAGCTTGTGGGAGGCTAAACTGGGTAGTTCTCCCTTGCCAGCCCTCTAGCAGTGCCCTCCACCACTTCTGGGGCTAGGGTCTCTGTGCTAGCCCCACCCCTGACATCCAACTTGGAGACCCATGCAGTGTCCCCAGAGGGACTGAGAGGAAGACAGAGTATTGCTGATTGGGCCCCCATATTCTCTCTCTCACTTGACTTTCTGTTCCTTGTTGGGGAAGCTCATGGTCTGTGATTTGATGATGAGGTTACAAGGATTAGCAGTTGGGAAGTGACTGGAATGAACACCCCAGAGCCATCACCTGCTTGCTTTCTTAGACTGGGATAGAGGCAGCTACATGTGGCCACAGTGCTAGCTTGCCAATCGGCTGATGAGCCACTCTGGACTTTATCTGAATTACTTTGGTATCAGGCACATTGTGCCCAAAAGCAAGATCTCCTTTGCCTAATCAGAAAGAACTTCAGGACAGAAACATCATAGGCTCTGCCTTCAGTGGACTAATGTTGAATAGGAGAAAATTCATGTATACAACCTAAGTCAAAACAGGCAATTCTGCAATAAAGATGGAGAAAAACCATCTTATTTTGTGAGAGAAGAAATCTCAGATAATGGTTCCTTCTTGGTATTGGGGATGGTCTTGAGGCATGGTCCTTGGGAGCCTGGTTTGGGGAAAGCTTGTAACATTGGCTCAGGTTAGATTCCTTCAAGACCCTCCCTGAGGAATTCTCTTGTATTTCTGGTAAGTGACCATGCCTCCCCAAATTCTGCAGGAACAAGAACCAAGGGATTTGATGAGTGTAGGAGCAACGTCAGTCTAAACTCAGACTTTCCTACACGGAGAGTGATACTTCAGGAAGAAGAACCCACAATTGTGTCATTTATGGCAGAGGCTTCAGATTCAATTATGAACTCAGGCAACATCAGAAAATTCATTTTGGTGAGGAACCCTATGTGTGTGATAATGGAAGTAAATGCTTCATTGAAAGCTCAAAACTTACTATCAGAGGATTCATACTGGAGAGAAACATTACAAGTATACTGAATATTTGAAAAGCTTCAGTCAAAATTCTCATCTTCAGCATTAGAGATTTCACACTGGAGAGAAACCCTATGGATGTAACAGTGTAGGAAAAGAAAGGATTTAAATCCATCTCAAATCTCTTTCAGCACCAGAGCATCCATTTGGGAGAGAAACTTAAAAATCTGTTAAGTGTGAGATAGATAGCCTTTAGTTAGAACTCATACCTTGTTCCACATAGGCAAACTTACAAACTCACAGGGAGAAGCCCTATGAGTGTAAGGTGTGTGGGAAATCCTTTATCTATAGCTTATATCTAACCCAACACCAAAGAATCTACTTCAGAGAGAAGCCCTACAGATGTGATAAATGTGGGAGGGGCTTCTGTTTGAACTCACAACTTGGCCAGCACCAAAGAAGTTACAGCATGGGAAAAAAGCCATACAAATGTAGTATCTATAGGGAGTGCTTCAGCCAGAGCTTCTACCATCATTACCACCACAGAATCCCCACTGGTGAGAAACCCTATGGATGTGATAAGTGTGGGAAAGCCTTTTGTCAAATTGCAAATCTTATTCAGCATCAGGAAGTTTATACTGGAGAGAAACCCTCTGTATTACACTCCTAGGGCTGCCATAAAAGAGTATCACACACTAGGTGACCTAAACAACAGAAATTTTATTTTATCACAGTTCTGGGGGCTGGAAAATGTAAGATCCAGGTGCAGCCAATTCAGTTCCTGGTGAGGATTATTCCTGGCTTGTAGATGGCTGGCTTCTTGCCGTGTGTTCATATGGCAGAGACAGAGTTCTGGTATCTCTTCCTCTTATGAGGCACCATTCCTATTGGATCAGGGCCCCAGCCTTATGACCTCACTTAGCCTCAATACTTCCTTAGAGGCCCCATCTCTAAATACAACCAAATTGGGGTTAAGGCTTCAACATAATTTTGTGGGACATCATTCACTCCATGGCATTGCACACCCGGCCCTTCAAAATTCATGTCCTTCTGACATGAACATACAGTATTTCATCTTAACAGCCCCCCAGATCTTAACTCATACCAGTATCAACTTTAAAGCCCAAAGTCTCATCTAAATATCTAAATCAGATACAGGTGAGACATGAGTAAAGGTACCATTTCCCTAAGGTAAAATTCCTCTCCAGTTGTGAACCTGTGAAACCAGGCAAGTTATGTACTTGCAAAATAAAATGATGGACAGGAGTAGGATACACATTCCCATTCTAAAAGGGAGAAATCAGAAGGAAGATAGGGTGAAGGATTCTAAATAAGTCCAAACCTAGCAAGGTAAATTGTATTAGATGCTAAGGCTGGAGAATAACCCTCTGGTTTGATGTTCTACTCTCCAGGCCCACTGGATTGGCAGTACCCCTTTGGCCCAGAGGGGTGACCCTGCCTCTGTGGCTTTCTGAGAGGGCCCTGCTGTAAGCAAGGAGTGGCAGCTTTGCCCCCTGGGCCTGTGATGGGATTAGCAGCCCTGACAACTTACGAATAGCCTCTCTTTCCTTGAAGGATAACGCATATTCACACTCTTCCTGTTTCATCCCATTTTCTGTGCCTACTTTAGTGCCAGCTGCAGTGTTTTTGTGGGTATACGTCCATCTCTTCCTGGCTTCTGCTAAGATGGCTGATTAAATTCATGGTTCACACCCATACTAATTACCTTATCAAATTGTTCAGACATGCCCTCAGTGTTCTCCTCAGAACAAGTTTTCTCTCTCTTTTTTTACAATGTAGATAAGTTAAGAATTTTCCAGTCTTCAGTATGGGTTCATTTTTACTTAACAATTCCTTCTTCACTTCATCTCTCTTCTTTTACATTTTACCATAAGTAGTCAGGAGGAACCAAGCCACTCCTTAACACTGCTTTGAAATCTCGGTTAAATATCCAGTCTCATTACTCACAAGTTCAACCTTCCACAGAACACTAGAACACAGTTCACTCGAGTTCTTTGCCACTTTATAGCCAGGATCACCTTTCCTCCAGTTTCCAGTAACCTGTTCCTGATTTCCATCTGAGACATCACCAAATGTCCTTTAACATCTATATTTCTGCCATCATTTTTTTCATGATTATTTATGTATTCTCTAAGAAGGTGGAACTTTTCTTTTCAGCTCTTCTCTTTCTGAGCCCTCATAAAAATCACCTTTAATGTTTGTATTTCTACCAACAGTCCCTTCATGTCAATCTCAGATTTTTCTAGCATGCACCACAAAATTCTTCCAATCTCTACCCATCATACAGTTTCAAAGCCATATCCACAGTTTTAGGAATTTGTTACGGCAGCACCCCACTGTCAGTACCAAAATCTGTATTAGTCTGCTAGGGCTGCCATAACAAAATACCATCGACTGGTGACTTAAACAACAGAAATTTATTTCTCACAGTTTTCAAAGCTGGGAAGTTAAAATTAGGGTACTGGCTGATTTGGTTCCTGGTGAGGGCTCTCTTCCTGGCTTTCATACTGCTGCCTTCTTGCTGTGTGCTCACACAGCAGCATCAGAAAGAGAGTAAGCTCTGGTCTCTTCTTATAAAGTACCAACCCTATCAGGGCCCTACCTTTCTGACCTCATTTAACCTTATCCCTTGCATGCCATATCTCCACATATAGACACATTGAGAATAAGGGGTCAACATGAATTTTGAGAGGACACAATTTAGTCCATAGCACCCCACAAATGTTATGAGTGTGGAAAAACCTTTAGTCAAAATTCACAAGCATCAGAGAGTACACAAGTAAAAATTCACAGGGGTGGAGAGAACCCTTAAATACAGTGAATGTGAAACTCTGGATTTGTTCAGTGTCAAGAAGACTGATAGAGGGAGAAAGGCCATAGATACAAGTGACATGTAGGAAGCTTCAATGTGCTAAGCCCATATGGAGCCTGACTCCACATCAGAGTGTTGACACCAGGAAGTGTAAGGAACATGAGGAAGATTCTGATGATATTCTGTGTATGTAAGATCATGGGAGCCCTGTGAATAATCTCTTTCCAATTTGTTGAAAGTATTAGTCTGGGCCATCTACTAGGATATGGAAAGTGCCCTTGGAAACACATCTCCTTAAAAGTGACTTTAAAATTTTTTGTTGATGTGAAATTCACATAACATAAAGTTAGCCGTTTTTTTTGTTTTGTTTTGTTTGTTTTTGTTTTTTTTTGCGTTATACAGGCCTCTCACTGTTGTGGCCTCTCCCGTTGCGGAGCAGAGGCTCCGGACGTGCAGGCTCAGCGGCCATGGCTCACGGGCCCAGCTGCTCCACGGCATGTGGGATCTTCCTGGACCGGGGCACGAACCCATGTCCCCTGCATCAGCAGGTGGACTCTCAACCACTGCACCACTAGGGAAGCCCAGTTAGCCGTTTTAATATGTACAATTCAGTGGCATTTAGTACATTCACAGTGTTGTGCAAACATCACCTCTATCTAGTTCCAGCATTTTTATCATTAAGCAATCACTCCCTATTTGCTCCTCTTCCCAGATACAACCACTAACCCTCTTGTGTCTCTGTGGTTTTAACTGTTGTGGATATTTCATATAAATGGAATCATACAATTAAAAAAAAAACTTTGTGATATGAAAAATGACAGAGTAAGGGAAATCCATGATCGTACCTGCTCAAAAGCAACTAATGGGCTGCCAGAACTGTCAGAATTAACTTTTGTAAAACTTTGGAATCTAGTCAAAACTGGAAGATTTGGTGAAGAAAGAAGCTCCTTAGTTTGTGGCAGGAGAGTACTGTGGCATTTTAAACTGCCTGCCTACCAACTATCCATGAGGAAGCCCCAGCACAAAGACTTTAAATCAACTCTTAAATATGCATAAAGAGCTAAAGAAAACCATGGACATGGAACGAAAGGAACTAGGTCAACAAATATGTCAACAATGTTTGAACCAATAGAGATTATCAATAAAGAGAAATTATAGAAGGGAACCATATAGGAATCTTGGAGCTGCAAAGTACAATAACTGAAGGGAAAAATTCATTAAAGGGGTTCAACAGCATATTTAAACAGGTAAAATTAAATCTGTACACTTGGAAATATTTCAACTGAGGTTACCCATTGTGAGGAACAGAAAGAAAAGATTAGCTTGAAAAACCTGTGTGACACCATCAGGTTTACTTACATACACATACTGGGAATTGCAGAAGGAAAGGGGAGAGAGAAAATTTCAAGAAATAATATCCAGAAACTTCCCAAATTTGATAAAAGAATAAATCTATATATCCCTGACACTCAACAGACTCCAAGTAGGATAAACTCAAAAAGATCCACACCAAATTGTCAAAACCCAAAGACAGAATTTTGAAAGCAGCAAGTGAGAAGTTGTTTGACCCTCAGATAGATTAACAGCCAATTTCTCACCAGAAACCATGGAGGCCACTAGTCAGAGACATAACACACTTTAAGTCTTGGAAGAAAAACTGTCAACTAAGAATTCTATATCTGGCAAATTATTCTTGAAGAATGAGGGAGAAATTAAGATGTTACCAGATAAAATCTGAGAGAGCTCATTAACAGTAGACCTGCTCTACAAAAACCCAAAAACCAAACCAAACCAAAACAAAACATTCAAGCTGATTTGAAAAGGACACTAGATAGTAACTCTAAACCATAAGAAAGAAAAGTGAACACTAGTACAGAGGCTTGTATAAAAGCCAGTATTATTGTGCTTTTTGTTTGGTTTATAACTTCTGCTTTTTCTGTATGATTTCAGGCAAACACAAAAAATATACATCTATGTTAATGGGCATACACTGTATAAAGATGTAATCTTGGACAATTACAAAATAAGGGGAGAGGGATGGAAAAGTATAGGAGCAGAGTGTTTGTATACTATTGAAACTAAGTTAGTAGATTTTTACAAGCTTAACATGTTAACATGGTAACCACTAAGAAAATACTTTAAAATATACAGAAAATGAAAGAAATGATAAAAGTGAAAAAAATACAAGAAAAACATCAATAAATATTTTAAAAGGCAGTAATGGAGGAACTGGGGAACAAAAGATATACACAGAAAACAAAAGGCTAAATGGCAAAAGTAAATCCTTCCTTTTCAGTAATCACATTAAATATAAATGGAATAAACTCCCCAATCAAAAGACCTAGGTTAGCAGTTTGGATTAAAAAAAAAACCCAAGATCTATACATACACTGCTTACAAGAGACTCACTTTAGATAATATGGACATAAAGAGGTTGAAAGTAAAAGGATGGAAAAATATATTTCATACAAATAGTAATCAAAAGAGAGTTGAGATGGCTGTATCATGAGACAAAACAGATTTTAAATTAGGAAAAGATAATAAAATGAAGAAAGACATATTTATAAAAGGTTCACTACAGAAATAATATATAGCAATTATAAATATAAACATAACCTAGCAATATAGTCCCAAAATATATGGAGTAAAAATGGACAGAATTGAGAGAAAAATAGGTCTGCAATAATGGTTGGTGACTTCAATACTCAGCTTTCTATACTGCATAGGGCAGCCAGACAGGAGATCAACAAGGAAATATAGAACTTGAACTACACTGTAAATCAGTTTCACCTAACATATGTACAGAACACACCACCCAACAATAGCAAAATATATATTCCACTCAAGTGCACATGGAACGTTCTCCAGGATAGACCATATGTTAGGCTACAGGTAAGTCTTAAGTTTGAAAATGATTGAAATCTTACAAAGTAACTTTTCTGTTCACAATGGAATGAAACTAGAACTGAATAACAGAACTTTGGAAAATTCACAAATATGTGGAAAATAAGTAGGACACTCTTAAACAACTAATGTGTCAAGAAGAAAAATCACAAAGTAGAAAATACTTTGGGAGACAAATGGAAATAAAAACATGACATACCAAAACTTATGGAATATGGTGAAAACAGTGCTTAGAGGGAAATTTATAGCTGTAAATGCATGTATTAAGGGAGAACTCAAATTAATAACCTAACTGTATAACCTATGTAACTAGAAAAAGAAGCACCAACTAAACTCAAGCTAGCAGAAGGCAGGAAATAATAAAAGAGCAAAGACAAAATAGAGAATAGAAAAATGATAGAGAAATCAACAAAACCTAAAGTTGGTTCCTTAAAAAGATTAACAAAATTGACAAACCTTTATCTAAATTGACTAACAAAAAAAAGACTCGTTACTAAAATCAGAAATGAAATTGGAAACTTTATTATCAATTTTTTAAAAATATAGAGGATTATAAGGGAATACTATTAACAGCTGTATGCCAACAAATTTGCTACCCAAGGTGAAATGGACAAATTTTGAGACATGCACAGTTTATCTCAACTGACTCAGGAAAGAATAGAAATTATGGATAGATCTATAACTAGTGAGGATATTGGAGCAGTCATTAAAAAAACCTCCCAACAGAGAAAAGCTCACAATGAGATGGCTTCACTTGTTAATTCTACTAAATATATAAAGAAAAGTTAACACAAATCTTTCTCAAACTATTCCAAAATACTGGAGAGGACACTTTCTGTTTCATTCTGTGACAGATTGCTCTGACTACAGAGGTCTCAGACAAAGACACTACAAGAAAAGAAAACTACAGGCTAATATCCCTTGTGAATATAGGGGCAAAAATCCTCACCAAAATGCTGTAACTCATGACCAAGTGAGATTTACAATGATGTTTCAAAATATTAAAATCCTGTAATATACTTCATTCAGAGAATGAAGGATAAAAACTGCATGATCATTTCAATTGATGACAAAAAAGCACTTGACAAAATTCAGTACCCTTTCATGGTAAAAACATTCAGTAAACTAGGAATAGATGAAAACTTCTTCAACGTGATAAAGGCCTTATATGAAAAATCCACACTAATGTTGTTCTTTATGGTGAAAGACTGAAAGCTTTTCCCTGAAAAACAGTACAAGATAAGGATGTCAGCTTTTGCCACTTCTGTTCAACATAGTACTGGCAGTTCTAGCCAGAATAATCAGGCAGAAAAAGAAACGGCATCCACATTCAAACAGAAGTAAAATTATTTCTTTCCTCCAGACATTATCTCAAGTCTATACAACCCTAGAATCCACAAAAAAATTGTTAGAGCTAAAAATGAATTCAGCAAAGTTTCAGGACACAAAATCAACACACAAGAGTCAGTTGTATTTATGTACGTTTTCAAAGAACTATTCAAACAGGAAATATTTTTTAAAATCCCACTTACAATAGCATCAAAAATAATAAAATATTCAGTAATAAACCAAGCAGGCAAAAGCCTTGTTCACTGAAAAGTGCAAAACATTGCTGAAATTAAAGGAGACCTAAATAAATGGAAAGACTTCCCATGCTATGGATTGGAAGACAATATTGCTAAGATGACAGTAATATCCAAAGTGATCTATGGATTCAATACAGTCCCTATCAAAGTACCATTCATGTTTTACATAAATAGAAAAACCTATCCTAAAATTCATTTGGAATCTCATAGGACCCTGAATAGTCAAAACAATCTTGAAAAAGGAAAAGAAAGTTGGAGGACTCGCTCTGCTTGATTTCAATACTTAGCTCCAAGCTACAAACAGAGGCAAAACAGTGTTATACTGCCATAAGTATAAACATATAGATCAGTGGAATAGAACTGAGAGCCCAGAAAAATATTCCTCTTACATATGATCAATTGATTTTTGACAAGGATGCCAAAACTATTCAATTGAAAAAGAACAGTCTATACAAGTGGTGCTTGGACAATTGGATATCCAGAACTAAAAGAACACACTTGAGAAAAATGAAAAATTAGAAAGCCTCTGCAAAGAAATAGAAGATGTAATGAATAAGCATATAGAAATTTCAGAACTGAGAAATATGTACCTGAAAGAAAAAGTTCAGAAGATGGGCTTAAGAGCAGATTGGAGGTAACAGAGAAATTATTGGACTATAAGATGGAATAATAGAAATTACCCAATCTGTGCAACAGGAAGAAAATATACTGGGAAAAAGACGAACAGAGTCTCAAGAATTGTGAGAGTATAACAAAATATCTAACATTTGTGTTACTGCAGTTCTGGAAGAAGAAGCAAAGAAGGGCAGGGTTGAAAAAGTATTAGAATAATTAATTGCTGAAAAGTTCCTAAATTTGGCAAGAGATGTAAACCTACAGATTCAAAAAGCTGAGTGTATCCCAAACATGATAAGCCCACTGAAATCCACACCAGGATACATTATAATGAAACTGCTGAACACTAAAAATGAAGAAAACATCTTGAAATCAGCTAAAAAAAATAACACATTTCTTACAGAGGAAGAAAACTATTAGAATGGTAGTGAATTTCTCATCAGAAATGAGAGGCTAGATGGAAAGTGGTGTGATGTTTTTCAGGCACTGAAGTAAAAGAATTATAAACGCCAAATCCTGTATGAAATGAAAATATTTTTCACAACTGAAGAGGAATCATAAAAAAGAGATACATCATGCAGACATTAATCAAAGGAAAGCAAGAGTGGCTATATTAATATCAGGTAAGATAGACTTCAAAGAAAATTACCAGATACAGAGGGTGATAAATTGGTCAATTCGTCAGCAAGACAGGATCCTTAATGTGTATGCATCAAATAACTGAGCTTCAAAAGATGTGAAGAGAAAACTGAAAGGAGAAATAGACAAATCAACAATTAGAGACTTCAACACCCTCTCTCAATGTTATATAGAATACTTAGACCCCAAATCAGTAGGAGCTCAACAATGCCATCAACCGACAGAATCTAATCAACATTTACAGAACGTTCCACCTAACGATAGCAAAATGCATATTCTTACAGTCAGCCCTCCATATCCATGGGTTCCACATCTGCAGATTCAACCAACTGCAGATCAAAAATTAAAAAAGAAAAATTTTCCGAAAGTTCCAAAAAGCAAAATTTGAATTTGCTGTGTGCCAGCAACTATTTACACAGCATTTACATTATATTTACAACTATTTACATGGCATTACATTGTATTAGGCATTATAAGTAATCTAGAGATGACTTAAAGTATACAGGAGGATGTATGAGGTTATATACAAATACCATGCTATGTAATATACAGGACTTGAGCATCTGTGGATTTTGGTATATGAAGGGGGGCTCTGGAACCAGTCCTCTGTGGATACTGAGGGATGACTGTATGAAGATAGATACATTCTGGGCCACAAAACAACACATGAAACAAAAAAATTTGTTTACCTTAATGAATTAAAAAAATTTAAATCATGCAAAGTATATTGTCTGACCACAATGGAATCAAACTTGACATCAATAAGAGAAAGTTAACAGAAAAATCTCTAAGCACTTAGAAAATAACACACTGCTAAATAATCTGGGCATCAAAAATGACATCTCAAGGGAAATAAAAAAACCTGCATGAAAGTGAATGAAAAGGAAACTATGAGATATCAAAGTATGTGGGATGCAGTTAAAGCAGTCTTGAGAGAAAAACCTGTAGCACTAAATGTATATGTTAGAAAACAGGAAGTCTCAAGTCAATAATCTAGGCTTCTGCCTCAAGAACCTAGAAAAATAAGAGCAAAGTAAACTCAGAAGAACAAAATGGAAGGAAATAATAGTGATAAAGGCAAAAATCAATGAAATTGAAAATAAAAAGAATAGAGAAAATCAGTGAAATAAAGAGCTGATTCTTTGAAAACAATAAAATTGACTAAACTTTAGCAAGACTAAGAAAAAAAGGGTAGACACAAATTACCAGTATCAGGAGTGAAACAAGGGGTATTACTACATACTCTGTAGCCATCAACAGAATATCCACCCATAAATTTGACAACTTAGATGAAACGGGACTGGTTTCCTTGAAAAACAAACTGTTGTACTTTAACTTGACCAATATGGAGTAGATAATTTGAACAGGGCTATAACTATTAGGAAAATCCAATTTATAATTTAAAAACTCCACAAAAGAAATTTATAGGCCCAGGTGATTTTACTGTGGAATTCTGCCAAATTTTTAAAGGAGACTTAAACACCAATGCTACATGATTTTTGTTTCAGAAAATAGGAGGGAACACTTTCTAATTCACTTTATGGATATTATGCTGGTAATAAAACCAGACAAGGCTAATAGGAAAAATGAAAACTACAGTTCAACCTCTCTCATGAATATAGACATGAAAATCCTTAAATTATTAGCAGATTGAGTTCAACAATATATAAAAATAACCGTATACCATTATCAAGTGTGATTTATTCCAGGGACACAAGACTGGTTTCACATTTGAAACTCAATCAGTGTAATCCCCCATATCAACAGGCTAAAGAAGAAAGACCACATGATTATATTAATATCAGTTTATTCAGTACAAGTATTTGGCAGAATTCAATAACCATTTGTGGGGGAAAAAAACACCTTAGAACAATAGAAACAGGGGAACTCCTCTACTTGATTAGGGACATCTACAAAAATATCTATAAGTAGCATAATTCTTTTTTTTTTAAATATAAAATATACATAACAAAATTTTCACCATTTTAAAATGTCCAGTTCGTTGGCATTAAGTTCATTCACACCATTGTGCAGTCATCACCTTTCTTCATTTCCAAAACTTTTTCATCTTCCTAGACTGAAACTCTATCCGTTATATAATAACTCCCCATTCTCCACTCCCCCCCAGCTCCTGGTAACCTCTATTTTACTTTGTCTCTATGAATTTACCTATTCCAGGTACCTGCTATAAGTGGAATCAAACAATATTTGTCCTTTGTGACTGGCTTATTTCACTTAGCATAGTGTTTTCAAGGCTAATCTCTGATGGAGCATGTATCAGAATTTCCTTCCTTTTTAAGGCTGAATAATGTACAGTTTTTTGTATATATGTACTACATTTTCTTATCTATTTATCTGTTGATGGACATTTGGGTTGTTGCCACCTTTGAGCTATTGTGCATAATGCTGTTATGGGCATTGGTGTATGAGTATCTGAGTCCTTGCTTTTGATCCTTTGGGGTATATATACTGAGGATTAAAATTGCTGGATCATATGGTAAATTGTATGTTTAACTTTTTTTTTTGTATGTTTAACTTTTTGAGGAACTGCTGAACTCTTTTCCACAGAAACCATACCATTTTACTTTTTCCACAACAGTGCACAAAGGTTCCAGTTTCTCCACTCCCTCCCAAAACCTTTTTTTTTCTGTTTCTTTGGTAATAGCTATCCTAATGGGTGTGATGTGGTATCTTTGTGGAACAGTATTCTTAATGCTTTGAGACATTATGTTTTCCTCCTCATATGAAGAACAAGGAAAGGATGTCTGCTCCCACCACTCTTTTTTTTTCTGCGGTACGCGGGCCTCTCACTGTTGTGGCCTCTCCCGTTGAGGAGCACAGGCTCCGGACGCGCAGGCTCAGAGGCCATGGCTCACGGGCCCAGCCACTCTGCGGCATGTGGGATCTTCCCGGACCGGGGCACGAACCCGTGCCCCCTGCATCGGCAGGCGGACTCTCAACCACTGCGCCACCAGGGAAGCCCCCACCACTCTTATTCACTTTTGTGCTAGAAGTTCTATAGTAAGGCAAGACAGGAAATAAAATACATATAGATTATAAGGAAAGAAATAAATCTGTCCCTATATGCAAATACCATGATTGTCTATATAGGAAATCTTAAGGAATCTAGGAGAAGAAAAACTCCTAGAGCTAATAAGTGAGTTCAGCCATGTTGCAGGATTCAAGATAAGCATACAATTTATTTCTATATCATAGCAATGAACAAAATCTATATCATTTTTAACTGAACTAAAAATACAATACCATTAAAATCAGTAAAAAAAAGAAAAATTAAGGAATTTTTAGGGATCAGTTTTTAAACAAAACCTACTTAGGATTTGTATGCTGAAAACCACAACATGCTGATGAAAGACATCAAAGAACATCTCAGTAAATGGAGAGACATCTCATGTTCATAGATTTGAAGAGTCAACATGGTAAAGATGTCATTTCTTCCTAAATTGATATACAGGTTTAATGCAAATCTTGTCAAAATTCCAGCAGGGTTTTTTGGTAGATATAGATGAGATTATTCTAAAATTTATATGGAAAGGCACAAGCCCTAGAATAGGTGAAATATCTTTAAAATGAAGAATAAAGGGGGAGGAATCACTCTACCTGATTTCAAGACCTACAGGATATCTAGAGTAATCAAAACTGTGATTTTCACAGCATCGTAGACATAAAGATCAATAGAATAGAGAACCCCTGAATAGAGCCACCAGCAATGTGGGAGAAGGATTGGTAGTCTTGAACATATGGCAGAAGGGTTCAGGTTGAAAGCAGGATCTATCTGTCTATCTCACCCGCGTGCCCCACGCTAGCCTTATTGCTGCCATGGCTCTGGTTAGTGGCTTAGGTTAAGTTGACTAGTGGGCATGGGTGGCTTCTGGGTGAGCAGGGATGTGTTTGTGTTACAGGCATTAATGGCCTTCAAGGATGTGGCTGTGGCCTTCACCCAGAAGGAGTGGAAGCTACTGAGTCCTGCTCAGAGGACCCTGTATCGGGATGTAATGCTGGAGAACTACAGCCATATGGTGTCGCTGGGTAAGGTTAGCCTGTCTCATGTCTCAGACTGCCTGTGGGCATCTTAAGATTTTATGGAGCAGCCACCATTCTTTGGGCTTAGAAAGAAACATATTTTCCCTACACCCAGAGAATATCTGGATTCTATAGAGTTGGAAATAGTGAAGTTATGTGTGTGTGTGTTGCTGGGGGGTTATGATGTTGCATTTCCAGGCCTCTTCCAAGGCTGGGCCCTCCTCCAAAGTGATCTTGCTTCAAATGGGTGAATATTTGTATTTACTCAAGCACAGGGGAGAATCATATACTGCCTTTAGATCCAGGATTCCTCCCTCCCCTTAGTCATCTTTTCTCAGCATTCAGAGAAACTTTGTCCCCCTCCACCCGCCCTGCCATGCTTCCCTACCATCTTAGTCATTGCATTCCCCAGCTGAGTCCAAGTTCTGTGATAGCCTCTTAAGTCACTAACCCAAGATCACCTTGTTTTTCTCCCCGTGAGTAGGAATCGCCTTTCCTAAACCAAAACTCATCATACAACTGGAGCAAGGGGACGAGCCCTGGAGAGAGGAGAGTGACAGTCTTCTGGACCTTTGTCCAGGTAAGTAGGAAACACCAGGCGTACAAGGAGACAAGGCAGTGAGGCGCTTAGCAGGTGAGGAAAGAGGAGCATCTGTGAGCTTCTGGGGAGAAAGCTCTTCTGCAGGCCTCCCTTCTGTGCTATCCCACTCAGCCCAGAGAGGGCTTCCCTGGCAACCCCCTCTTTCCTCCCCCATAGAGCCACACTCCGCTCATTTGGTGTCCCTTGTCCAGCACTTCTAGGATCTCCCCATTCTTGAACTTTTGTTGGTTGGCCTGACCTTTAACATAGCACTTATCCTCTGAGACTAAGTCATCTACCCTGCTAGATTTCTGTCCAGTAACCTGGTAACGTTTTTGTGCATTGGTTCTACCCCATTACTTTGTTTCTTCAGTGATGGGTTATTTAAGATTACAACAGGGTATGAAGAATTATACGAGTGCCAATCTGCCTTCCCTGCAGCCTAAGAAATAGACCATTATAAGACCAGGTGACAACCCCCTGGTTATGTCCCACTCCTCCCGCCCCTGAGAATCTGACTTCTGCATTAGCATGCCCATGATTGCCTTTAGCCTTTTAACCATTCAGCAGGTCTTTCAACCATATAGAGAGTTGTTTTGCATGTCTGTAAACTTCTCTGCACATAGTATCATATTGTATACCTCCTTCTGGAACATGCCTTTTTTCACCAGTTTTATGTGAGATTCATATTAAAATGTGTAGGTTTAGTTTATACTTTTAAAAATGGTTATATATGATTCCATTATATGAATATTTTAATGCAGATGAATTATCTTGTCCCTTCTTTTGGACATTTGAGTTACCTCCAGTTTTTGGCTATGAAATAATGTTGCTGTATATTCTTGCTACCTCCTTGGAAACACATGCTAGAGTTTCTCTCAAGATGCATACCTAGGAGCACAGTGGCTGGTTCATGGGCATGGGTAGCCTCAACTTGATTAGATTGCCACATTGTGTTCTGAAGCTGTTCAACACCATTTTATACTCCCAGCAGCAGTGATGAGTTCTTGTTCCACATCCTCACATTTTTCACCCATCTGTTAGGTTTGTGGTGAAATCTCATATGGGTTTTGCTTTCCAGTGAGCGTGAGCATCTCTTCCTGTGTTGATTGGCCATTGGTGTTTCCTTTTCTGTGATTTGACTGTTCACGGTATTTCCCTACTTTTGATTTGGGCCATTTCTGTCATTGACTTGTAGAAATTCCATACACATTCTGGGAACATTTAGGTCTTTAATCCAAGTGGAATTAGTTTTATGTGAATGTTGGGAGGTAAGGATAAATTTCTGCCTTTTTTTTTCATTCTTTTATTTTCAACATTCCTGGCGTTTTATTTTTGTTTTGTTATTTATTTGCTTCTAAATACAACCATATATCTGTACTTGTACTTTACAGCAAACTCAGTGCTTTTTTCTTTTTTAAAAAATAACTATTATATAAACTATAATTATAGTATAATAGAAAAACGTTATTATGGTATAATAGTTAAGGGATAATTATAAGGTATATTATCAAAGTGTAATAAACTACATATATTTAAAGTGTAGAATTTGGTAAGTTTTGACATCTACACAGCCATGAAACCATTGTCATGATCCATATCCTGAGCATACCTTTCACCCCAAAGTTTCCTTGTGCCTCACTGTAATCTCTATCTCGTGCTTCTGCCAGTCCTCCCCTTCCTCCCATACCCGGGCAACCACTGATCTGCTTTCCATCATGGATTTGTTTGCATTTTTAGAATTCATATAAATTGAATCATATAGAATACATACTGGATTCTTTCACTTAACATAATTATTTTGAATTTTATCCATAATGTTGCATGTATCAATAGTTCATTTCTTTTTATTGCTGAGTAGTAATATAGATATCACAATTATTTAGCCACTCACCTGTTAAAAGAAATTTGAGTAGTCTCCAGTTTTGATGAATACAAATAAAGCCTGTATGAACACTCATGAAAAGTCTTTGTGTGAACATACGCTTTTATTTCTTTTGGATAAATACCTGGGACTGGAGTGGCTGGGTTGGATGATAGAGGGTATATTTAACTTTTTGTGAAACTCACAAAGTGGCTGCACTATTTCACATTTCCACCAGCAGTATATGAGAATTCTGGATGTTCCACATATTTGTCAATGCTTAGGTATTATGATTTCAATTTTAAGCATTTTCATAGCCAGTAGTGGCATCTTATGTGGTTTTACTTGACATTTTTCTAATGACTAGTGATGTTGAGAACCTTTTCAAGTGCTTATTTGCTATCTGTATATCTTTGGTGAAATGTCTTCTCAAATCTTTGGCCCATTTGAAAAGTTGGTTTTTTATGTTTTTATTATTGAATTTTGCAAGTTTTTCATATATTCTGTATAGAACTCCAGTATCAGATATTTGATTTACAAGTATTTTCTCTGTGGCTTGCTTTTTATTCTCTTAATAGTGTCTTTCAATGAGAATTTCTTAATTTTGGTGAAGTCCAAAGTTTCAATTTTTTCTTTCATGAATTTCACTTTTGGTGACATATTTAAGAAATCTTTCCCAAAATGAAGGCCAAAAAGAGTTTCACATATTTTTTCTTCTAAAAGTTTTATAATTTTTACTTTACATTTAGGTCTATATCTTGAATAACTTTTTATACTTGGTACCAGGTCTGGATTTAAGTACAATTTTTCTTTCTTTCTTTTCTTTTGTATACAAATATCCAATTTTCCAGCACCATTTATTGAAAAGACAACCCTTTCTTTACTGAATTTCCTGTGCACCTTTGTGGTAAATCAGTTGTGTATGGGTCTATGTCCAGACTCTTTTTCACTCCTTTCTTTATCTATCTTGATGTCAATACCACATAGTCTTTTTTTATTAATTAATTAATTAATTTGTTTTAATTAATTAATTTTACTTTATTAGTTATTTTTTGGCCACATTGGGTCTTCATTGCTGTGTGCGGGCTTTCTCTAGTTGCAGTGAGTGGGGGCTACTCTTCATTGTGGTGTGCAGGCTTCTCATTACGGTGGCTTCTCTCGTTGCAGAGCATGGGCTCTAGGGCACGCGGGCTTCAGTAGTTGTGGCTCACGGGCTCTAGAGCACAGGCTCAGTAGTTGTGGTGCACGGGCTTAGTGGCTTCACAGCATGTGGGATCTTCCCAGACCAGGGCTTGAACCCATGTACCCTGCATTGGCAGGCGGATTCTTAACCACTGTGCCACCAGGGAAGCCCTATTTATTTATTTTATTTATTTTTTGGCTGTATTGGGTCTCTGTTGCTGCGTGCGGGCTTTCTCTAGTTGCAGCGAGTAGGGGCAGTGTGTGGGCTTCTCATTGCAGTGGCTTCTTTTGTTGCAGAGCACAGGCTCTAGGCACGCGGGCTTCAGTAGTTGCAGCATGTGGGTTCAGTAGTTGTGGCTTGCGGTCTCTAGAGAAATGGCTCAGTAGTTGTGGTGCACGGGCTTAGTTGCTCTGTGGCATGTGGGATCTTCCTGGACTAGGGCTCACACCCATCTCCCCTGCATTGGCAGGCAGATTCTTAACCACTGTGCCACCAGGGAAGTCCCAATACTATGTAGTCTTGATTACTGAAGCTTTATAATAAGTCTGGAACTTAGTATAAATCCTTTAACGTTTTTTCTTTTTTCAAGTTGTGCTAGATTCTTTGCATTTCCACATGAATTTTAGACTCAGCTTGGCAATTTTCACAAAAAAAAGGCCTGCTGGGATTTTGATTGGGAGTTGAATGTACATCAATTTGAGGAGAATTTACATGTAAATAATACTCTGTCATCCAGCATATGAACACAGTCGATCTCTATTTTTATGGGACTTCTTAATTTTTGTCAGCATTGTTTTGTAGTTTTTCATACACAGGTCTTATGCATCTTGTCAGATTTATCCCTCTGTGTTTCATATTTTTGGTGCTATTTAATGTACTTTAAAATTTCAGTTTTCAATTGTTTGTTGATAGTATATAGAAATACAATTAATTTATGTATAATGATCTTGTATCTGGTAAATTTTCAAAACTTACTTCTCAGTCCTAGCAGGTTTTGTAGATTGTATAGGATTTTCTAAATAGATGATTAAGTTATTTGTAAGTGAGTATAGTTTACTTCTTTCCATTCTTTACGTCTTTAATTTCTTTCTTGCCTCATTGCACGGTGAGAAAATCAGTGCAATGATGAATTTAAATGGTGAGAGTAGACATCCTTTCCTTCTTCCTGATCTTATGGGGAATACTTTCCTCCTAAGTGGAAGTTTTATAGCTGCCCTTCAGCAGCTTGACAAACTTCCCTTCTATTCCTTGTTTGATGAGTTTTTATTGGGAATGAATGCTGGATTTTGTCCAATTTTTTTTGGCATCTTTAGAGATGATCATGTGTGTTTTTCTTTTTTAGCCTTTTAATTTGGTAAATTACAGTTTTTTTTTCTTCTTAAACCAACCTTGTATTTCTGTAATGCAATGCACTGACCTTATTCAGATTTTACCAGTTTGACCTTCACTTTTGTGTATGTGTATGTTTATTTAGTTCTATGAAATTTTATACATGTACATTCATGTAACTACCACTATATTCAAAGATACAGGACAGTTCCATCACGAGGATCCATTCTGCTACCCTTTTATAGTCACAGCCAACTCCCTCACTCCTCCCCTTCTCTTCTTCTGGTAACCACTAATCTGTTCTTTGTCTCTATAACTTTGTCACTTCAAGAATGTTATATGAAAGAAGTCATATCATATGTTACCTTTGGGGATTGCTTTTTTTCACTCAGCATAATTTTCTTTTGAGATCCATCCAAATTGTTGCATGTATCAGTATTCCATTCCTTTTATTGCTGAGTAGTAGTCCAATGTATGAATGTACCACAGTTTGTTAAACCATTCATCCATTGAAGGACATCTGGGTTCTGTATAGTTTTTGGCTATTATGAATAAAGCTGCTATGGACATTTGTGTATAGGTTTTTGTGTGAACGTAAGGTTTTCATTTCTGGCATAAATGCCCAAAAGTGCAAGTTTCTGGCTTATATAAATATATCAATATGTTTAGTTTTGTAATAAAGTGCCATACTCATTTCCAGAATGGCTAAACCATTTTACATTCCCACCAGCAGTGTTTGAGTGATCCAGTTTGTCTGCATTCTTGCCAGGATTTGGTGTTAGCACTATTTTTTTAAAAAAACATTTATTTATTTATTTGGTTGCACCGGGTCTTAATTGCAGCAGGTGGGCTCCTTAGTTGCAGCATGCGAACTCTTAATTGTGGCATGCATGTGGGATCTGGCTCCCTGAGCAGGGGTCGAACCCGGGCCCCTTGCATTGGGAGTGTGGAGCCTTAACCACTGTGCCACCAGGGAAGTCCCAGCACTATTTTTTATTTTACCCATTCTAATAGATTGCTAGCAGTATCTCCTTAGTTGGTAAGAGTAAGTAGTTTAGTGCAAGCAGCTCCTCTCTGGAGAGAGCTGAGTAGCTGAGCATATCTGAGTTAAGTGCACTGTATCAAGGCTTTACTCTTCTTAGAAAGAGACTTGTGTTCTCCCATGGGTAGGTAAAAAGCGTATGAGTCCCTGTTTATGGGTGGCTATTGCTGTCATTTTGTGAGGTCTTCATGGCATGTCCCTAGCATCTACTCATTCTGCTCAGATGATCTTTATCCCCAGGTGGATGGCAGATATAAGTGTGTCTTAAGATCTGATCTGACCAGCAAATGGTTCTGGCAAAGACGATCTAACAAGTGCTGAGAGGAAAGACAGAGTCTACTCCTGGGTTAGCTCATGTGAGTGGTTGGCAGGAAGGGACCCATGGGCTCATTTCCAGGGTGTCCACTTGAGCATCTCCAGACACTGCAGTTTTAAAAGGGCCAACTTCTGGCAGCTCATCTCAGCTTAGTGGGCCCCATGAAAGGTGGTTGGCCCCAGGAGTAACGGGTAGCATGCATATCATTACCTAGAGCTGTTTATTTGTTTAAGGTGGAATTAACTTAAAAGGAAATGCGAAATCTTTTTTTTTTTTTTTTTTTTTTACATCTTTATTGGAGTATAATTGCTTTACAATGGTGTGGTAGTTTCGGCTTTATAACAAAGTGAATCAGTTATACATATACATATGTTCCCATATCTCTTCCCTCTTGTGTCTCCCTCCCTCCCGCCCTCCCTATCCCACCCCTCTAGGTGGTCACAAAGCACCGAGTTGATCTCCCTGTGCTATGCGGCTGCTTCCCACTAGCTATTTTACATTTGGTAGTGTATATATGTCCATGCCACTCTCTCACTTTGTCACAGCTTACCCTTCCCCCTCCCACTCTCTCACTTTGTCACAGCTTACCCTTCCCCCTCCCCATATCCTCAAGTCCATTCTCTAGTAGATCTGTGTCTTTATTCCGGTCTTACCCCTAGGTTCTTCATGACATTTATTTTTTTCTTAGATTCCGTATATATGTGTTAGCATACGGTATTTGTCTTTCTCTTTCTGACTTATTTCACTCTGTATTACAGACTCTAGGTCCATCCATCTCACTACAAATAACTCAATTTCGTTTCTTTTTATGGCTGAGTAATATTCCATTGTATATATGTGCCACATCTTTATCCATTCATCCGATGATGGACACTTAGGTTGTTTCCATCTCCTGGCTATTGTAAATAGAGCTGCCATGAACATTATGGTACATGACTCTTTTTGAATTATGGTTTTCTCAGGGTATATGCCCAGTAGTGGGATTGCTGGGTCATATGGTAGTTCTATTTGTAGTTTTTTAAGGAACCTCCATACTGTTCTCCATAGTGGCGGTACAAATTCACATTCCCACCAGCAGTGCAATAGTGTTCCCTTTCCTCCACACCCTCTCCAGCATTATTGTTTCTAGATTTTTTGTTGATGGCCATTCTGACTGGTGTGAGATGATATCTCATTGTAGTTTTGATTTGCATTACTCTAATGATTAATGATGTTGAGCATTCTTTCATGTGTTTGTTGAAACTCTTTATATCTTCTTTGGAGAAATGTCTATTTAGGTCTTCTGCCCATTCTTGGATTGCGTTGTTTGTTTTTTTGTTATTGAGCTGCGTGAGCTGCTTGTAAATTTTGGAGATTAATCCTTTGTCAGTTGCTTCATTTGCGAACATTTTCTCCCATTCTGAGAATTGTCTTTTGGTCTTGTTTATGCTTTCCTTTGCTGTGCAAAAGCTTTTAAGTTTCAATAGGTCCCATTTGTTTATTGTTGTTTTTATTTCCGTTTCTCTAGGAGGTGGGTCAAAAAGGATCTTGCTGTCATTTATGTCATAGAGTGTTGTGCCTATGTTTTCCTCTAAGACTTTAATAGTTTCTGGCCTTACATTTAGGTCTTTAATTCATTTTGAGCTTATTTTTGTGTATGGTGTTAGAGAGTGTTCTAATCTCATACTTTTACATGTACCTGTCCACTTTACCCAGCACCACTTATTGAATAGGCTGTTCTTTCTCCACTGTACATTCCTGCATCCTTTGTCAAAGATAAGGTGACCATATATGCGTGGGTTTATCTCTGGGCTTTCTATCCTGTTCCATGGATCTATATTTCTGTTTTTGTGCCAGTACCATACTGTCTTGATTACTGTAGCTTTGTAGTATAGTCTGAAGTCAGGGAGCCTGATTCCTCCAGCTCCGTTTTTCATTCTCAAGATTGCTTTGCCTCTTCAGAATATTTTGTGTCTCCATTACAAGTTGTGAAATTTTTGTTCTAATTCTGTGAAAAATGCCAGTGGAAGTTTGATAGGGATTGCATTGAATCTGTAGATTGCTTTGGGTAGTAGAGTCATTTTCACAATGTTGATTCTACCAATCCAAGAACATGGTATATCTCTCCATCTATTTCTATCATCTTTAATTTCTTTCATCAGTGTCTTGTAATTTTCTGCATACAGGTCTTTTGTCTCCTTAGGTAGGTTTATTCCTAGATATTTTATTCTTTTTGTTGCAGTGGTAAATGGGAGTGTTTTCTTGATTTCACTTTCAGATTTTTCATCATTAGTATATAGGAATGCCAGAGATTTCTGTGCATTAATTTTGTATCCTGCTACTTTACCAAATTCATTGATTAGCTCTAGTAGTTTTCTGGTAGCATCTTTAGGATTCTCTATGTATAGTATCATGTCATTTGCAAACAGTGACAGCTTTATTTCTTCTTTTCCGATTTGGATTCCTTTTATTTCCTTTTCTTCTCTGATTCCTGTGGCTAAAACTTCCAAAACTATGTTAAATAATAGTGGTGAGAGTGGGCAACCTTGTCTTGTTCCTAATCTTAGTGGAAATGGTTTCAGTTTTTCACTGTTGAGGACGATGTTGGCTGTGGGTTTGTCATATATGTCTTTTATTATGTTGAGGAAAGTTCCCTCTATACCTACTTTCTGCAGGGTTTTTATCATAAATGGGTGTTGAATTTTGTCGAAAGCTTTCTCTGCATCCATTGAGATGACCGTATGGTTTTTCTCCTTCAGTTTGTTAATATGGTGTATCACATTGATTGATTTGCGTATATTGAAGAATCCTTGCATTCCTGGAATAAACCCCACTTGATCATGGTGTATGAACCTCTTAATGTGCTGTTGGATTATGTTTGCTAGTTTTTATTGAAGATTTTTGCATCTATATTCATCAGTGATATTGGCCTGTAGTTTTCTTTCCTTGTGATATCCTTGTCTGGTTTTGGTATCAAGGTGATGGTGGCCTCGTAAAATGAGTTTGGGAGTGTTCCTCCCTCTGCTATATATTGGAAGAGTTTGAGAAGGATAGGTTTTAGCTCTTCTCTAAATGTTTGATAGAATTTGCCTGTGAAGCCATCCGGTCCTGGGCTTTTGTTTGTTGGAAGATTTTTAAACACAGTTTCAATTTCAGTGCTTGTGATTGGTCTGTTCATATTTTCTACTTCTTCCTGATTCAGTCTTGGCAGGTTGTGCATTTCTAAGAAGTTGTACACTTCTTCCAGGTTGTCCATTCTATAGAGTTGCATAGAGTTGCTTGTAGTAATCTCCCGTGATCTTTTGTATTTCTGCAGTGTCAGTTATTACTTCTCCTTTTTCATTTCTAATTCAATTGATTTGAGTCTTCTCCCTTTTTTTCTTGATGAGTCTGGCTAATGGTTTATCAATTTTGTTTATCTTCTCAAAGAACCAGCTTTTAGTTTTATTGATCTTTAATATCATTTCCTTCATTTCTTTTTTATTTATTTCTGATCTGATTTTTATGATTTCTTTCCTTCTAACTTTGGGTTTTTTTGTTCCTCTTTCTCTAATTGCTTTAGGTGCAAGTTTAGGTTGTTTATTCAAGATGTTTCCTGTTTCTTTAGGTAGGATTATATTGCTATAAACTTCGCTCTTAGAACTGCTTTTGCTGCATCCCATCGGTTTTGGGTCGTCGTGTCTCCATTGTCATTTGTCTAGGTATTTTTTGATTTCCTCTTTGATTTCTTCTGTGATCACCTTGATATTAAGTAGTGTATTGTTTAGCTTCCATGTGTTTGTATTTTTTACAGATCGTTTCCTGTAATTGATATCTAGTCTCATAGCATTGTGGTTGGAAAAGATACTTGATACAATTTCAATTTTCTTAAATTTACCAAGGCTTGATTTGTGACCCAAGATATGATCTATCCTGGAGAATGTTCCATGAGGACTTGAGAAAAATATGTATTCTGTTGTTTTTGGATGAAATGTCCTATAAATATCAATTAAGTCCATCTTGTTTAATGTATCACTTAAAGCTTGTGATTCCTTCTTTATTTTCATTTTGGATGATCTGTCTGTTGGTGAAAGTGGGGTGTTAAAGTCCCTTACTATGAATGTGTTACTGTCGATTTCCCCTTTTATGGCTGTTAGTATTTGCCTTATGTATTGAGGTGCTCCTATGTTGGGTGCATAAATATTTACAATTGTTATATCTTCTTCTTGGATTGATCCCTTGATCATTATGTAGTGTCCTTCTTTGTCTCTTCTAATAGTCTTTATTTTAAAGTCTATTTTGTCTGATATGAGAATTGCTACTCCAGCTTTGTTTTGATTTCCATTTGCATGTAATATCTTTTTCCATCCCCTCACTTTCAGTGTGTATGTGTCCCTAGGTCTGAAGTGGGTCTCTTGTAGACAGCATATATATGGGTCTTCTTTTTGTATCCATTCAGCCAGTCTGTGTCTTTTGGTGGGAGCCTTTAATCCATTTACATTTAAGGTAATTATCGATATGTATGTTCCTATTCCCATTTTCTTAATTGTTTTGAGTTTGTTATTGTAGGTGTTTTCTTTCTCTTGTGTTTCTTGCCTAGAAAATGTTCTTTAGCATTTGTTGTAAAGCTGGTTTTGTGGTGCTGAACTCTCTCAGCTTTTGCTTGTCTGTAAAGGTTTTAATTTCTCCATCAAATCTGAACGAGATCCTTGCTGGGTAGAGTAATCTTGGTTGTAGGTTTTTCTCCTTCATCACTTTAAATATGTCCTGCCAGTCCCTTCTGGCTTGCAGAGTTTCTGCTGAAAGATCCACTGTTAACCTTATGGGGATTCCCTTGTGTGTTATTTGTTGTTTTACCCTTGCTGCTTTTATTATGTTTTATTTGTATTTAATTTTTGACAGTTTGATTAATTTGTGTCTTGGTGTCTTTCTCTTTGGATTTATCCTGTATGGGACTCTCTGTGCTTCCTGGACTTGTTTAACTATTTCCTATCCCATATTAGGGAAGTTTTCAACTATAATCTCTTCAAATATTTTCTCAGTCCCTTTCTTTTTCTCTTCTTCTTCTGGAACCCGTATATTTCGAATGTTGGTGCATTTAGTGTTGTCCCAGAGGTCTCTGTGACTGTTCTCAGTTCTTTTTAAACTTTTTAAAAATTCTGCTCTGCAGTAGTTATTTCCACTATTTTATCTTCCAGGTCACTTATCTGTTCTTCTGCCTCAGTTATTCTGCTATTGATCCGTTCCAGAGTATTTTTAATTTCATTTATTGTGTTCTTAATCATTGTTTGTTTCATCTTTAGTTCTTCTACGTCCTGTTAAATGTTTCTTGCATTTTGTCTATTCTATTTCCAAGATTTTGGATCATCTTTACTATCATTATTCTGAATTCTTTTTCAGGTAGACTGCCTATTTCCTCTTCATTTGTTAGGTCTGGTGGGGTTTTATCTTGCTCCTTCATCTGCTCTGTGTTTTTCTGTCTTCTCATTTTGCTCATCTTACTGTGTTTGGGGTCTCCTTATTGCAGGCTGCAGGTTCGTAGTTCCCGTTGTTTTTGGTGTCTCTTCCCAGTGGCTAGTGTTGTTTACGTGGGTTGTGTAGGCTTCCTGGTGGAGGGGACTAGTGCCTGTGTTCTGGTGGATGAGGCTGGATCTTGTCTTTCTGGTGGGCAGGTCCACGTCTGGTGGTGTGTTTTTGGGTTTCTGTGGACTTATTATGATTTTAGGCAGCCTCTCTGCTAATAGGTGGGGTTGTGTTCCTGTCTTGCTAGATGTTTGGCATAGGGTGTCCAGCACTGTAGCTTGCTTGTCGTTGAGTGAAGCTGGGTGTTGGTATTGAGATGGAGATCCCTGGGAGATTTTCGCCATTTGATATTACGCGCAGCTGGGAGGTTTCTTGTGGACCAGTGTCCTGAAGTTGTGTCTCCCACCTCAGAGGCACAGCACTGACTCCTGGCTGCAGCACCAAGAGCCTTTCATCCACACCACTCCGAATAAAAGGGAGAAAATGTAGAAAGAAAGAAAGAGGATGAAAGAAAATAAAATAAAGTAACATAAAATAAAGTTATTAAAATAAAAAATAATTATTAAGAAAAAATGTTTTTAGAAAGTAAAAAAAAAAAAAAAAATGGAAAGATCGAACACTAAGACAAATGGTGAAAGCAAAGCTATACAGACTAAAGCTCACACAGAAGCATACACATACACACTCAGAAAAAGAGCAAAAGGGGAAAAAATAATAAATGTTGCTCTCAACATCCACCTCCTCAATTTGGGATGATTCATTGTCTATTCAGGTATTCCAGAGATGCTGGGTGTATCTAGTTGACTGTGGAGATTTAGTCCACTGCTCCTGAGGCTGCTGGGAGAGATTTCCCTTTGTCTTCTTTGTTCGCACAGCTCCCGGGGTTCAGCTTTGGATTTGGCCCCTCCTCTGCATGTAGGTCGCCGGAGGGCGTCTGTTCTTCGCTCAGATAGATCGGGGTTAAAGGAGTAGCTGACTCGGGGGCTCTGGTTCAGTCAGGCCGGGGGGAGGGAGGGTTACGGGTGTGGGGTGAGCCTGTGGCATCAGAGGACAGCATGACATTGCACCAGCTTGAGGTGTGCCGTGTGTTCTCCCAGGGAAGTTTTCCCTGGATCACGGGACCCTGGCTGTGGCAGGCTGCAGAGGCTCCCGGGAGGGGCGGTGTGGATAGTGACCTGTGCTCGCACACAGGCTTTTTGGTGGCGGCAGCAGCAGCCTTAGCGTCTCATACCCATCTCTGGGGTCCGCGCTGTTAGCCTCAGCTCGTGCCCATCTCTGGAGCTCCTTTAAGCAGCGCTCTTAATCCCCTCTCCTCGCGCACCAGGAAACAAAAAGGGAAGAAAAAGTCTCTTGCCTCTTCAGCAGGTCCAGACTTTTCCCCGGACTCCCTCCTGGCTAGCCGTCGTGCACTAACCCCTTCAGGGTGTGTTCACGCTGCCACTCCTCTCCCTGCGCTCCAACCGAAGCCCGAGCCTCAGCTCCCAGCCCCGCCCGCCCCGGTAGGTGAGCAGAGAAGCCTCTCAGGCTAGTGAGTGCCGGTTCGCACTGATCCTCTGTGCAGGAATCTCCCCGCCTTGCCCTCCGCACCCCTGTTGCTGTGCTCTCCTGTGCGGTACCGAAGCTCCCCCCTCAGCCAACTGCAGTCCCCGCCCGGGAAGGGGCTTCCTAGTGTGTGGAAACCTTTCCTCCTTCACAGCTCCCTCCCACTGGTGCAGGTCCCATCCCTATTCTTTTGTCTCTGTTTCTTCTTTTTTTCTTTTGCCCTACCCAGGTACGTGGGGAGTTTCTTGCCTTTTGGGAGGTCTGAGGTCTTCTGCCAGCATTCAGTAGGTGTTCTGTAGGAGTTGTTGCACGTGTAGATGTATTTCTGGTGTATCTGTGGGGAGGAAGGTGATCTCCGCGTCTTAGTCTTCCGCCATCTTCCTGAAAATACCCACGAAATCTTAAGTATACTAGTCTGTGAGTTCAAACAATGCATATACCTCCAAAACCCAAACTTTATCAAAATACAGATCATTACTTTTATCCACATAGTTCCCTTGCGGCCCATCCCAGTAAACCCCTGCTCCTACCCCTCAGAGGTACCACTGTTCTGATTTTATTTCACCATTGATTAGTTTGGTCCACTGTACAATTTTGCATAAATGGAATCATTTAATATGTTCTTGTTTGTTTAAGGCTTCTTTCACTCAGTAGTTTGTTTTTTGTTTTTGTTTTTTTGTGGTATGCGGGCCTCTCACTGCTGTGGCCTCTCCCGTTGCGGAGCACAGGCTCTGGACGCACAGGCTCAGTGGCCATGGCTCATGGGCCCAGCCGATCCGTGGCATGTGGGATATTCCCGGACCGGGGCACAAACCCGTGTCCCCTGCATCGGCAGGCGGACTCTCAACTACTGCACCACCAGGGAAGCCCGACTCAGTATAGTTTTTAAACTTCATCCATGTTGTTGCATACATCAGTAGTCTGTTCTTTTTTTAAACATCAAATAGCATTCAATTATATGAATATATGACTGTTTATCCATTCTCCTTAATAGACACCTTGATGGCTTCCAGTTTTTAGTCATTTTAAAAAAGTTGCTATTGGGCTTCCCTGGTGGCGCAGTGGTTGAGAGTCCACCTGCCGATGCAGGGGACACGGGTTCTTGCCCCGGTCCGGGAAGATCCCACATGCCGCAGAGCGGCTGGGCCCGTGAGCCATGGCCGCTGAGCCTGCGCGTCCGGAGCCTGCGCTCCACAACGGGAGAGGCCACAACAGTGAGAGGCCCGTGTACCGCAAAAAAAAAAAAAAAGAAAGTTGCTATTAACATTCTTATGCTGAGAATTTTTTGTTTGTTTTTGGTAAACCTTTGTTTTCATTTCCTTTGGATAAATACCTAGGGTATATTAGTTTTCTAGGGTTGCTGTAATAAATTACCACAAACTTAGAGGCTTAAAACAAAGAAATTTATTCTTTCACAGTTCAACATCAACATACTGGAGGGGCTGGCTACTTCTGGAGGTTTTGAAATGGAGTCTGTTCTTTGTCTCTCTTAGCTTCTGGTGGTTGCTGGCAATCCCTAGTATTCCTTGGCTTGTAGCTGTATCACTCTAATCTCTGCCTCTGTGGTTACATAGGCTTCTTCCTTCTATATGTATCTTTATCCAAATCACTCTCTCCTTGTAAGGATTCCAGTCATTGAATTAAAGCTCATTCTAATCCAGTATAACCTCATCTTAACTTGATTACATCTGCAAAGACTCTATTTCAAAATTAAGGCCACATTCACATGTTCCAGGTTGATATTAATTTTGGTGGGATAATATTCAACTCAGTACACTGAGTCATAGGGTAACTGTATGTGTAGTTTTATAAGAAACGACTAGAACTTTTCCAGAGTGGTTGTACAATTTCTCACTTCCATGAACAACAAACACATGAGAGTTCCTGTCACTTCACATCTTCCCCGACAGTTTTCATTTTATTTCTGGTGATGGATGTGTAGAGTTATCTCATGGGGGTTTCCATTTTGCTGACACTTAATGACAGTGAACCCTTCTGTATGCTTTCTGATCATTAATATGCATCATATACCTTACTTTGTGAGGTATACATTCAAATCTTTTCCCAATTTTTCTGCATTGTTTTTATTATTGAGTTCTTTATTAATCCCGGATACCAGTCCATTGTCGTTTGTACATTTTGCAAACATCCTCTCAGTCTGAAACTTTTCTGTTCATTTTCTTAACAGTAACTTTTGATGAGCAGATATTTAATATTGAGGAAGTCTAATTTTCCTCTGTCATGGCAGCCTGTGACCAGCGAAGTTAATACATAAAATTAACCATCACATATGCTAATATTTCTTTTATATTTTCTTAAAATCACAGAGATGGCATATTATGAAAGTTGTCCAATTTCCAGGGATTAATTCTGATTAATATTGAAAATGTTCCCTTTCTACATTTGTGGACCAAGTCTTAAAATTCTTTAAATTGTTTAAAAGCAGTGAATGCACAGCATTCTTTCTTCTGCTGTAATCCAGTGTCTATGGTCATTTGTTTAACTCACTGCTATACTTTCCTTTCTCACAACTGCAGCTGCAGAAGGCAAAATTTCTTTAAGGAGCCATTAGACATGGATTTTTTTTTCCTTTGGAACATTTAAGTTCATGTACAATTATTGAAGTAGTTACTGGTCTGAAAAATCAATTGGCATGAGAGCAGCTGTAGATTATAAAAGAATTTATAAACTGATTAACTTTTTTCTACATCATGGAAATTTTTGTGACTAAGTGAAAAGCATTACCTTGGTAACATTTTGTTTTTTATTTCTCCTTCTATTGAGGAACTTCTGGATGTTTAAAACCAAAGTGAACTTTGTAATTCTTAATCACTTTTAGCTAAAATTTGCCACATTACTAGATAGGCACAAAAATGATGAATGAGTAGTCATTAGAGGCTATAGTTCCCATAAGGGCAGCGTTAACTATTTAAATCAGTCACCGTATTTTATACAGAAGACACTGAACGGCACACCTGTAATGATGTGCCGTTTACCACTGGCCTTAGACTTTATGCCTAGGCGGGAGAATAAACAGGCCAACGAGAAGGCAGGGGCTGCTTTTCTCTCCCCATCACAGACAAGGAGACAGTAGTGCAATACTGAAAGCTCAGCTGTCAGAACTTTAGAATTACAACAAAGTATTTCTTGGAAACTGCAGGCCAGAAATGTACATACATGCCACGAATTTTGAAAATGTGGACAGCCTAGCTTAACACAATAAACTTACTGATAGTTCAATGAGCTGAACTAGAGACCAACCATGGTGGGACCCCTGACTGAAAGGATGTTCACTTTCACAGTGAAAGTCCAGCAGGGTCAGCACTTGTGATTATCAAGGCCATTTCACAGGAGCCTCTAGGTCTAGCAACACACACACACACACACACACACACACACACACACACAGAACTAAATTTACTGAATAGTTTGCTGAGGGGCTTTTAAGTGTTAGGAAGGGGTTTCATGGTACCTCTTCTTGTTAGTATTGAAAACTAGCCTCTTAGACCAGATGGAATGAGTAGTTTTCTGTAAAAGGGTCAGGTCGTAAATATTTTAGTCTTTGTAGCCTTTATGTTCTTTGTTGCAACTACTCACCTTTGTTGTTGTATGTGAAAGCTTTCCATAGACACAAGATGAAGACAGAGTGTGGCTGTGGTCTAATAGACCTTTATTTACAAAACACCTAGTTGGCTGTAGTTTGCTGCCCAGTGTTATAGACGGTTCATAAAATACATCTCACTTTTGATTGATGAAGAAAGAATCAGGTAGGTCTGCAAAGGCTTCTGGCAGATAGAAGCAGAGTAATGGAGCAAGGCATACAAATTTGATATCTGTTAGAGCTATTTTAGGTGGAAAGTTTTCCATTTACAACAGTTAAAAAAAAAAAACACTGTGAAAAGCAGGTCTTGGTGGAGTCAAAATCCTTTAATGGGTTGCAGGCCTAGACTATGTTTTTGTGTTTTACTGCTGAATTCACACTCCCAGATAGAGAACCCACTGCATAATGCTCTAGGAAATACTTGTTTAGGATGGGGGAAACACCTTCCAGTTCATTTCCCACATGGGTCTCTGACCTGTCCTCTCTATTGCCTCCACCATGGGGCCTCTAGGTGGAGTGACTCCCTTTTTTGACTCCATCCTTTCTTGTAGGAAATGTCCCTAAAGAAATTTGTAATAAGTTATGTAGTTTAACTCTCAGTAAAAGCATATATTTGTAGATATTGTTTACATCAGTGTTAATGACTGTGGCTTGTAAGATAATTGTATTGGGGGCAGATGTACAACTCTAATGGCAGCAATTTTTAGGGCTAGAGCTGCCTGTGATGCTTTCTTAAAACTGTTTAAGCTGGGCTGATATTTAGAGCTGGCTCATTGTGTGGGTTTTATGTGTTGTAAAAGGATATACATTAATGTGTCACCCTGGGATGAAAGGTAGGTCTGTGAAGGAAATCTTTCCTATGGGAACATCTGAGGAATGACTGCTGGACAAGTGTTACCATCCACAAGGTACCTGTGGTGATTCTGACCGACACTTTCTCTCCAGCAGAACCAAGAACAGAATTCCAGCCCCATCTCTCCTGCCCAGTGAGTTTTTCCAGTCCACAGTTCCTCCATCAATATGTGTTCTGCGGTCACTTCCCTCAGATCTTCCCAGGTTCATCTGCAGGAAGCCACTTCCTACTAGAAGCTCCGAGCTGCTCGAGTAACAAAGCAGAAGATGGAGAGAGAGAAGGCTCTTGCGCTGTGTTTGGGAGGCTGCGGCTGAGCGGGACTTCAAGGGCATTCTTCAGCCCATCTCAAGGTCAGCCAGTAGACCAGGAAGGCAACAGTGGTGGAGGAATAGATCAGGGGGTGATCCCTGAGGAGACAGATGCAATGTTGACAGGGGCAGACATCTCAGAATCTGGAGCAGTCATATGTGAAAAATACAGACTAGGACTTAGCACAAAGTCAAGCCTCTTTAGCCTCCAGAAGCTTCATGTGTGCCCTGAATGTGGCAGAAGCTTCTACCAGAAGTCAGACCTCATCAAGCACCAGAGGACACACACAGGGGAGAAGCCCTATAGTTGTAGGGAGTGTGGGCGAGGCTTTGGCCGGAAGTCCTCACTCACCATACACCAGAGGAAACACTCAGGGGAGAAGCCCTACATGTGTAGGGAGTGTGGGCGACACTTCAGGTATACATCCTCCCTAACTAACCATAAGAGGATACACTCTGGGGAGAGACCCTTTGTATGTCAGGAGTGTGGGCGAGGCTTTCGCCAGAAGATTGCCCTCATCCTGCACCAGAGGACACACTTGGAGGAGAAGCCTTTTGTGTGTCCAGAGTGTGGAAGAGGCTTTTGCCAGAAGGCGTCACTCCTCCAACACCGTAGCTCACATTCGGCTGAGAGGCCCTTCTTGTGCCTTGAGTGTGGGCGTGGCTTCAGGCAGCAGTCGCTGCTCCTCAGTCATCAGGTCACACACTCAGGGGAGAAGCCTTATGTTTGTGCCGAGTGTGGGCACAGCTTTCGCCAAAAGGTCACTCTCATCAGACACCAGAGGACACACACAGGGGAGAAGCCTTACATGTGCTCTGAGTGTGGGCGCGGCTTTAGCCAGAAAGTCTCCCTCATGGGCCACCAGAGGACACACACGGGTGAGAAGCCTTATGTGTGCCCTGAGTGTGGGCGTGGTTTTGGTCAGAAGGTCACCCTCATCAGACACCAGAGGACGCATACTGGGGAGAAGCCTTATCTGTGCTCTGAGTGTGGACGTACCTTTGGCTTCAAGTCACTCCTCACCAGACACCAGAGGACACATTCAGGGGAGGAGGCTGATGTGTACGGAGTATGTGAGCAAAGACTTGGTCAGAAGACCCACCTCACCTCTGACCAGAAGACATACTCAGGAGAAAAGCCATGTGTGTGTGATGAGTGTGGACGTGGCTTTGGCTTCAAGTCAGCCCTCATCAGACATCAGCGGACCCATTCAGGAGAGAAGCCATATGTGTGCAGGGAGTGCGGTCGTGGCTTTAGCCAGAAGTCTCACCTCCACAGACATAAGAGGACCAAGTCTGGCCATCACCTCCTGCCACAAGAGCTGTTCTCTTGACGTTTCCTTTCTTTTCCCCATGAGTGTGTAGGTGGCAGAAATCACTAGGAAATGTTACACTTTCCTTAAATTCAGTCGAGGAAAAAAATGTTGCATTCTTTCAGTGATCTTAAGATAGTTGACTTATGGTTTACTTCTTGCACTAGCAATGTGTTTTAATTTGCTAGGGCTGCCATAACAAAATACCACAGACGTGGTGGCTTAAGGAACAGAAGTTTGTTTTTTCAAAGTTCTTGAGACTGGAAGTCCAAGATCAGTGTGTAGGCAGTTTGGTTTTTACTGAAGTCTCGCCCCTTGGCTTGCGGATGATTGCATTCTTGCTGAGTCCTGAATGGCCTTTTTTCTGTGTGTTTGCTTCTCTGGTATCTCTCTTCTTCTGAGTACACCAGCCATACTGGGTTAGGGCTCCACCCTATAACCTCATAATATTTACCTTTAAAAGTCACATTGTAGGTTATGGCTTCAATGTATGAATTTGGGGGAACAATTCAGTCTTAACAACTCCGCCCTCTGGACCCCCCAGATTCATATTCTTCACATACAAAATACATTCGCCCCATCTTAAAAGCTGCAAACATCTTAACCCATTCCAGTATCAACTCTAAATTCAAAATCTCACCTAAATCTCTTCTAAATTGAGTGTGGATGAGAGTAGAGGTACGTTTCATCCTTTGGCACAATTCCTTTCCAGCTGTGAACCTGTGAACCAGACAAGTTATTCGCTTCCAAAATACAATGATAGGATAGTCAGAGAATTCACATTTCCATTCTAAAAGTGGAAAGAAGGATTGCTGGGTCCCAAGCAAGTTTAAAACCTTGCAAGGCAAATTATGTTAGTTTTTAAGGCTTGAGAATAATCTTTAGCTATGTATTCTGCCCTCTGGTCCCACTGGGGTGGCAGCCCCACCTTCTGGTCTCACTGGGATGGCAGCGGTGATACCTGGCCCACTGAAACCATGGAAGAACCATATGGCTCCTCAGACATTTATTCTCTGGGCCTGCTTTGGAAATGGCAGACCTGCTGGTCTCTCTTTCACCTTTGGGGTCATTCTTTCCTTTTCTTGATGGATAATGTGTTTTTAGTCAGATAGATAGCTCTATTTTCCCTTCTTGTAGAATCTCAGAAATCTGACAGCCTGCCTTCATTCTGTCCCATCTAGGTCACCTTTAGTTCTACTGAGATGGTTGATTGGTTCCAAACTTACCTCTCTGTCTTTTTTATTTATTTTATTTATTTATTTTTGGCTGTGTTGGGTCTTCTTTGTTGCGTACGCACTTTCTGAACTTGCGGCGAGTGGGGTCTACTCTTCGTTGTGTTGCACGTGCTTCTCATTGAGGTGGCTTCTCTTGTGGAGCATGGGCTCTAGGCACGTGGGCTTCAGTGGTTGTGGCATGTGGGCTTCAGTAGTTGTGGCACAAGGGCTCAGTAGTTGTGGCTTATAGGCTCTAGAGTGCAAGCTCAGTACTTGTGGCACACAGGCTTAGTTGCTCCACGGCATGTGGGATCTTTCTGGACCAGGGCTCGAACCCGTGTTCCCTGCACTGGCAGGCAGATTCTTTTTTTTTAAATCCTTATTGGAGTATAATTGCTTTACAGTGGTGTGTTAGTTTCTGCTTTATAACAAAGTGAATCACTTATACATATACATATGTTCCCATACCTCTTCCCTCTTGCGTCTCCCTCCCTCCCGCCCTCCCTATCCCACCCCTCTAGGTGGTCACAAAGCACCGAGTTGATCTCCCTGTGCTATGCGGCTGCTTCCCACTAGCTATTTTACATTTGGTAGTGTATATATGTCCATGCCACTCTCTCACTTTGTCACAGCTTATTTTCTCCCATTCTGAGAATTGTCTTTTGGTCTTGTTTATGCTTTCCTTTGCTGTGCAAAAGCTTTTAAGTTTCAATAGGTCCCATTTGTTTATTTTTGTTTTTATTTCCATTTCTCTAGCAGGTGGGTCAAAAAGGATCTTGCTGTGATTTATGTCATAGAGTGTTCTGCCTATGTTTTCCTCTAAGAGTTTGATAGTTTCTGGCCTTACATTTAGGTCTTTAATCCATTTTGAGCTTATTTTTGTGTATGGTGTTAGGGAGTGTTCTAATCTCATACTTTTACATGTACCTGTACAGTTTTCCCAGCACCACTTATTGAAGAGGCTGTCCTTTCTCCACTGTACATTCCTGCCTCCTTTATCAAAGATAAGGTGACCATATGTGCATGGGTTTATCTCTGGGCTTTCTGTCCTGTTCCATTGATCTATATTTCTCTTTTTGTGCCAGTACCATACTGTCTTGATTACTGTAGTCTTGTAATATAGTCTGAAGTCAGGGAGCCTGATTCCTCCAGCTCCATTTTTCGTTCTCAAGATTGCTTTGGCTATTCGGGGTCTTTTGTGTTTTCATACAAATTGTGAAGTTTTCTGTTCTAGTTCTGTGAAAAATGCCAGTGGTAGTTTAATAGGGATTGCATTGAATCTGTAGATTGCTTTGGGTCATTTTCACAATGTTGATTCTTCCAATCCAAGAATATGGTATATCTCTCCATCTATTTGTATCATCTTTAATTTCTTTCTTCATTCTCTTATAATTTTCTGCATACAGGTCTTTTGTCTCCTTAGGTAGGTTTATTCCTAGATATTTTATTCTTTTTGTTGCAATGGTAAATGGGAGTGTTTTCTTGATTTCACTTTCAGATTTTTCATCATTAGTGTATAGGAATGCGAGAGATTTCTGTGCGTTAATTTTATATACTGCTACTTTTCCAAATTCACTGATTAGCTTTAGTAGTTTTCTGGTAGCATCTTTAGGATTCTCTATGTATAGTAACAGTGACAGCTTTACTTCTTCTTTTCCGATTTGGATTCCTTTTATTTCCTTTTCTTCTCTGATTGCTGTGGCTAAAACTTCCAAAACTATGTTGAATAAGAGTGGTGAGAGTGGGCAACCTTGTCTTGTTCCTGATCTTAGTGGAAATGGTTTCCATTTTTCACCATTGAGGACGATCTTGGCTGTGGGTTTGTTGTAAATAGCCTTTATTATGTTCAGGAAAGTTCGCTCTATGCCTACTTTCTGCAGGGTTATTATCATAAATGGGTGTTGAATTTTGTCAGAAGCTTTCTCTGCATCTATTGAGATGATCATATGGTTTTTTTCCTTCAGTTTGTTAATATGGTGTATCACATTGATTGATTTGTGTATATTGAAGAGTCCTTGCATTCCTGGAATAAACCCCACTTGATCATGGTGTATGATACTTTTACTGTGCTGTTGGATTCTGTTTGCTAGTATTTTGTTGAGGATTTTTGTATCTATGTTCATCAGTGATATTGGCCTGTAGTTTTCTTTCTCTGTGACATCCTTGTCTGGTTTTGGTATCAGGATGATGGTGGCCTCGTAGAATGAGTTTGGGAGTGTTCCTCCCTCTGCTATATTTTGGAAGTTTGAGAAGGATAGGTGTTAGCTCTTCTCTAAATGTTTCATAGAATTCGCCTGTGAAGCCATCTGGTCTTGGGCTTTTGTTTGTTAGAAGATTTTTTTTGTTTTGTTTTCTTTTTTTTTTTTTTTTTTGCCGTATGCGGGCCTCTCACTGTTGTGGCCTCTCCCACCGTGGAGTACCAGGCTCCAGACGCGCAGGCTCAGCAGACATGGCTTACGGGCCCAGCCGTTCCACGGCACACGAGATCCTCCCAGACCGGGACACGAATCCACGCCCCATGCATCGGCAGGCGTACTCCCAACCACTGCACCACCAGGGAAGCCCTGTTGGAAGATTTTTAATCACAGTTTCAATTTCAGTGCTTGTGATTGGTCTGTTCATATTTTCTATTTCTTCCTGATTCAGTCTTGGCACATTGTGCATTTCTAAGAATTTGTCCATTTCTTCCAGGTTGTCCATTTTATTGGCATAGAGTTGCTTGTAGTAATCTCTCATGATCTTTTGTATTTCTGCAGTATCAGTTGTTACTTCTCCTTTTTCATTTGTAATTCCATTTATTTGAGTCTTCTTCCTTTTTTTCCTTAGGAGTCTGGCTAATGGTTTATCAATTTTGTTTATCTTCTCAAAGAACCAGCTTTTACTTTTATTGATCTTTGCTATCGTTTCCTTCATTTCTTTTTCATTTATTTCTGATCTGATCTTTATGATTTCTTTCCTTCTGCTAAGTTTGGGGTTTTTATTTTGTTCTTCTTTCTCTAATTGCTTTAGGTGCAAGTTTAGGTGGTTTATTTGAGATGTTTCCTGTTTCTTAAGGTAGGATTGTATTGCTATAAACTTCCCTCTTAGAACTGCTTTTGCTGCATCCCATAGGTTTTGGGTTGTTGTGTCTCCATTGTCATTTGTTTCTAGGTATTTTTTTTATTTCCTCTTTGATTTCTTCATTGAACACTTCGTTATTACGTAGTGTATTGTTTAGCCTCCATGTGTTTGTATTTTTTACAGATCTTTTTCTGTAATTGATATCTTGTCTTATAGCGTTGTGGTTGGAAAAGATACTTGATACGATATCAATTTTCTTAAATTTACTAAGGCTTGATTTGTGAACCAAGATATGATCTGTCCTGCACAATGTTCCATGAGCACATGAGAAAAATGTGTATTCTGTTGTTTTTGGATGGAATGTCCTATAAATATCAAATAAGTCCATCTTGTTTAATGTATCATTAAAAGCTTGTGTTTCCTTATTTATTTTCATTTTGGATGATCTGTCCATTGGTGAAAGTGGGGTGTTAAAGTCCACTACTATGAATGTGTTACTGTCGATTTCCCCTTTTATGGCTGTTAGTATTTGCCTTATGTATTGAGGTGCTCCTATGTTGGGTGCATAAATATTTACAATTGTTATATCTTCTTCTTGGATCGATCCCTTGATCATTATGTAATGTCCTTCTTTGTCTCTTGTAATAGTCTTTATTTTAAAATCTATTTTGTCTGATATGAGAATTGCTACACCAGCTTTCTTTTGGTTTCCATTTGCATGTAATATCTTTTTCCATCCCCTCACTTTCAGTGTGTATGTGTCCCTAGGTCTGAAGTGAGTCTTGTAGACAGCATATATATGGGTCTTGTTTTTGTATCCATTCAGCCAGTCTGTGTCTTTTGGTGGGAGCCTTTAATCCATTTACATTTAAGGTAATTATTGATATGTATGTTCCTATTCCCGTTTTCTTAATTGCTTTTGGTTTGTTATTGTAGGTCTTTTCCTTCTCTTGTGTTTCTTGCCTAGAGAAGTTCCTTTAGCATTTGTTGTAAAGCTGGTTTGGTGGTGCTGAACTCTTTCACCTTTTGCTTGTCTGTAAAGGTTTTAATTTCTCCATCACATCTGAATGAGATCCTTGCTGGATAGAGTAATCTTGGTTGCAGGTTTTTCTCCTTCATCACTTGAAGTATGTCCTGCCAGTCTCTTCTGGCTTGCAGAGTTTCTGCTGAAAGATCAGCTGTAACCTTATGGGGATACCCTTGTGTGTTATTTGTTGTTTTTCCCTTGCTGCTTTTAATATGTTTTCTTTGTATTTAATTTTTGACAGTTTGATTAATATGTGTCTTGGTGTGTTTCTCCTTCGATTTATCATGTATGGGACTCTCTGTGCTTCCTGGACTTGATTAACTATTTCCTTTCTCATATTAGGGAAGTTTTCAACTATAATCTCTTCAAATATTTCTCAGTCCCTTTTGTTTTTTTCTTCTTCTTCTGGGACCCCTATAATTTGAATGTTGGTGCGTTTAATGTTGTCCCAGAGGTGTCTGAGACTGTCCTCAGTTCTTTTCATTCTTTTTTCTTTATTCTGCTCTGCAGTAGCTATTTTCACTATTTTATCTTCCAGGTCACTTATCTGTTCTTCTGCCTCAGTTATTCTGCTATTGATCCCTTCCAGAGTATTTTTAATTTCATTTATTGTGTTGTTCATCATTCCTTGTTCCCTCTTTAGTTCTTCTAGGTCCTTGTTAAATGTTTCTTGCATTTTGTCTATTCTATTTCCAAGATTTTGGATCATCTTTACTATCATTATTCTGAATTATTTTTCAGGTAGACTGCCTATTTCCTCTTCATTTGTTATGTCTGGTGGGTGTTTATCTTGTTCCTTCATCTGCTCTGTGTTTTTCTGTCTTCTCATTTTGCTTATCTTACTGTTTTGGGGGTCTCTTTTTTGCAGGCTGTAGGTTCATAGTTCCCATTGTTTTTGGTGTCTGTCCCCAGTGGTGAAAGTTGGTTCAGTGGGTTGTGTAGGCTTCCTGGTGGAGGGGACTAGTGCCTGTGTTCTGGTGGATGAGGCTGGATCTTGTCTTTCTGGTGGGCAGGTCCACGTCTGGTGGTGTGTTTTGGGGTGTCTGTGGACTTATTATGATTTCAGGCAGCCTCTCTGCTAATGGGTGGGTGTGAGTTTCTGTCTTGCTAGTTGTTTGGCATAGGGTGTCCAGCACTGTAGCTTGCTTGTTGTTGCCTGAAGCTAGGTGTTGGGTTGAGATGGAGATCTCTGGGAGATTTTTACTGTTTGATATTATGGGGAGCTGGGAGGTCTCTTGTGTATCAGTGTCTTGAAGTTGTGTCTCCCACCTCAGAGGCACAGCACTGACTCCTGGCTGCAGCACCAAGAGCCTTTTATCCACACGGCTCAGAATAAAAGGGAGAAAAGGAAGAAAGAAAGAAAGAGAGAGAGAGAGAGAGAGAGAGAAACACAGAAAGAAAGAAAGGATAAAAGTAAATAAATTAAAATAAAATAAAGTTATTAAAATAAAAAATAATTATCAAGGAAAACAATTTTTTTTAAAGAAAAAAACAAAACAAAAAAACCCCAAAAGAAAATGGACGGATAGAACCCTAGGACAAATGGTGAAAGCAAAACTATAGAGACAAAAATCTCCCACAGAAGCATACATATACACAGTCACAAAAAGAGGAAAAGGGTTAAAAATAATATACCGTTGTTCCCGAAGTCCACCTCAATTTGGGATGATTCTTTGTCTATTCAGGTATTCCGCAGATGCAGGGTGTATCTAGTTGACTGTGGAGATTTAATCCGCCACTCCTGAGGCTCCTGGGAGAGATTTCCCTTTCTGTTCTTTGTCCGCACAGCTTCCGCGGTTCGGCTTTGGATTTGGCCACGCCTCTGTGTGTCGGTCGCCGGAGGGCGTCTGTTCTTCACTCAGACAGGACGGGGTTAAAGAAGCAGCTGATTTGGGGGCTCTGGCTCACTCAGGCCTGGGCAAGGGTGGGGTACGGAGTGCGGGGCGAGCCTGCGGTGGCAGAGGCTGGCATGACGTTGCATCAGCCTGAGGCGCGCCGTGTGTTCTTCCAGGGAAGTTGTCCCTGGATCACGGGACCCTGCCAGTGGCGGGCTGCACAGGCTCCTGGGACGGGAGGTGTGGATAGTGACCTGTGCTTGCACACAGGCTTTTTGGTGGCGGCAGCAGCAGCCTTTGCGTCTCAGGCCCGTCTCTGGGGTCCGCGCTGATCCCGCGGCTCACGCCCGTTTCTGGAGCTCCTTTAAGCAGCGCTCTTAATCCCCTCTCCTGGTGCACCAGGAAACAAAGAGGGAAGAAAAAGTCTCTTGCCTCTTTGGCAGGTCCAGACTTTTCCCCGGACTCCCTTCCGGCTAGCCGTGGTGCACTAACCCCATGCAGGCTGTGTTCACGCCGCCAACCCCAGTCCTCTGCCTGTGCTCCAACCGAAGCCTGAGCCTCAGCTCCCAACCTCGCCCACCCCGGCGGGTGAGCAGAGAAGCCTCTCAGGCTGGTGAGTGCTGGTTGGCACCGATCCTCTGTGTGGGAATCTCTCCACTTTGCCCTCCGCACCCCTGTTGCCATGCTCTCCTCCGCGGCTCCGAAGCTTTCCCTTCTGCCACCCACAGTCTCCGCCCGCGAAGGGGCTTCCTAGTGTGTGGAAACCTTTCCTCCTTCACAGCTCCATCCCACTGCTGCAGGTCCCATCCCTATCCTTTTGTCTCTGTTTATTCTTTCTTCTTTTGCCCTACCCAAGTACGTGGGGACTTTCTTGCCTTTTGGGAGGTCTGAGGTCTTCTGCCAGCGTTCAGTAGGTGTTCTGTAGGAGTTGTTCCACATGTAGATGTATTTCTTGTGTATCTGTGGGGAGGAAGGTGATCTCCGCGTCTTACTCTTCCGCCATCTTCCTACACTCTTCCCTGGCAGGCAGATTCTTAACCACTGTGCCACCAAGGAAGTCCCTAAACATTGTCTAGCCACACCATAGTATCCTTTCCAGAACATGCTTTCTCATTTTTTACAACACGGATAGGCTGAGAAATTTCCAAATCTCTAAATTCTGGTTCTCAAAATTCTGCTTGACATTTCCTTCAAGTTATCTCTGTACTCCCACATTTTACTACAAGGAGGAAGGCAAAACCAGGTTTCACCTTCAACGCCTTGCTTAGAAATCTCCTCAGCTAAATATTTGTCACTCATGTCACAATTTCTACTTTCCACAAAATACTGGAACACAAGCCAGGTTCTTTACCACTTTATAACAAGGACTGTCTTTCCTCCAGTTTCCAGTATCATGTTCCTCATTTCTATCTGAGACTGCACCATAATAACCTGTAATGTCTGTATTCCTACCAACAGTCTGTTCGAGGCAATCCAGGCTTTTTATAACAAGTGCCTCAGACCTCTTCCAGCCTCTATCTATCACCCATTTCCAAAGCCATTCCATATTTTTAGATATAACTCTCAGTACCAAAACTATTCTTTTGCTAACGCTGCCGTAACAAAACCAGAAGCTGGATGGCTTAAGCAACAGAAATTTATTTTTTCAGTTTTGGAAGCTGAAGTCCAACAGCAAGGTGTCAGCAGGGTTATTTTCTATTGAAGTCTCTCTTCTTGGCCTTCTTGCATCCTCACATAGGTTTTCTTCTGTACATGTGCTGGAGAGAGGGAGTGAGCTCTGGTGGCTCTTACTCTTACAAGGACACCAGCCCTACTGGATTAGGGCCCCAGCTTTATGCTACCATTTAATCCTTTTTTGTTGTTATTGATTACACCATTTAATCTTAATTTTCTCCTTATAAGCCCTACATCCAAATACTGGGGGATTAGGGCTTCAACCTGTGACTTCTGGGGGGAAGAATTCAGTTTATAACACTGCCTTCTGGATACCCCAAATTTATATCTGGCCAACAACTATGCCATAAAGGTGTGTTCTGACTTTTGCTTTTCTTTCCCCGTGAGTGTGAACGTGGCAGAAATCACTAAGAAATGTTCTGCTTTCCTGAAATGGAATGGAGGGGAAAAATGTTGCTTTCTTTCAGTGTTCATTAGTTGGTCTATCACTTGCTTTCTAAGCAGCAGTGCTTCTCTATATTTTATGGCTTCTTGTTTTAATAAACTGCTTCTTTGCAAAGTTGCACACCTGGTTATGTACCTTATTTACTCACCTCTCAAGAGCCTCCAGGTATTCAGCCTCTTGGGAGACATGAGAAAGTCACTGTCTATTTTGTTCTGGACTCTGGTTCTGTAGAGGGAGAGCAATATTATAATAGCCTTCATCTTTACCCTTCTTAAGTCCTCCAAAGCCATATGAGATCTCCAAGCCATACACTCAGCACCACCCCCAACAGCTGATTGAAAGGAATCCATTAATACCCATCCCTGCAGTCCTAGGCCCACTGGCTGTGCATACATGCCACTGATTAAGCCGAAGGACTCATGGCCTTCAGTCACGGCCCTCCCTAGTCCTCCAATCAGGGGCTAAGGAATGGGAGCACCCAGCTTTATATCCAGGCATTGACCATTGTTTCTCAATTTCTCTAATATCCAGAGTCTGAAAAATACCCAGTCTGTGACTGGCTGTGTGCCCTTGCCTTGGGCACTGAATGGTCACTACAGCGTCATTTTTCCCAGGCCCAGATGGCTTTGCTGGCTTAAAGTCCAGAGGCAATAAAAGATTACTAAAGTATAGTATACAAAAAAACAACAAAAACAAAAATACCAAAAACCTTTCACATGGCAAAAAAATACTGTAAGTAACATCAAAAGACAAATGGTTGGAAGAAAAGTATATCAACATATAAATCAATATCCTTCACAGTTAAAGGGTGAATATCCCCACTTTATAAGAACTTTTAAAAATCAAGAAGAAAATACCAGATGTCCTATAGAAAAATGGACACAAGACATGATCAGACAGTTTACCAAAAGAGGTATAAAGAAATGAAAAGATGTTCAACTTCACTCATGATAAGAGAAATGCAGATTATAACTACACTGAGATACCATTTCTCATCAGCTTGACAAAAATTCAAAAGCTTGACAGTACTCTGTTATATGTGAGGCTGTTAGGAAATAGACATTTTACTACATTGTTGGTGGGAATGCAGAATGGTAGAAGCCTTTTAGAGGGGAACTGCCAATATTTAAACTATATACATACATACCTATTGACACAGCAAGCACACTTCTAAGAATCTAAAGAGTCACTTGCAATTTTATGAATATACACATGGACATGGTTCTTTTTCACAGCATTATTTACAGTTGCAAAATATTGAAAATGGCTTGAATGTTTAAGCATAGGAGGCTCTATCAACTGCAGCACATACGCAATGGAGTAAAACGCATGTGAGAAAAAGTCTGAGAAAGAAGATATTAATGAAATATTATGGAGGAAATGTTATTAAGTGAAAAGAACAAAGGGAAAAAAGCATATGTAGTTTTTTACCTCTTGTGTCAGAAAGAAGGAAAAATAATGAACATAGTATTTGACTATATATCCTCAGTCTTGGGCAGTTTATCTTTATATGTGTGTTAGAATTACAAAGAAATGTTAAACTCTTTAGTAGGTTTGGTTCTTATAGCAGTATGATGAAGCAGTTTTCAAACTGTTTTGGATGCATTATAGGATTCAGCAAATGAGTACCTATATCTATGTTGTTGGGAGCCAGGGTTTTCACTCTGGAAGAGAAGTCATACAAATATGGAATGGGACAAAGGAGGGAAGAATCCCATGAGGATGAGCGGGAATTGGAAGTACTGGTGTGAACTTAAGATTTGGTAAGATCTGTATACGTGTGTCTGTACATGCTTATGTGCCCATGCATATTTCTATGCATATATATTTGTATATGTGTGTATACACCCATGTACTTTCTATGTCCACTGACAAGTGCAAGAAGAATGCTCCAGTAGCAGTGAGCACATCTAGCATCCAGATCTTAGTCTCTAACACCATTTTCCATTAGTGGAAACCCTGGCTTCTTGGCCTCCTGGCTGCTTCCAGGGTTAGGATAGGGTAAGTACAAGATGATTCTGGATCCAGAAAGTAAAAAAGTGATTAAAAAAATCATGTTGGAGGATGACACTAGGACTGGGGAGCCAGTTTGAAGGGATTCCTACCCGCTGGCCAAATCTGGGATGATTTGAGCACCAAACTACTTGAGTACACTTATAAACCACTGGGAAGAAAAAGAGAAACTTACAAGTCTATAACAATAAATATATAAGTCAATGAAGTCTATTGCTTACAGTAGAATGCCAGTGGTAACTGGTAACTTCACTTTTTCCTCCTAATATCAACAGCTTATATAATCATAGTACATTTATTAAAGCTAAGGAAGTAACATTGGGACATCACTATTAGGAGCTGCACACTGTATTCAGATTTTCCACTATTGTCCTTTTTATGATCTAGGATCCAGTCTAGGATCTGACACTGCATTTAGTCATCATGTCTCTTTAGTCTCCTCAAATCTCTGACAGTTTCACTGTTTCTGTCTTTCATGACCTTGACACTTGAAAAGAGGTAGTCAGCTATTTTACTGAATGCCCCTCAGTTTGGGATTTTCTGAAGTTATCTCCTTAGACTTGCATCATGGACTTTTTGCAAGAATACCACAGAAGTGAAGTGTACCATATCAAGGGGTACATGATGCCAACATGATTTAATCCTGGTGATGTTAACCTTGATCACTTGATAAAGGTAGTGTTGGACAGGTTTCTCCACTACAAAATCAACCATTTTTCTGTTTGCATATCCTGTTCGTTAAAAGTAATTACTAAGTGCAGCTCATACTCCTAGGGAGGGGAAATAAGCTCTACTTCCTGGAGAATGGACCTGGTGACTAGAATAACAACATAGTGATAGTGCTTCTTACACTCCCCCACCCTACAGAAGAAAGTGGCCCAGTATTTCCTGGATCCAAAACTAGCAAAAGACAGCCCAAATAGGCTCATTTCTCCCTGGATGGAACGGAAGTCCTGCTGACAACACCAGGTGAGCCCAGCAGCACCTGCAGGTGGTATCAATTAGGACCCCTGATAACAGTAAACAGAGAAGAGAGGTGCTCTCTTTTCTCACAGGACTGACACTCCCCTCCCCTCACCTAGAGACACTAGGTAGTTGGCTGGTAGCAGCCAGGGCAATTCTGCCAATGAAATACATTCCCACAAAGTGTTCTTTATCCCCACATACCTGAGACTCCCCATCTACATGCAAGACACCTGGCAGCTAGGCAGCACCAGCAAGGACATGTCCCCTCTCCCCCACCTTAAATTGCCCAGCAGAGGAAGAGATTCTCCTCCCCTACTGACAGATACCAGGTGGCCAGGAGACATTGGGAAGGGGGACCCTGATACATCGGTGGCTCAGCCAGTGAAACTTTTCCTATTTTGGGCCACAGCATCCCCTACCTAGAGACACAAAGAAGGCTGTTTTGGGAAGCTCTATCCACACTCTCCAAAAATACCAGCAGGGAAACGTGGGAGCAACACTGTTACCAAATAAACCAAACACATTCATAGTATCACAAGAGTTTTGAAAACTGTCATTGGAACAGACACAGCCCATAGTGCTAGGCCAGGACCTGAGGGTCAAACCTAAAGACAGAGTAGCTTTCTGTTAAAATGAAACATTTAAATAAGATTCAGAGTCCCTTAACATCATAGCTAAATGTTCAGGATACAATAGAAAATTACCCATCATACCAAGAACCAGGAATCACAAATTAGAAAAGATAATCACCTGACACCAATACTGAGATGGGATAGTAAAGCAGACATCATAAAAATGCTTCAAGCAATTGTAAGTTCTCTTGAAACAAAGGAAAAAGTACAAAATTCCAACAAAAAGAAGGTATACAAAAAGTGCGGTGGAAATGATACAACTAAAAATTAGAAAATTTAAAACTCATTGAGTGGGTCGATGGTAGAATTGATATGACAGAAAATGGAATCAGAGAATTTGAGGACAGGTCAATAGAACTTAGCAAATCTGAAAAACAGAGAGTAAATAGACTGGGATAAAAAAAGAATCTCTGGGACAAGAATAAAAAAGCTAGCATTTATGTTATCAGAGTCTCAGAAAGAGAGAATGGGACTGAAAAACTATTTAAATAAATAATGGCTGAAAACTTCCCATATTTGGCAAAAGACCTTAGTGTGCAGATTCAAGAAGCCAAGTGACTACTAAGTAAATCCTAATATGTCCACACTAAGACATCATATTTAAAATTATGAAAACTAAAGCCAAAAAAAGTATTGAAAGCAGCCAGAAAGAAATGACTCATTACCCATAGGGGAGAGGGGAACACACCAATTCAGATGACAGCAGATACCATTTGAAACATTGGAGCTCACAAGGAGATGGCACAATCTTTTTCTGCAAGTGCTGAAAGAAAAGACTGTCAGCTGATGAATGTGCATCTGGCAAAACTATTCTTTAGTAATGAAGTGCAATGAACATGTTTTTAGATGAAGGAAAACTAAAAGAATTTGCTGCTAGCAGACCTACCCTTAAACAATGTCTAAAGGAAGTTCTTCAAATGGAAGTAAATGACAAAAAGAAATACTGGAGTATTAGGAAGAAAAAATGAAAACACAAATGTGAGTATATATAATAGATCTTCCTTCTACCCACAAGATTTTAAAATGACATGTGATGACTGAAGCAAAAATTATAATACTCATACTCTAGAAAATGATATATAAAAATGGAAAAGATAAAGGGACCTAAATGAAAGTAATGTTTTCACACTTAACTACAAGTGGTAATATACCATGAAAAGGCATGTATGTATACTGTCTAATACTCAGAGCAACCACTAAGAAAACTACAAAGGGATGCACTAAAAAACATTAAGAATGAATCCAAATAATGAATCCACTAAAAAACATTATAATAATGAATCCACTAAAAAACATTAAGAATGAATCCAAATAATGAATCCAGATAATAATCAAATAACCCACAGAAAAACAAGTAACAGAAAAATGACAACCAGAGGAAACAAATGTAAAATAAATAATAAAAGGGCTAAACATAAGCCCAAACATATCAGCAAGTAACAGTTCTCATTACACCATTCGAAACAGAGATTGTGAGGGTGGATTAAAAATCATAATGTATGCTGTTTATCAAAGTCAATGACATAGGTAGATTGAAAGCAAAAGCGCAGAAAAAGACATATCATGCAGTCAATTTTAAAAATCAGTAGGATACTAAAGTAGATTTCAGAGCAAAGAAATTTATTAGAGACAGAGGGACATTGCTTAATTATCATGAATCAATCCACCAGGAAGATGTAACATTTCTATATGTATATGAACCAAATGAGAGAATGCATGAAGGAAAAACTGATAGAGCAGAAAGAGAAATTGAGAAAATTCATTACTATTGACAATTGTTGGTATTCTATCAACTACAGAACTACTGGAACAAAAATCAACGAGGATGGGCTTCCCTGGTGACGGAGTGGTTGAGAGCTCGCCTGCCGATGCAAGGGACACGGGTTTGTGCCCCAGTCCGGGAAGATCCTACACGCCGCAGAGCAGCTGGGCCCATGAGCCATGGCTGCTGAGCCTGCGCGTCCGGAGCCTGTGCTCCACAACAGGAGAGGCCATAACAGTGAGAGGCCCGTGTACCGCAAAAAAACAAAAAAACTACTGAAATCATACAATGAGTCTTTTGCTATCACAATGGAATAAAACTAGAACTCAGTAACAGAAGGGAAACGAAAATTCACAAATATGTGGAAATTAAACAGCACGCTTTTAAACAACCAATGGGTCGAGGAAGAAATTACAAGAGAAACTACAAAATACCTTGAGACCAATGAAAAGAAATATGGGATGCAGCACAAGAAGTAATGAGAGGGAAATTTATAGCTGTAAAGGCTTACATTAAAAAAGAATAAAGATCTCATATCAACAATCTAACTTTTTGCCTTAAGGAAGTAGAAAACCCTTAACCTAAGGCCAGCAGATGGAAAAATAATAAATATTACACCATATATAAACAAAACAGAAAAACAAATGGAAAGTTGATGAAACCAAGAGTCGGTTATTAGAAAAGATCAACAGGTACCTCAAGATGGTCACACAAGAGACTCCTGAATTTCCCTCCTTCCATGGATGCACTGAATATACAGCTACACACAGATCAATTCCCTCTGAAATATATCAAGAAACTACTTTAGTGACTCCTACACATTGGGAAACAGAAAATACCCACTCAGAAATGTATAGGAAAGGATGAGACACACTCTTACTATAAACCCCACCCAAGAACAGTGCCTTATAATCTTTTTGAAACCACCAACTCCAGCCTCTTCCCAATTAGTGCAGTGTTTGGACCATATTTCTAATGCCCCAACTTTTAAGGCTGCCGCCTGAGGGACAGCCCCCCAAATCATCTAGCTCTGAGAGCCAAAAGGGCTTCCCTTCACAAGTCCCATAGTATTATAGCAAAAAAATAAGCAGTTTTTACAAGGTGCTTGAGCACTCCCTCTGCCTATCTCCACAAACTCAGAGCAGAGAGAACACACACAAATGCTTATCTCCCAATTTCTTCCTGGAGGGTGTTGGACTACATACTTTCCCGGCTACTGTCTGTAGGTCCAGCTTCTAATCAGCTTGCATTTCAGCTGACTGGAATCCTGCCCAGAGCCCAAAAGAGCCAGTGGGTACTTACTCTGCACTCTCCCTCCAAACTACTTCAACAATAAAGCCAAGTCTCCTGCATGGCCCTGGAGGGAGCTTGTCTACACATTTAGAACCTTGACTTTAAAAACTGCCACCTGAGGGATGGACCCTAAAATAACCTACC